>NC_071657.1:34659098-34962128 GCF_014839835.1 Dryobates pubescens
CAAAAACATAATATCAAAGGATGTATGTGAGAATACACAAGGAAAAACCCTAGTAATGCCACATTAGAAAAGAAGAATGATGGACTCATTGCTTTTGGTTCTCTATTTATTCTGCTGCTTGCTTCCTAAATCCGTTGTTTACAAAGCTAGAAGTTGCAGTATTCTGTTGTGTCACAGTTTCTGTGTATTTCAGGGCCTGAAAATCCTTTTTGGTCAGTTGAGGGACTGACATTTACACCAGGTGCTGTGTCAACTGTACATGTGGAAGTAATAATAATTATGGGTGTGCCCTGCCTCCCGCCAGGGAGAAGAAAAGGATAATGGAGATAACAGAATTATTGGGATATATACATTCAGTGGCCTGGCACCTCAAAATTACAGAAGTTAAGGGCTTTGCTTGACACAGGAGCTCAGTGCACCATAATACCATCAAATTATCAAGGATCAGAGCCTACAACTATTCTGGGAGTCACTGGTGGATCTCAAGAGTTGACTAAGTTGCAAGTTGACATAGGTTTAACTGGGAAAGAGTGGAGAAACATACTGTTGTGACAGGACCTGATGCACCTGGTATTTTGGGAATTGATTTTCTGAGAAAAGGGCATTTCAAAGACCCTAAGGGTTACAAATGGGCTTTTGCAATGGCATCTGTAGAAACTGATGGGGAAAAATTGAAGTTGTCCATTAGACCTAAGCTTTCTGACGAATCTTCAGCTGTGGGACAGCATGAGATAGAGGATATAAAGTTGCTGGTTATTTCTCAGACTGTTCATCAAGACAATACAGAACCAACCGTGACTCTCTGGTGCCCATTCGCAACTTCATTTGTCAGTTGGAAAGTCAGAAAGTCGTCAGCAAAACTCATTCACCTTTCAACAGTCCAGTGTGGCCTGTGCAAAAGCAGAGTGGAGACTGCAGTCTGACAGTCAACTTCTGTGCCCTGAATGAAGTAACTATGAGTGCAGCAGTACCAGACATGATGGAACTGCAGTATGAGCTGGAATTCAGAGAGGCCAAATGGTATGCCAGCGTAGATATTGCTAATGCTTTATTCTCTATTCCCATAGCAGAGGAATCCAGGCCTCAGTTTGCCTTCACCTGGGAAGGAATCCAGTACACTAAACAGATTGCCAATGGGCTGGGTTCACAGCTCAAGCATCTGTCTTACAGTGATCCATGATGCTCTGGAGAAAGGACACATCCAGTTCATCGATGACATCATTGTCTGGTGTAAAACTGATGAAGGAGTCTTTGAGAAAGGTAACAAAATCATTGACATTCTCTTGAAAGCAGCTTATGCTCCAGGTGAGACACATGGACGTCCATTTGGTTTCTGAAGCCGTGGCTACAAAGGCTTAGAGGCAAATTATACTCCAACTGAGAAAGAGATATTTGCTGCTTATGAAGGTATAAAAGCTGCTTCTGAAGTAATTGGAATTGAGTCACAACTTCCTCTAGCTCCTAGATTGCCTGTTTTGAATTGGTTGTTCAAAGGCAAAGGTTCTTCACCACATCGTGCAACAGATGCCACATGGTCTAAGTGGATTGCTCTGACAACACAGAGAGCTTGAATGGGAAATCTTGAAAGGTCTGGTCTTGTGGAAGTGATTACAAATTGGCCAGGAGGCACAGCTGCACAAAACCTCCAGAGAAGAGAGTAACTCATGCTGAGGAAGTTCCTCCTTACAGTGACCTTTCTGATGATCAAAAGAAATATTTTGTTCATGGACAGTTCCTGTCATCTTGTTGGAAACAACAATGACAAAATCTCACAGCCAAAGCAAGGCTAACTCTACCATTCATTTATCCTCTTGCACTGCAAATTGAGGGTCTGATGTTGTAGTCACACTATAAGCTTACTGTCCAGCATCAAAAGAAATGTCTTTCAGAGCTGCTAAAGCTGAAAATTGATAATAGTAATACTGAACTCTGGGCTCTTTGCATTGCTGAATCTCATTTGGCTAACTCTGGCCCACCGATACAGCCTGTCCACATGCTACTGCAGAGCCTTCCTACCTTGAAGCAGATCAACACTCCTTCCCAGCTTAGTGTCATCTGGAAACTTACTGAGGGTGCACTCAGTCCCCTCATCCAGATCACTGAAAAAGATACTGAAGAGAACTGATCCCAGTATTGAGCCCAGGGGAACACAACTTGTGACCAGATGCCAACTGAATTTAACTCCATTCACCACCACTCTTTGGGCCTGGCCATGGAGCCAGTTTGTAACCCAGCCAAGCATTGACCCATCCAGGCCATAGTCAGACAGTTTCTCCAGGAGGATGCTGTGGGAGACCGTGTGAAATGCTTTACTAAAGTTTAGATAAAAAATAACCATGTCCCTTCCCTCATCCACCAAATGAGTCATGTCATTGTAGAAGGAGATCAGATTTGTCATGGATCTGCTCTTCATGCATCCATGCTGACTGGGCCTGATCACCTTGTTGCCCTGCACATGCTGCCTAATGGCATTCAGGATGAACTGCTCCATGACCTTCCTTGACAACAAGGTTAGGCTGACAACCAATCCCCAGTCAGCTGGAACATCCCCAGTTAGAAAAGAGTGTTGGTAAATGGTGTAATGTGGCTTCATCAGCACTACCATCAGCTCCCTCAGTACCCTTGGGTGTATGCCATCTGGTCCCACAGACTTGCGTGTAAGTGGTGCAGTGTAGTGGTGAGAGGTTCAGTTCTCCCACCCCCACCTCCACCCCCCCGAAACCACAGCTAATTCAGTTGGAGAAGCAAAAATGGAAGGGCTACATTTTACAAGCAGGATGAAATGCTATGAATATATACACAATATACAATATTTACAGTATATACAAAAATATACAGCAAAGAATGTAACACAGAAAATCCTGCCCTCCTCCAGCTAGGAGAGTGCCCCCCCAAACCCCCGTTCTCCCCCTTCCTCCCTTTTTTCCCAAAAAGGGTTAGAGAGAGAGAAGTAATTATTAAGAGGGAAATTCTGTTAGTTCAACTTATCTCCATAAAGATGGATAGAGCAGTAATACTAAAACTACGAAGGCTAAGCAGGACTTTAAACAAAATTAATTAAAAACCCTTTCTGTGGAACACTGATAAATAACTTATTTTTAAATGCTGTATAGTGGGAGATAGGGAGTATGTCTTTCATTTTACCACACATCTAGCATGGAGCAAGATCTGCTTCATTTGCTATTTTGCCCAGAGTGTCACTGATGAAATTGAATTTTGTATTCAATCTTACATTCAAAAATACTCAAACAAGTTTTCCTGCCATAAGCAACAGAAATAGGGGAATGGAATAAATCCTGCCTTTTGTTTATTCCAGATTTAAGAGGTCACCAAACATGGAAACTGCATATAGAAATTTTAATTTTTTGGATGAATATTGATTTCTACGTGGCTCTTAGAGTTTGTTTTGGACAAACCCTCCCAGGCTGTGTTTAGGTAATACAATGACTCAGGTGTCATATCCCAAAATATTTCAGTACACCAAAACATAGGTACTAACAAAGGTAAAGATAGTCATATAGTTTGGTGCTTTGCTGAGTGGGAGACATGACATCAGGAAAGGTAAATGAAACTGCAGAGAGCACCATGTCCTTATTGGCAGTAATTTTTGCTGGTTGCATGCCCAGTTGTGTGAGGACCACCCTGATTTCTACAAAGATGAAGAGAATAAATAAAAGTGTCCAATCCCAAGAAGAGATTGACAACTAGGGTTTTATTTTTTACATAGATTTACTCAGAGTTTTTTGCACATTTTATGCCTACCCACTCAAGAGGGAAGGTACATGTGTTTTGGAATTTCATACTCTATTTGGCTAACCCAGCTATTTTATATTCTGATGCACCTGTTGCCCAACAGTCTATTATAATTTGTATTGTTATTTGGTAGATTTTGTTTTGTAGTTTTAAATTACATATAGAATTGGAAAAAGAAATGCATCAAACATGCAGTGTTCAGTAAGAATGCTCTTGTTTCTTTCATTTCTTATTTACAATATATGTCAGGCTTTTCCCATCTATTTAGTATCCTACAATAAAGTATTGTCAATACAATAAAGTATTGATAGAAAGGAGCTATAAAATGGCAGCAACAGCTATTGAGTATTTAAATTCTTATATTCAATACGAATCCTAATATAACATTTACATCCCAGAATAAAATGCCTCTAGGCTTGGTTGTCTGGCAAGCATCACTGTGTTTCTAAAGAAGTCCCTCTTCTTCTACTCAGATTTTCCCGTTTTTCCTACCCTTCTAAGGTTATCTCTTAAAGCTTTTTCTTTATCTTTAACAAGTATATCCCAAGAAAATAGCAACTGAAAATTTTATTGATTTTTTTTTTCTTCAAAGACTTTCCCATAAGCTGAGTCTGCTTCTTATCTCTGCTGTCAACCTACATGTTGCCCCATTGAGTCCATCTCAGACCTTGTCAGTGTCAGTCAGCACCTCATTGCTTCCCCATATGCTGGTGGGGTATCTATGCTAAATTGAGTTACTGTGTTGAACTGAGCAGTGGGTGAGGCTCACACATACTTCCTTCTCACCATCAAATGCTATAACAATCTCTATACTTATGTTTTCAAGCCAGTAGACATAAGCACATAATGGACAACTCCTTTTAAAGTTAGAGATCTGTTATCTGGAAAGGTTCACTTGAAGCTACTGCTACTGTTCTTGGGGTGATCTATCCAATGCCATCCATAATGTGGGCCAAGCTGGACTTTTCCCCCTGAATTTAATTACTGGAAAAATCCACCCTGTCTTCAGGTTAACAGAATTACATAATTAACACTTTAGATATGTGTGTTTTTAGCCATGTAAATAAATTTTCATCATTTGAGACAAAAATGCAAACCAAGCACGAGCTGATATGCTCCATCACTAAAAACAAAGCAAAAAATCAAGGCAAGTCAGTGTAGGATACACATACTTGCTCTGATTTCATTAGATGGATTATCTTTAACTAAAGTGAAAAACCCAGCAAGTCTTCCATGTAACAGCTGCTTTTTGGTTTCGTTTTTTGCTTAAGTGGCTGCCTGAAGCTGTGCAAAACATTGGGATGAAATGAGAAAAGCTGTGAATTACGGCAAATGGAGATACATTGGTGTAAATCTGTATGTGGACCTATTTGCTTTCCAGTCAAAGTGTATAAAAGCAATTTAGTGAAACGCAATGGCAAACTGACAGGTTGAATGTTCTTTGTTCTTACCTTACATCTTTAAGGTTTATGCAACCTATTACCTTCTTCCTTTTGAAAGTCCATCTATATGTAGCCCCTTAAAACCCATTATTTTTCATGTCCCACAATAGATCACACAATGTGGGATTTCAGCCAGAGTCCTAAAAGTCAGTTTAGCTCTTCATAGATTCAGCAGTTTTCAAAAACTATGCTTGACAGTCTGGAAGGCTGTACAATTTGATGTTACTGTTGAAACTCTGAATCACCAAACACATTTAGTTTTTTGTTCTTTGATGTAAAGCATTGCTCTACAGACCAGAACTCTGTAGAGTAAATGCTGCTTTATTATGCTTACATATTTCTGCAAAAATAAGGTTCTTTGACTGCAAACTTCAAAACTGTTCTGTATTGTACACAGTGTACAGATTATAGGGTGAGCTGTAATTTTCTTTTTGAGGCTAATAATTTGAATCTATATCTCCTAATCCTAATGTCCTATTCTTGAGTTTAATCAACAAATTTATGTGTATTCAAATGTAATTATAATTTAATTTTCCCCACAGCTTTCATGTTCTCCAAAGAGAACAATTTGTCAATCTGATACATTTATTTCTTGAATTCAGTTTGTGCTGCCAGATGCTCTGCCATGTCCCTTGAAGTCTGGATATAAACTAAATAAAAATGCAGATTCTTAAAAAAACCACAAAACCCACATTCTAACTGTATGTTTTGCAAAAAGAGGAAACTACTTCTTTCTATGAGCTGTATCTTGTTCATAATTTCTGATCATCACTGCTGGATGGTGGAAGTACTGCTGGAAAAATGGAGTACATTGAAATTCGAAATGGAATTTACACACATGAAATAGAAAGAGTTCAGATAGCAAAGCTATTTCCTGAGTTTAAACTGAAGTCTATGCATTATTTCTAGAGGACTGTGGTAGGCTGAGAGAGGGCTTAGCTCTCCCTCCTCCACAGAGTAAGAAACCACAGCTAACTCAGTCGAAGAGCAAAAGCTATATATTTACAAGCATATATGGAAAGCAGGTTATATATAACACAATATATACAGGTATTTACAATATATACACAGAAATACACAGCAAAGACAAATAACACAACAAAAATCCCTCCCTCAGGGAGGGATCCCCTCTTTGGAACCCCCTCTCTCCCCCCCTTACCTCCCTTTTTCCCCAAAAAGGGGTTAGAGAGAGAGAAAGGCAAGTTACTAAGGAAAAGAGTTGTTAGCAAGCTTCAAAAGCCCATGCAGGATTAGTGTTTGCTTATCTGAAGGCCAAGTCCAGCAGTTCGCAGAAGAAGCAGGCAGGGAGAACAGGCTGAAACACCCAACTCCCCCAACTCCCAAACCGAACTGAACTAAGGAAAAAATTTTCCAACCGCTTCACAATCTAAAGCTGAATTTTTGTTTATCAACCAATGAAATTCGTTTAGAATATCAGAATGTTTTGGTTCTAGTACCAAAAACATTAGCCAGTGTGTTCCAGCAGTGTTTGTTCTTAAAGGCACAGCCTCAAACGACCACAGTCCACCCCTTTCTAAACAATTTCATTGGCTGTTCGTACTGTCCATCCAATCCAGAACAATATTTACAGTTCGTAAGTTAAGTTCATCGTCCATTCCGGCTATACTCAGATGTAGATGATTCAGAAGTCCAAGAAAATCCAAAATCAAGAAAATGGAAAACAGTTTGTCTCTCCGCAGACGAAGCGAAGAAAAAGGGAAACAGGGACTCAGGGACTCTCAGTTGACTCAGGGCTCTCAGGGTTCTCAGGGTTCGTGCACCGTAGATTCCTCAGGGACTCTTTCCTTTGGACGTGCTGTAGCTGTACAACATTCTGAAATTAAACTCTCTCAGCTAAAGTTAAATCTCTTTGTGGAATACACTGAATTTCACCATTCTCTTGCATTACCCAATAAGTGTGACCCGGACCTTCTGCTGAAACCACCCCTCGGACAGGTTTAGTCTCTCCTGAGGGCGAAAATACCCAAACAGTTTTACCTAACAGGTTCTTTTCTCTAACAACAGGAACTCTATCACCTTCTACTCTCCGTAGTAGATCTGAATGTGCCGGTCCAGCTCGGTTCACTGAACCTCTACTATTCACCAGCCAGGTTGCTTGTGCTAAATGTTTCTCCCAGTTTTTCAGAGATCCACCTCCCATGGCTTTGAGAGTGGTCTTCAACAAACCGTTGTAGCGTTCAATCTTCCCTGCAGCCGGTGCATAGTAAGGAATATGGAAAATCCACTCAATACCGTGCTCTTTTGCCCAGCTCTTTACAAGGTTGTTCTTGAAGTGAGTTCCGTTGTCTGACTCAATCCTCTCTGGAGTTCCGTGTCTCCACAGGATCTGTCTCTCCAGACCGAGAATGGTGTTGCGTGCAGTTGCATGTGGGACTGCGTAAGTTTCCAGCCATCCAGTGTTTGCCTCTACCATAGTAAGCACGTACTGCTTACCAGAACGAGAACGTGGTAGAGTGATGTAGTCAATCTGCCAAGCTTCACCATACCTGTATTTGGACCATCTGTCACCATACCACAAGGGCTTAATTCTCTTTGCCTGCTTAATAGCAGCACAAATGTCACAGTCATGGATGACTTGTGTGATGGCATCCATGGAAATGTCTATGGATCTGTCACGAGCCCATTGGTATGTTGCATCTCTGCCTTGATGTCCTGACGAATCGTGAGCCCACCGAGCTAAGAATATCTCACCTCGGTGTTTCCAGTCGAGATCAAGTTCAGAGTCCTTGTCTACTTGAGAAACTCTTGCAGCTAGATCTGCCTGATGGTTGTGCTGCTGTTCCTCAGTAGCTTTGCTCTTGGGAATGTGAGCATCAATGTGTCTCACTTTCACTGGAATCCTCTCGATTCGATCAGCAATGTCTTGCCACAGTTCAGCTGCCCAGATGGGTTTTCCTTTCCTCTGCCAGCCATTCTTTTTCCAGTTCTTTAGCCAACCCCATAGAGCATTGGCTACCATCCATGAGTCGGTGTAGAGATAAAGCTTTGGCCATCTCTCACGTTCAGCTACGTCGAGAGCTAGCTGGACAGCTTTTACCTCTGCAAACTGACTGGATTCTCCTTCTCCATCCTTCGCCTCTGCAACTCGGCGTGTTGGACTCCACACTGCAGACTTCCACCTTCGCTTGTTCCCGACGAGACGACATGAACCGTCTGTGAACAAAGCATATTTCTTCTCATCATCAAAAAGGTCATTGTAAGGAGGAGCTTCCTCAGCACGAGTTACTCTCTCCTCTGGAGGTTTAGCACAGTTGGTATCTTCAGGCCAACTTGAGATCACCTCCACCAGACCAGGTCTTTCAAGATTTCCCATTCGAGCTCTCTGTGTTATCAGGGCCATCCACTTAGACCAGGTGGAATCTGTGGCATGATGTGGTGTGGAACCTTTGCCTTTGAACATCCAATTCAAAACTGGCAATCTGGGAGCTAAGAGAAGTTGTGACTCAGTTCCAATTACTTCAGAAGCTGCTTTCACTCCTTCATAGGCAGCTAGAATCTCTTTCTCTGTTGGAGTGTAATTAGCCTCTGAACCTCTGTAACCTCGACTCCAGAAACCAAGAGGTCGTCCACGTGTCTCACCTGGAGCTTTTTGCCACAAGCACCAGGTTGGACCATTGTCACCTGCAGCCGTGTACAAAATGTTCTTAATGTCTGGACCATCTCGCACAGGTCCCAGACCCACTGCTTGGACTACTTCTTGCTTTATCTGGTCAAAGGCTGCTTGTTGTTCAGGTCCCCAGTGGAAACTGTTCCTCTTTCGAGTCACATCATACAGAGGTTTCACAATCTGACTGTATCCAGGAATGTGTAGTCTCCAAAATCCCACTATCCCCAAGAAACGTAGAGTTTCTTGCTTGTTGGTGGGATTTGCCATGGTAGAGACTCTATTTACCACATCCACTGGAATGTGTCGGCGTCCATCCTGCCACTGCACTCCCAGAAACTGGATCTCTGTGGTAGGACCTTTCACTTTGTCTCTCTTGATGGCAAAACCTGCATTCAGGAGAATGTCCATGATTTTGTTACCTTTCTCGAAGACTTCCTCAGCAGTTTTACCCCAGACGATGATATCATCGATGAACTGGATGTGTTCTGGAGCACCACCTTCCTCCAGAGCATCATGGATCACTGCATGACAGATGCTGGAGCTGTGGATCCAGCCCATTGGCAGTCTGTTGAAAGTGTACTGGATTCCTCTCCAGGTGAAAGCAAACTGAGGCCTGCATTCCTCTGCTATGGGAATAGAGAAGAAGGCATTAGCAATGTCTATGGTAGCATACCATTTGGCCTCTTTGGATTCCAGCTCATACTGGAGTTCCATCATGTCTGGTACTGCTGCACTCATAGGCGGAGTTACTTCATTCAGGGCTCGGTAGTCCACTGTCAGACGCCAGTCTCCATTCGGCTTTCGCACAGGCCACACTGGACTGTTGAAAGGTGAATGAGTTTTGCTGATGACTTTCTGACTCTCCAACTGACGAATCAGATTCTGAATGGGCAACAAAGAGTCACGGTTGGTTCTGTATTGTCTGTGATGCACAGTCCGAGAAGCAACCGGCAACTTAATGTCCTGAATCTTGTGTTGTCCCACAACTGCAGATTCATCAGAAAGCTCAGGTCTAGCAGACAGCTTCAGTTTTTGTCCATCAATTTCTACAGAAGCTACTCCAAAAGCCCATTTGTAACCTTTAGGGTCTTTGAAACGCCCTTCTCTCAGAAAATCAATTCCCAAAATACAAGGTGCATCAGGTCCGGTCACAACTGTATGCTTTTTCCATTGTTTACCAGTTAAGCTTATATTAACCTCCACTTTACTTAACTCTTGAGATCCACCAGTGACTCCCAGAATAGTTATGGACTCTGATCCCTGATAATTTGATGGCAATATGGTGCACTGAGCTCCTGTGTCAACCAAGGCCCTGTACTTCTGAAAGTGTGAAGTGCCAGGCCACTGGATGTACACATCCCAATAGATTCTGTTATCTGTATTACCCCTCTCCTCCCCCTGGCGGGAGGCAGGGCACCCCTAGTTATGGGGAACATGTCCACAGGTGCAACGAGCACACTGTGCAGTGTTAGAACTGGAGCCACTGTTGGAGCTACTAGAGTTGTCCTGGGGAACTGTAGAAGTAACAGCTACCCTTCTGGTATTGCTACCTCGGGTTCTGCCACTTTGCAGTTCTCTCAGTCTCCTGAAAAGATTAGAAGTTGGTTGACCATCCCACCTGTTCATGTTCTCACCAAACTGATCACGCAGGGTAATCCAAATAGTCCTACGTGACTGCCTTGGTGGTCTGTTTTGGTTTGATCTGTTTTGGAATGACCTCCTTGGAGGATGTCTATTCCTCACAGATGAAACCTGTACCCACCTGGAGGAAGAATTGGAATCATCTCTTTGTGCCAATTGGGAGATGGTGTTTTTAAATTCATCCTTCAGCTCTTTCATGCAATTCTCCAGTTTTCCAGACAGAGTTTCAATGGCTGAAACCAAAGAAACACGTGTCATGCTATCATCCAATTGTCTCAATTGATCAGTGAATTGGCCAACCGTAAGAGGAGCTCCACCATAATTTCTTGCTACAATTCTGCTTGCCAGAATGTTTGCATAATTGGAAGGAGCAAGCTTGATGAGCTTTTTAGTAAGACCATTTCCTACAGGAACATCATCAGGATTCAGAGATTCATGTTCACCATAGAGTACCTCTCTAACAGCAAATTCTCTCAGACGCTTAATTCCCTCATCTATGGTAGTCCAGGGCTTAGGATTCCATGGAAGATCATCTCGGGAAGGGTATCTCATGAGAACCGCCATTAGAAGGCGTATCCACAGATTAACCTTACCGAGAGCCTTGCCTAGATGTCTATCTATTCCATTATCCTTCGAGAGAGTTCCTAGCTGGGCTGCTGACTTGTCTCCAACCATTAGAGCTGGAGCACCTGTATCATAGCATCTACCAAGCCAAGCGAGAACTGGCTCCTTATCTGCTCTGAGATAGTCCTTTCTCACATTTCTAAGCTCCTCACGTGGTGAAGAGCAGTCGGTTATGTCATCTTGTTCTTGCTCCTCTGCCTCCTGTTCCTCAACTTGTGGTCCCAACAACCTCTCAAGGATCCCTTTAAGCTGAGAGGCACCACCACTAGCTGCTGTCCTACCAAGAGATGCATCTCGATCCTCTGATGATCTCAATAACTCAGCTATATTTTTAAGACAGATTTTCTCTTCCTCCCCAGCAGAAGAACCTTGCTGTGCATCCCCGTCAGCTCCTGAATCAGCTTTAGTCTTACCCTTCCTTGTTGTTAAAACTGCTACTTGCTTTACTGGAGCTGTGTTTGGGTTTCCAGCTGCCTTATTATCAGAAGCTGATAAGCTTTGAGACAGATTAGTTGCTTTGGAGGACGCTTCCGCTCCTGCCATGGAAGAAGGAGGAAATGACTTTGCCTCGTTAATGGTGGCTGCCTGGGACACAGGAGCCGCCATGTTTGGGGCTACTGTAGCCCCTGGCTGCTTGCCAGAATCATCACCATTGCTATTCAGAGCTGCCTTGCCGATTGACTTTTTAGCTTTATCTTTAACTGACACAGATTCTCCATTATCATCCTCACTGGATGTTCCCGAAACAGAGCTAGGGTGGCGTTTTCGTCTCTTAACCCTCCGTTTTATAACAAAACATGCCTTGGACACTTTTTTCTCCCGGTACAGTGCTACCAACAAATACACATTAATTATCATCATCAGCAGGACTACACACATCAAGAAAATCAGCTTTGGATCCCAGCCATCACTTAAAATTACCCTTTCACCGAGCGGAATCTTAAACTCTTTTATCTCAATAGGGAGTGTGCTAGATGTAACATTCCTGTACTTTTTAACATAAAAGAATTCCAGGCACTGATCATACAGAAGCCGAATCTTGTACTTAAACCACAAATATAATTTTTGCATTATATATTTACCTATCTTATCGATAATCATACCCAGGCAATACTTGTAGATCAATACACCAAAGACCGAGAAGAACAGACGCTCAAAAAGCCAAAACACCTTCATGTTTGCTCGTTCGACTTAAGCAAGCAATAAATCAAACTAATTTGTCAGCAAGCCCCGAGTTGGGCAGCCAATAAATGTGGTAGGTTGAGAGAGGGCTTAGCTCTCCCTCCTCCACAGAGTAAGAAACCACAGCTAACTCAGTCGAAGAGCAAAAGCTATATATTTACAAGCATATATGGAAAGCAGGTTATATATAACACAATATATACAGGTATTTACAATATATACACAGAAATACACAGCAAAGACAAATAACACAACAAAAATCCCTCCCTCAGGGAGGGATCCCCTCTTTGGAACCCCCTCTCTCCCCCCCTTACCTCCCTTTTTCCCCAAAAAGGGGTTAGAGAGAGAGAAAGGCAAGTTACTAAGGAAAAGAGTTGTTAGCAAGCTTCAAAAGCCCATGCAGGATTAGTGTTTGCTTATCTGAAGGCCAAGTCCAGCAGTTCGCAGAAGAAGCAGGCAGGGAGAACAGGCTGAAACACCCAACTCCCCCAACTCCCAAACCGAACTGAACTAAGGAAAAAATTTTCCAACCGCTTCACAATCTAAAGCTGAATTTTTGTTTATCAACCAATGAAATTCGTTTAGAATATCAGAATGTTTTGGTTCTAGTACCAAAAACATTAGCCAGTGTGTTCCAGCAGTGTTTGTTCTTAAAGGCACAGCCTCAAACGACCACAAGGACTTACTGTCTATAAGTAATATCAGGTGAAAAGTTAAGTAACTGTGGAAGAGAATGTTGTGGGGGTTTTTTTTGGGTGGTAGGTTTTTTGGTTTTTGTTTTGTTTTGTTTTTTTTTACCTCATCTCCTCAAAAATAAAACACGCATCTTCCTGTTTCTTCTTGCCCATTACTGAACTTACTCGGAATCTGCCCTATCTGTTTTGTGGGTTTGTTTTCTCTTAAACAAGTTAAGATACTGCTGAGACAGCAGAGATGTTTTTTCTTGTATGATAACTAACTTTTGCTGCCAGAGTTTATGCTGTATAAAACCAATTTCTCATCTCTTTTCCAACAGAATGGCCACATTCTAAAGTAAATGCCACTGACGTAAACTTATAATAAGCTACTGTTCATTAAATACTTCCATTTTGTAACAATGCCAAGGGTGATATTTCCTATGAGAGAAGTTGCTTGAAACACAGAAAACAAACTAATTAATTAATAAGGCTCATTTGCCCAGTTGATGGCAGGTAATTACCCACAAAATATATTAATAACACAGTAGGAAAACAGTCAAGAAAGATCAGAAACATGGAATTAAGAGGAATGAATTGGAAACATCCTACATACATGATAAACTGCAATGCCAACTTAGGTTGCAAGATGGCTTAGAAACAGAACCAAGCAATAGATAAAGCTAAGCTTTAAAACCTTTAGAAACAATTAGGAAAATTAGCTGAAGTTACTCACAAAACCACTGGGCTGCTATTCAGCAGAACTTTTTCTGCATAATGTACTACCCAGGATCATGTTTTGTAATCTAAGAGGCAATGTGATGAATGGAGTGATAATTCATGTCAATTAGATGATTTTGATTAAAGTAAAACCTAAAGCAAAAGCATGGATGGTGAGACAGGGGATCAGACACTGGAAACTGTGACATATGTAACTTGAGTGAGATTTTTTTTTAGGTTTTATTATAACCAGTTGTTTTTCTACAATTAATTTTGTTTGTTTTAATACATGTATATAAAGGCTTTAGTGAAATGTTAGTACAGTATGAACAAGGAACTAACAGCTAGTAGAATAAAAATAGACTATGAAACATTAAGTTTTTCAAGAATAAGAAAAGAGGAGAGTTTGCTGCAATGATTGTGAAAGTGATTGCACATGAAACGGTTGTAAGAACTGGCAAGCAACCACAAGGAGTCAGCGTGTAACCCACCATTGGGAACTGTACTGATTGTAACAACAGAACTACAATAGTTACAACCACATGCATGCAACCCACCAGCAGGAAAAGTGCTGACCAGAAGATTACATCATTGAAAGACCACCAGAAGGATGAGCTAATTTAAATAAACCCACCTTTTATATACATATGTATTAGGAATAGAATATTTAAAGAGGAACTAGATCGTGCTTAGTGTGCGTGTTGGTGGAGCACAGACTTCCTGTGCACCCACTGCTGTTTGCTTGCCTTTTATTGCCTCAAATTGCTTTCTTTTTAAAATTAATTAAAAATTGTTTACAATCAATTTAATTGGCTTTGTCATTTATAACCAGCAAGAAAATCCAAAATGGTAAATCCCCAAGCCGAGGGAATGTGAGAGTGAGCTGCTATGGTGAAAGAGCTTTGTAGCTGGAATGTGTTGCTGCTGCAACAAAGAGCTATTTGCCCTGAAGACAGGAACACAGGAATGAACGTCCTTGCTGCAGTCCAGAATCCACTAACGACATCCCATATAAATTCCCCTTTTAAAAATGGGACGGCCCAATGGCAGAGTACCTGTTCAAATGCAGTAAATCAATTTCAAATGCTGTACAGTGTGCAAACTGCACATGCGTTCTCAAGCAGGCAGTTGCACGTGTCATGGGCTACATAAAATTTGTGAAGCATGGGGCTTAGCTCTCACCCCTGACGCCAGACAGACTTGAAGGCATCTGCCTATTGTCTGCTCCTCCACCTCACTCTGGACCCTGGACAGAGGGAGGGGAAGAGGGGGTAGTGGCAAAACAGGTTTGACTTGTTAGTGCTTCACCCAAGACAGAGGTCTTTCTAAAAAAGAAAATCCTTAAATGCATTAAAAAAAATGAACAATATCTTCCAGATGAAAGATAAAGCATATTTAAATTTCAAAATGTATAAAACACTTTATTTGACTTGCTGTATTTTCTTCATTTTTTTTTTAACTGACAGAAAACTGAGTAAGACTGGTTTTTCACATGCTTTATGTTAAGGCTGAAGATGTATTTTGTTTATGTTTGTTCATCCTGTAATGGAGAGATGTTTCAGCTGAGATGATTCTCCATGCTAGGTGCAGATGGTTTGGCAGTCAAGGACTCTCAGTGTATTGCTGGCCAGTGCTTCTAAGCCAAGATATGTACAGACTTCTTGATGGAGGGAGTGGGTTATATGAATCAGAAAAGGAAATCGATACATTTTCTGAACGTACTGTAAGACCTGCCATCACCAAGATCTTGCAGGAGTAAATTTCCTCGTAATTCCCTGCAGTTTTATCCATCATTCATACACATTGATCTGATCTCACCTAGTCTAATGTATCCTTTTCTAATGTCCTTTTAAGAGCTACATGCTACTTTTGCTCACGGAACATTTGCCCATTAGATGTATCTTTAGGTTAAACAACTGACACATATGCAAAACAAGCTCACCTGTGTTGGAGGAACAAAGGGGAAAGAGGACTAGACTTGGGGATTAGATTTACCTTTTTTTTTCAATCGAGAGCTGTATGCTTATCTCACTAGCTGTTTTATCTAAGGTCAGCAACGCAGGGCATCAGGAGCAGAGCAGTGAGTCTGGAGATAACTCAGAAAACCTGAGTACGGTGGCAACTGATTCTGGGTTCCAAAGCTGCCTTTGCTTCTCTAGGCTCTGCTTAGACAGGAGTATCTCCACTCTCTCATTTCTCTCAGTTTTATAAAACAAGCAAGGAGAAGGACACGGTACAGAGGAGCTCTGTCTCCTCCTGTGGCTGCAGGAAGCTGGTGAAAGCTACTATCCCTGTATCTGGTCCTGTGGCACAGGGTGAGCTTTAAGATCCTTCAGAGTGTGCTCCCTTAGTTTTATCCCTGCAAAATGTGTGCCTAGATGTCACAGCCCAAACCCACACCAATAAAGGGGTAATTCAAAGCTGAATCTACTACACAGCCTGTCTTTCACATGTCACCCCTCCCCCTGCCTAACCCTTATTGATTTTAATGACTTTTCAGCCTTTGATTCATTGATGGTAGAATTGTGACACTGCAATATGCGTCAACTATTGCTTAATCATACCAGACCTTGCCAAACATCCAAACTTAGAGCTCAAAATCAGCCTTCAGTAACAGCAGTAATGCTCTTCACATTTATTGTCTCCTGTTAATGTGCTGTCAGAGCTGTTTGTGGCATTTTCACAATCAGTCACATTGCAAATATCTAGTGGAACTGACATAGAGTCTTGCCTAGTATGTGAAAAATAACTATATTAATATATAGTTATGGCTGTAAGGGTGGCTGTCCTTGGCCTATGATCAAATCGTCAGAGTGAAATTAAAATATGCCACTGCTGTTGCTATAGTTGTCTACATCCATTTCCTTCCTTGTTCCACTTCATTCCACTCATTCCGGATCCATCCATTTGCCTCTGTTTGTATGTGCATCTTACTGTCTCTTGACCTAGTGTACTTTATTTTATTGTTTTGGTACGATTTAAATTTGTTGCTGTCTTCAAGCTGACCAAGATCATTTGTTTCAGATCTCAGCAAAGACTGATCTAAATATCTTTATGAAGTGTCTGTCTGTGATTTGATATCTAAGTGAAAAAATAAGAAACATTACTAGTTTTCCGCTGCATATTGTTCTGCCTGATCTCTTGCATTGATTAGATTCAAAACCATCTTGTATCATTGGCAGCTTTTATAGTCAAGACTCAGTCAACATGGTTGGGAGCATTCCATAATGGGTTACTTCTTTAGACGTACTTTAGCACTGGATTGGGTTTTGGTGTGTTAGTATGAATGGGCTTTCTTTGAATTAGTTCTGGGTAATCCATTCACTTTATGTAATTTGCAGATTTATTTGGGGAGATGATGCATTTTCCAAAGTGGCATGCACAGAGTCCTGTTATTTCCAGTTGTGAAAGGGCTTCTGGGGTAAACCATTCTGAATCAATTTTGTGTCTCTGGTATTACAAGAGTTCAATACTTTATTTTCATTTGTCACAGATCAGTAGTTGGTGAGGAGTGGTAATGATCTGATCTGAATGCATTTTGGAGTGCCCACATGAATTTTGAGCAAGAAATGCTACAAACTAATCAGTGCTTCTGAAAGGCGGATTCATTCACAGAGCTAACGCAAGCAGCACTTAAGTATTTTTAAAGAACTTGCAAACTTTTAATGCATTTCCTAAGTAAGAAGTAAAAAAGAAACCTGTGGCAAGAACTAGCAGGGCTGGATGATAGGACTTTAAGCAAATTTTGAAGGTGGAAGAAGAAAAAAATGGGATCACTGAAGACAAGCATGGGACATTTGTGAGGTGGGGTACCAGCTCCACTGCTGTAGGGAATGGTGGATTATGTGACACTCACAATGGTAACAGATGCTCCTTTGTTAAGTCTCTAAAGTGTCTGTATACCAACATAAGCAGCATGGGAAATAAGCAAAATGAACTAGACATCTGGGTGGAGTCGTGGGGCTATGATCTCATCGCAGTTACAGAGCCATGGTGGGACAGATCACATGACTTGAACGTAGTAATGGACAACTATGTACTTTTCAGGAAGGACAGACTGCCAAGGTGAGGTAGTGGAGTTGCTCTCTATGTGAGTAACTAACTAGAATGCATTAAGCTTAACTCGGGGAGATGATGAAAGCATTGCAAGCTTATGGTAAGAGTGAAGGGACATGCAAACATGACTCATATGGTTGTGGGTATTTACTACAGATGACCAAACCAGGAAGAAGCTGTTGATGAGGCCTTCTACAGGCAGCTGGAAGTAGCCTCAATATCAAGTGCCCTGGTACTCATGGGTGAATGCTAGTAGGCAGCAAGTTCTCCATGGGCCAGCTATGTGCTCTTGTGGCCAAAAGGGCCAGTGGTATCCTGGAGTTCATCAAGACTTCAATCACTCTGATACTAGTTAGAAAGATTGCACAGCCAAGCACAAACAGTCCAAAAGGTTTCTGCAGTGCACTGGTGACAACTTTTTGCTGGAGGTAGTTTAAGAAACAACAAGGAGGAGTGTGATGCTGGACTTTTTATTAACAAAGAAGGATTGGTTGTAGATGTTAAGATTGGGGAGTAATCTTGGCTGCAGTGACCATGACATGTTAGAATTTAATATCACTAATGAAAGAAGCAGGGTGATAAGTAAAATTCCAACCCTGGACTATCTTTGCCTTTCTCAAAACTCCACTTAGAAGTGTCCAGAGGGCTAGGGTTGGATACTGAAGGAAGGGGGGCCCAAGAGAGCTGGTTAATATTCAAACATTGCCTTCTCCAAATTCAAGAGAAATGTATTTCCTTGGAAAAAAAAATCAGGTAAGGCAGGCAGAAGATCTGCATGGATAAGCAAGGAACTCTTGGAAAAACTCAAAAAGAAAAAGGACTTTTACAATGTGTGGAAAAAGGTCTAGTCAATTGGGAGGATTATAGAAATATTGCCAGAAAATTTATAGATGCAACAAAAAAGGCAAAGGCTCTCTTGGAACTAAGTCTTGCCTGGAAGGTGAAAGAAAAGAAGAGTTTTTTCAACTACATCAATGATAACAGGAAGGGCAGGCAAAAGGTGTGTCCACTACTGAATGGTATGGGAGATATGGTAACAGGATGCAGAGCTGCTGAATGTCTCTTTTACCTCAGTGTTTATTCCTAAGACCAGCCCTCAAGAACCCCAGTCTTTGGAAGCAAGGGAATAGAACTAGAGGGAGGACACTCCACTAGTCAGTCAGGACTGGGTTAGAGATCACTTGTACCAACTGAAAACATACAAGTCCATGGGCCCTGATGGTGTGCATGCACATGTGATGAGAGAGCTGGCTGATGCTGGAGAACAGGAGAGATGCCTGACAACTGGAAGAAAATTAATGTCACTCCAGTCTTCAAAAACAACAGGGAGGAGGAACCAAGTAACTACAGACCGGTCAGCTTCGCCTCCATCCTTGCAAAGATGTTGGAGCAGCTCAATCTGCAAGTCATTTCTAACCACATAGAAGAAAAGAGGGTCATCAGGAGTAGCCAACATCTAAGGGGAGATCATGCTTGACTAATCTGATAACCTTCTATGAAACTATGACCAAATGGGTAGATAAGGGAGTGGATGTTGTATACCTTGACTTAGGTAAGACCTTTTGTCCTGGATGAGGCATTACCAAGACAGCTAAATCTGTTTTGAGCCACTGCTCCTTTCTCCTCCCTTTCTCTTACAGGGTGCGGATTGAGGCAGGTGCTGTTAAGGCTGCCTGGAGGGGAGTGGAAGCTGATCCCCAAGCCTCATGTTTCAAAGAGGCGACTGCATGTGTCAGACACCATGAGAGAAGGTGTGTGCAGTTAACTCACCACATAAACATTTTGAATTGATTGGCGGGATTTGAATGGCTGATGTGCCATTGGGCCGCTCAGTTTTCGAAAAGGGAATTTATAGGTGAAGACTTCCTATGCTTGTAGCTCGTTGCTCGCTCGCTCTTTGCACTCAAAGCTTGCAACTCTCTCACCTCTCTCCCCCGTTCATTAATGGGATTCAAGGTGTCGACAAGCACCCTACTCCTCCTACTTTCAGAGTAATTAGCTTCTTTGTTTAGCGGTGTAGTGCCAAGGTTGGGCCTTCACTGCAGCATCTGCTCCCTCTCATTTCCTCTGAATCTGTGGATATTGCCCTTTAGACTATAACTACGAACTGCAGCACCTCTTCATTCAGCAAAGGGTTTGGTAGTTAGCAGCCTGGCAGTTTGTGAGTAGAATTATGCTATTTTACCTGGTTATTTCTGAGGTTTATAGCTTGTTACCTCTTAGTTAGCTCTGTTGTGAACTCGATGGTGGTTCATCTATGCCACTTGAGGCAGGAGTGATGTTTAGTTTCGTGTGCACAGGAAGATTCTAGTTTGTTCCTCTGTATTTCAAGTTCCAATTGTTCTAGACTGTTAATCTACTGTTTATTAGCCTTCTACCGTGCGTAATTAACCTGTCATCAACCAGGCAAACAAACCTGAATAAATTGGCATGGGAAAACAATTTTGACATTTAATAAATAATATTCATATTTTATCATATTTCCAGCCAATAAATTAATGAACTACAACACCTGTGATACTGTTTCCCATAACATCCTTGTAGAATAGACAATTGATCTGTAAGGTGGATTGAAAATTGGCTCAATAACAGAGTTTAGAGGGTTGTACAGAGTCAACTTGGAGGCTTGTGGCCAGTGGTGTTCCCCAGGGATCAGTACTTTGTCCAGTTTTGTTCAACATCTTTATCAACGACCTGGATGAGGGGTGAGGGGATTCCCAGGTGGCCAAGAAGGCCAAAGGCATCCTGGCCTTTATCAGGAATAGTGTGGCCAGCAGGAGCAGGGAGGCCATTGTGCCCCTGTACTCTGCATTGGTTAGGCCACACCTTGAGTCCTGTGTCTAGTTCTGGGCCCCTCAAATTAAGAAGGGCATTGAGACTCTTGAATGTGTTCAGAGAAGGGCAATAAGGCTGGTGAGAGGCCTCAAGCACAAGCCCTACAAGGAGAGGCTGAGGGAGCTGGGGATGTTTAGCCTGGAGAAGAGGAGGTTCAGGGAAGACCTTCTTTCTCTCTACAACTACCTGAAGGGAGGTTGTAGTCAGGAGAGGGTTGGTCTCTTCTCCCAGGCAGTCAGCACCAGAACAAGAGGATACAATCTCAAACTTTGCCAGGGGAGATTTAGGCTCGAAGTGAGGAGAAAGTTCTTCACACAGAGAGTTGTTAGCCATTGGAATGTGCTGCCCAGGGAGGTGATGGAGTCACCGTCCCTAGAGGTGTTCAAGAGGGGACTGGATGTGGCACTTGGTGCCATATTTTAGTAGTTAGGAGGGCTTGAGTGACAGGGTGGACTTGATGATCCTTGAAGTCTTTTCCAGCCTTATTGATTCTATGACTGATTGAGTGATTCTATGATTGAGAGTACCCTCAGCAAGTTCACTGATGATACAAAATGGGGGGTTGGCTGGTACCCTGTCAGGCTATGCAGCCATCCAATGAGATCTGGACAGGCTGGAGAGCTGGGTGCAGGCAAACCTCACGAAGTTCAAAAAGGACAAGTGCAGAGTCCCGCACCTGGACAGCAGTAACAACAGGCACTACTACAGTTTAGGGGATACAGTTTAGGGAAAGATCTTGGAGACCTAGTGGACAGAAAGTTCTCCATGGGCCAGCAATGTTCCTTGTGGCCAAAGGGGCACAAAAGGCAGGTCTTGGGAGGTTCTTCTCCCCCTCTGCTCTGCCCTGCACCTGGAATATTGTGTCCAATTTTGGGGTCCCCAATTCAAGATAGATAGGGATCTGCTAGACAAAGCTCAATGGAGAGCCACAAGGATGATTAGGGGACTTGAGCATCTCCCCTATGAAGAGAGACTGAGAGACCTGGGGCTATTTGGTCTTGAGAAGAGAAGACTGAGAGGATCTCATCAATGTGTATAAATATCTGAGAGGTGTCAAGTGGAGGGGGCCAAGTTCTTTATGGTGGTGTGCAGTAATAAGACCAGGAACAATGGATAAAAAATCAAACATAGAATGTTTCACCTTGAGATGAGGGTGATGGAGCACTGGAACAGGCTGCCCAGGGGGATTGTGGAGTCTCCTTATCTGGAGGCTTTCAAACTTGGCTGGATGCATTCCTGTGCAGACTACCCTAGGTGATCCTGCTTTTGGCAGGAGGTTGGATTCAATCTCCAGAGGTCCTTTCCAACCTCTAACAATCTGAGATTATGTGAAAATGCTCTCAATGGATTATGATGAACAGTTGTTTCACAAAGAGAGTTCTTAATTCCATAGATAGGAAGATTTTTAATTGCTTCTGAGTATGGCTTTTAGTTGCTATGGAGTATGTTATTTTAAAATTTTAGATTTTTAGTTCAGAGAAGTAAGAAAAGGGATTTAAAAAAAATATTATATTTCATTTAATAACTAGTCTCATGATTTTAGCAGAATAAAAGCATTGATCTTAGATGTATGACTATTTAGATAATTAAATTTTCCATTGCAAAAGCATATTGCCAACACTTACTGGTCTAATTTCTTAAATTCTTTTCCAGCAGAGGTTGCATAGTTTTTATGAGTGACTTCAGACACTTTCTTCCAAAACATTTTACCTTTATTTTGTGCCAACTACATAACACTGTGTCCCTTCACATTAATAATTATGCTCTTTTGAATATCAGAAGGCAGAAACCCACACAACCTTTAACACAACAAATCCTTGCTGATTTAGTACAAGGTATACTTAGCCCTGGATCTAACGTACATTATGGGGAGAAGAGATTATTTAATAATTTTCACAGCTATAGCATTCAAATCCTAGTAGATTCTTCTGCTATTTACAATTCTCATTATCAACATAATATCTACAATCTGAGTGAATCCTTCATCCTAACTGCAATTGTTGTCCCAGTGCCAGAACTCCATTGATGGGAATGGGCATAGATCATGAGGCCGTGCCCATTTACAGGTTTAGGCTGTTTTTTGAAAAAGTTTGCTCTAAACATGGAGACACAAGAAAAACTGGGGAGAGAATGTACTTTTCTTTATCTTTTTTTTTTTTTTTCTTGTAATTTAGAAAAAAAAATTGCAAAACCTCCCAGTGAGAATGCCCTTTTATTTCAGCTGTCTTGAAAAACAGTTCTCAACCTTCTGCCAGGGACTATGCCTAGCCTGCAGTACCCATATATCTATTGGTTTCTTCATAGTCATAGTTCTTTGAATAATTCAAATTTGACAGGACAATTATGAGACAGATATCTCAGTGTAATGGACAAAAGTAATGTTCAGAGGAAAAGTAAGCTTGTCTTGTGCCTCAAGCAGATCATGGGGGTATCACTTTCCCATTCTTTTGTTCATGTGTCTTCCCCACATGAACAGCTTACTGCCTCTGCTGTGCTCTCATGATCTTCATTTAGGACCCTCTTTTCTTGGTTTTTTTTTTGTTATGTGTCTTTTATTAGTGGCAGCAATTTTGTTATATTTTCATTTCCAGCTTAGTGCTTGATGAGAGAGAACTGCAAGTTGGGCAGAAATGTGTCTAAGGATACAGAAACAGAAATGTATGATAAAAAATAAATAACATTTCAGCATTTTCTATTCTGAACTGGAAATTCGGAAAGTTCCAGATTTTTTTTAGGTCTGGATTACCCAATATATTGAGATATGGATATGTAGGCCATTATCTGTAATATTATGTACTTCCTTGCTTTACAGTATAATCCCTGAAGATTTTTTTCAAATGTCAGAAATAATGGTATAATGCACTCCAGGGATTACTACTTCACATCTCTGCCTGCAGGCAAAAGAAAGCAAGATCATTCTTTTTAATGAAGTAACTGAAGCTGTTGTATTTGCCTACCATGGTTCATTAATACAAACTTGTTGAACTTAGTAATTATGTCTTGACACAAAGCAGCAATATGCACACAGTTTAAATACAGATCAAAAGATTCTCCAGGAAAGTAACAGAAAGCTCAACCTGGAAGCACTATTTGACCTTTTAGAAACAAGCATATTCCATGCACATTGCTCTATTAAAGAAATGAATGTACTTTAGGGAAAGGATAGGAAGAGACACACTTTGTAAATACAGCAACACATTTCTTAGCTTCACTCTGTATGTCTGGTGTTTGTTGTGCAATTCAATTCCTGTTAAGATCTATGCAAAGGAAGTGCTCCTGGCTTAGATTCTGGTAGACTTTGTGCCAGAAATAATGTGTGCTACTGAAAGAAATTCTCTGATGCTCTGTGAACTAGTATAAAATAATGACATATTTTATAGATGCTTCAATGTACTTCTGCATGTACATTCACACCACGCAATCACAATACCTGGAATAATTTATATAATTATGAAATAATTATGTATCTTCTGCAACACACTAAGTGAAACTGAACCAGTCAGGATCTGGCCGAGACTTGTTTTTCAGATGTATAGATAAAAAAGTTCTTGGGTGCCACTTGAGTAATTGTTTTGGGACTAGATGATCACAGTAATAACCTAGTTACTTACTTTAAGTCTCATCAACTCATCAGTTTTCATCTGGTTCATCTGGTGGTCTGCATGAAATTTTTTGACAGACTGAATCAATACACTGGCAGACAGCATTTTACATTACAGAAACCACGATAAAATTAACAGCTGTTAATGGGATTTATTTTTGGCAGACTTTGCAGATAAATCTGTGTTACAAATTCTGGCTTGTTTTTCTCAGTCCTTGAGGGACCTGGCAGCTGATGATTAAAACATACTGGGAAAATGAGAAGGTGAAATTGCTGCCTCACAAACTGCTGTTGCTGCATGGAAATGTAGATAATCCTCTCTACAAGACAGGCAGTCTTTTTTTTTTAGGAAATTAAAGTGTTCTTCAGTTTAGGGGACAACTAGATATCGATAGGCAGGATGATCTGTATGCAGCTGATCTGTATTCTGTGTTTGGATGTCATAATTAAAATAGAGCTGACCCTATATCATCAGCGGGTTTTAGAAAGGTTCATTTTAATTTAAATTGCTGACCATTCAAACTTCATTTATGCATAAGGGAGGTCACAATTTAGTAGAAAGAAAGTTATTTAACGTGCCAAGAAGTCTGCATATCCATTATGATGGTCTAATTTACATAATTTAAATTAGAATACTTAACACTTTTTTTTTAATGAACCAGGATTTTCATCTGCTAGATAATGACACATTTATATATATATTTTTTCTGAATAAGGATTTATATCTATTACATAACAATCAAACAAATCCTGACATATATATTTTACAAGCGTTACAACTGTTTGGTATTAAGTAACAAAACATTAGGAACAGTAGTGCAAAGAAATTAAGTTTACATTGCTAGATGAAAATTGAAGCTTGTTGGGTGTTTACTTGGGAAGGAAGATATGATGTGAAGTAGAGACTGCAGTAGTAATGTTTGATGCTGGCCTTGTTCCATTTAATAGTAACCTTTCTAGGGAATTTAATAGAAAAGAGATGAAACAGAAATTGCTTCCCTCTAAATTAAGCTTGTTCAGTTGCCAAAAGATATTTGCTCTTTCCTTCAAAACAGAGAGGGCTGCAATCAATGTTCAGAAATTACTGTGCTGTATTATGGATGATGCATGCCCCGGCAGCTTACTGTTATATGTCTTTGAAGAGATCAAGATGTCATGGGTTGAGGTTGGGCTGGCCACTAAGCAAATGGCAGGTGCTCTTTATTAACCCCTTTTCTTTCCCAGAAAAGGACAGGAAAGGGAATAAGGGAGAGACATATGGGTTGGGAAAAAACCCATTAATACAGCTTTAAGAAAGAGTAGCAACAGGAAAAAAGAAACAAAAGGAAAATTGATTATAATAATGATAATATTAATACTATTACCAAAATTATTATTAATAATGCTACTACTAATACTACCTACTGATAGTACTAGTGATACCAGTAACAATGGTAATAGTAGTAATAATAATGAAAAATCTGTATGCAAATATATACAAAACCAATATCAAACTCCTCCAATGATCACCTCAGGCACTGCAGGGCAGGCACTGAGGATGTCCCACACAGAACTCACCAGTGCACCAGAACTGGAATCATGAAACAGATTCAGGAACTCATAGATGGGGATTAAAGGCAAGATGGACAGAGCCCTTTGTAGATGCCAGCCACTGAAGAAGAGGGCTTAACCCATGTGATTCCTCAGAGTTATACTGGATATATACAAAATGGAATACATTGTTGGTCAGGTTGGAGTCACCTATCCTGTCTGCTTTTCCACACAAGTGAAACTTTTTTTACTTACTTGCGATCCTTTCAGTGTAACACCCCGAAGTGACACATTTGATTTAGCAGTAACCCTCGTTAGGGTCACTGGTTATGATAAACATCAAGAGCTATCACTTGCAGAAGCAAATGCTGAGTGCAAAAATACACTGTTGACTTCAGAAGTGCAGTTAACTAAGAGACTGAACTAAAAGTAAAATCCTTGAACGCAGAAATGGTTGGTTTAGCCCAAACCAGGACACACGGCAACGGCCAAGAGAACTACCAATATGGGAGAAAATACAAAATACTCACCTGAATTATTTGTAGGTAGGAAAAGGAAACATGAGGAAGCAGGAGGAGTACTCCGGTACAGACAAGTTTTGCTTTATGTTGTGTGTTGTATAATACATAGAATCATAGAATGGTCTGGGTTGCAAGGGACCTCCATAGGTCATCCAGTCCACCTCCTTCTGCAGTAAGCAGGGGCATCTTCAACTAGAGCAGGTTGGCCAGAGCCCTGTCAAGTCTCACTTTGATTATCTCCATGGATGGGGCCCAACTACCTCCCCAGGCAACCTGTTCCAGAATTCCACCACCTGTATAGTAAACAACTTGTTCCTAACATCCAATCTAAATCTATCCTTCTCTAGTTTGAAGCCATTGCCCTTCATCCTATCATGACAGGCCTTTGTAAACAGTCTCTCTCCATCCTTCTTGCAGGCCCACTTCAGGTACTGGAAGGTCATTATAAGGTCTCCCTGGAGCCTTCTCTTTTCCAGGCTGAGCAAGCCCAGCTCCCTCAGCCTGTCCTCGTAGCAGAGGTGCTCCAACCCCCCAGTTCATCAGGTGCATGTCTTTCCTGTACTGGAGGCTCCAGACCTGAGCGCTGTACTCCAGGTGAGGTCTCACCAGACCAAAGTGTTAGAATCGCCTCTCTGGATCTGCTGGCAATGCTTCTTTTGAGGCAGCCCAGGATACGATTGGCCATCTCTCCAACTAGTCGAGTAGGATGTTGTGTGGGACTGTGTCAAAGACCTTGCAGAAGTTCAAATAGACCATATCCATAGGTCATCCTTTATCCAGTGACATAGTCAGTTTGTCGTAGAAAGCCATTAGGTTGGCCAGGCAGGATTTTTCCCTAGTATCACAGTATCACAGTATCACCAAGGTTGGAAGAGACCTCGAGGATCATCGAGTTCAACCTGCCACCACAGACCTCATGACTAGACCATGGCATCAAATGTCACGTCCAATCCCCTCTTGAACACCTACAGGGATGGTGACTCCACCACCTCCCTGGGCAGCACATTCCAATGACAAATGACTCTCTCCATGAAGAACTTGCTCCTCACCTCGAGCCTAAACTTCCCCTGACGCAGCTTGAGACTGTGTCCTCTTGTTCTGGTGCTGGTTGCCTGGGAGTAGAGACAAATCCCTCCCTGGCCACAACCACCTTTCAGGTAGTTGTAGAGGGCAATGAGGTCACCCCTGAGCCTCCTCTTCTCCAGGCTAAACAATCCCAGCTCCCTCAGCCTCTCCTCATAGGGCTTGTGCTCAAGGCCTCTCCCCAGCCTTGTTGCCCTTCCCTGGACACGTTCAAGTGTCTCAATGTCCTTCCTAAACTGAGGGGCCCAGAACTGGACACAGTACTCAAGGCGCGGCCTAACCAATGCAGAGTACAGGGGCACAATGACTTCCCTGCTCCTGCTGGCCACACTATTCCTAACACAGGCCAGGATGCCATTGGCCTTCTTGGCCACCTGGACACACTTCTGGCTCATGTTCAGGCAGGTGTCAATCAGCACCCCCAGGTCCCTCTCTGTCTGGCAGCTCTCCATCCACTCCGACCCCAGCCTGTAGCTCTTCATGGGGTTGCCATGGCCAAAGTGCAGCACTCGGCACTTGGACTTGTTGAATGCCATCCCGTTGGACTCCGCCCATCTGTCCAGTTGGTCGAGGTCCCTCTGCAGAGCCCTTCCACCCTCTAACTGACCAACATCTGCTCCAGCTTGGTGTCATCTGCAAATTTGCTGATGACTGACTCAATCCCCTCATCCAGATCATCAATGAAGATATTAAAGAGGATGAGGCCCAGCACATGGTTTAGTACATGGTTTAGCACTTTGGAGCACCACTGCTGCGTAAGAATTCTGTTGCTAAGACATACAGATATCATCATAGATACTGGATGGGAAGATAATGTAATATATTTCAAAGCAAGGCCATCCACAGGCTAAAACATTAAGATATTTTCTTTCTCTAAATAGTCTTATATTGATTTCCATTGATCTAAGAGCACAAAGGAAAACTCTCTGTCATTTCCACTCCTCTGCATATCTTTGTTTGTTTAGAAATACCATACTAAGGCTCATAATTTAGTGCTTGTAGCTTTGTTGACTTCAGAAGACTTAGAGAGGAAATAATAGTAAAAACCAATAAAATAATAGGGTTTAAAAGGGGATAATATAGAAATAATAAAGGAAATACTTCCAATCCACAGACTTAAAGACTGTAATTAGACTTCCTGGCATCTTCTCAAAATGTGAGAGCAGCTTGCATTGAAAATTGTCAGTGACAAAATACAGGAGACTTCTGTGATTGTGAGATGCCTGAAATCTCTGTGTATAAGCCCAGAAGCAAAGTTGTGGATAGATGGATAAGCCCTCAAACTTTCTGAGCAATGAAATCAGTTTCCGGTCTGATTTCATGAGCATTTTGTGTAGTCCGATTTCTCCAGCACCCAGATGAAGCACCAGGAAAATCTCTTACTTGTCAGTGAAACACACAATTACATTTAACAGGGGAAAATTTAATCTGTGAAACCAGAAATATGACTTCAGAATTCTAATTTCTTTACTTTGTTTTGTCAAAATGCATCCTTCCTTTGTCCACCTCAGGTTGGACAGGCATTTCAGGTGAAGAGAGCTTAAGCATTTTCTTCTTGAATCTTTCCGTTGAATTAATTGAATTAAAAATAATTAATTTGATTAAATTCTTAAGTGTGACTGATTACCAGATGTGACAAGATCATAAAATCAGAGAATCACAGAATGTTAGGAGCTGGAAGTGACCTCAGAAAGATCATCTAGCCCAACACCCCTGCCAGAGCAGGAAAGGAAGACTAGAATGTGACTAATGTGACTGTGGGCAAATGAATCAAATTTTTAAAATCATAGAATCAGCTCAAACAAAAAAGACCTTTAAGATCATCCACTTCAACCACTGCGTAACTGCCAAATCTGGTGCTCAACCATGTCCCTTAACACCATGGTGTCTTATAAACACTTTCAATAATGGGGATTCAGCCACCTCCCTGGGCAGCCTATTGCAGTGTTCTACTGATAACCCTTCTGTATGAGGAGAGACTGAGGGAGCTGGGGCTCTTTAGCTTAGAGAACAGGAGACTGAGAGGTTACCTCATCAATGTTTATAAATATGTAAAGGGCGAGTCCCAAGAGGATGGAGCCAGGCTCTTCTTGGTCGTGCCCAATGACAGGACAAGGGGCAATGGGTGGAAGTTAAGGCATAGGAAGTTTCACATAAATATAACAAAAATTTTTTTCACTGTGAGGGTGACAAAGCACTGGAACTGGCTGCCCAGGGAGGCTGTGGAGTCTCCCTTTCTGGAGATATTAAAAAATTGCCTGGATGTGTTCTTGTGTAATCTGGTGTAGGTGATCCTGCTCTGTCAGGGGGGTTGGATTAGATGATCTTTCAAGATCCCTTACAACCCCTGAAATTCTGTGATTCTGTGATTCCATGAATCTCAAACAGTTGGCCTCTGTCTGTCCAGATCTCTCTGCAGAGCCTTCCTAACTTCAAACAGATCAACACACCCTCTCACTTAATATTACCTGCAGATTTAATGAGGGGGCACTCAAAGCCCTCATCCTTGTCCTGAAAAGTGAGCCCTAGGTGTGACTGGCTGCCAACCAATTTAACTCCATTTACCACCACTCTTTGGGGCTGGCCATAGAGCCAGTTTTCTACCCAGTGAAGAATCCACCCATCCAGGCCATGTGCAGCCAGTTTCTCTAGGAGGATGCTGTGGAAGACAATGTCAAAGGATTTACTAAAGCCCAGGCATACAAAATCCACAGCCTTTCCCTCATCTACTGAGTGGATCACCTTGTTGTAGATCAGGTTTGTCAAGCAGCACCTGCCCCTCATGAACCCACCCTGATTAGGCTTGACCATGTGATTGCCCTGCATATGCTGCTTCATGGCAGATGGTCTGCTCCATGACCCTCCCCAATACCAAGGTCAGATTGACAAGTCTGTATTTCCCTGTATCCTTCTTCTGGCCCATCTCGTAGATGGGCATGATGTTTGCCAGTCTCCAGTTAGCTGTTTCTGTTGCTAACCTCCTCCTTTTATGTACAAATTTGGTTTTGCAGCTGCAGAATTTCCTTCACAAGTTTCCTTTCTCTACACATAATGACCAACCAGACAGAGATGTATGCAGCAAACCACCTTCTTTACATCCAGGCATGTCTGCCACTGAAAAAGCTTGCTAAAGGAATAGCATTGAATACAAAAGTCCTGCCTTCTTCACACTGAGAGGAAATTCATACCTCAATTTTTGACTGCTGTGTTTCTGCACCTATGAAAATAACTTCATGGGATGTCATAGAATGCATTGGGTTGGAAAGGACCTTCAGATACCATCTAGTCCACTCCCACTGCAGTAAGCAGGGAATCTCCAACTGGATCAGGTTGCTCAGAGCCTCATCAAATCTGACCTTGAATGTTGCCAGAGATAGGGCTTCCACCACCTCTCTGGGCAACCTGTTCCAGTGTTCCACCACCCTTGTAGTAAAAATCTTCTTCCTAATGTCTCATAAATCCACCCTTTTCTACTTTAAAACCATTGCCCCTTGTCCTGGTGCTACATGTCCTTGCAAACAGTCCCTCCCCAGATTTCTTGTGGGTCTTCTTCAGGTACAGAAAAGACACTCTAAGGTCTTCTTGGAGCCTTCTCTTCTCCAGGCTGAACAACCCCAAGTCTCTCAGCCTGTTTTTGTAGGAGAGGCTGAAGAATCTGGTTACTTTTGTAGCCCTCCTCTGGGCTCATTCTCTCAGGTCCATGTCCTTCTTCTGCTGAGGCTCCCGGTGCTGGACACATTACCTTAGGTGAGGTGTCACTGGAACAGAGTAAAGTGGCAGAATCACCTCTCTTGATCTGCTGGCTATGCTCTTGATGCAGCCCAGTATGAGGCTACAAGTGTACACTGTTAGCTCATGTACTTTTCTGTAGGGCTGATCTCTATCACATCATTCCCTAGCCTGTATTGATAATGAGGATTGTCCCAGTCCAGGTGTAGGACCTTGCTTGCACTTGAGCTTGGTGAATCTTCTAAGATTCACCTGGGCCCACTTCTCCAGCTTCTTGAGGTCCCTCTGGATGACATCCTGTCCCTCTGGCATATTGACTGCACCACTCAGTTTGGAAACTTGTTGGGGGTGCACTTGATCCCACTCTATATACCTTTGATGAAGATAGTCAATAGCACTCACCATCTATCTCTATCTGGATACCGAGCCACTGACCACTGCCCTCTGATGCGATTCAGACAATTCCTTATTCACTCAACAGTCTACCCATTAAATCCATATCTCTCCAACTTGGTGAATAGGATGTTGTGGGGGACAATTTCAAAGGCCTTGCGGAAATCAATATAGATGACATCCCTTGCCCTTCCCTTGTCCAAAGATGTAGTCACTCCATTGTAGAAAGCCACTAGACTAGTCAGGTGGGACTTGCCATGCTGGCAGTAAAGTCCAGCTGCCTGTCTTGAATCAGGTCCCTGCCCTGCATATGACTTTTAATAGCTTCTAGGGGGATCTGTTCCATGATCTGCCCAGGCACAAAATTGAGGCTGACAGATTGACAAGTTCTCAGGGTTCTCCTTTCTACCCTTTCTAAAAATGGGTGTATTGTTTCCTTTTGTCCAGTCTGCAGGGACTTCACCTGACTGCCATATCATGAAGAGTGGCTTGGCAACTACGTCAGCCAATTCACTCAGGACTTTGGGATCCCATGTCCCATAGACTTTTGTGTGTTCAGGTCCCTCTGGTGGTCACAAACCTTGTCTTCACTAACAGTGGAAAGGACTTTGTTCCTCTGGTCCCCATCTTCTTGTTGTTTAATTTAGGAGGTGCGAGGAGAGAGGTTGACAGTGAAGACCGGGACAAAAAAGTTGTTGAGAACCTCAGCCTTCTCCTCTGCTATTACTAGGTTGCCATTCTTGCTCATCATTTGGTTTATATTTTCTTTAACTTTCCTTTTCTTGGTTGACATAACTGTAGAAGTCTTTCTTGTTATTCTTCTCATTCCTTACCAAGTTCAGCTCCAGCTGTGTCCTCGCCTTCCTGACCTCATCCATACACAACAGGGAAGCATTCCTATTGTCATCTCAAAATATCTGTCCCTGTTTGAACTGCCTATGCAGTTCTTTCACGCTTTTTAGTTTGCCCAGCAGGTCTCTTCCCTTTTTTGGGAACTGAGAGCTTTTGCACTGTAAGGAAAGTGTCCTTAAAGATCTGCCACCTCTGTTCTGCATCCTTGTTTCTGAGGTCTGTTTTAGGGAACTCTATTGACTAACTCCTTGAAATCTGGAATTTTGCTTTCTTAAAATTCAGAGTCCTGACTATGTCCCTTGTCTGACTGGTATTCCTTAGGATTGGGAACTCCACCAGTGCATGATCACTGAAGCCCAGGATGCCTCCAGTCTTGACATTTCCAATGAATTCCCCTACAATGGTGACCATAAAACACAGTATTGCATCCCCTTAAGTAGGGCTATTTCCTGTCTTAAGAAGTTATTTTTGAGTCACTCCAGAAGTCTCCTGGATTGCCTACAGTTTGCTGTGTTAGTTTTCCAGCACATACCAAGGTGGTTGAAATCCCATTGCAGGATGAGAACCTGTGAGCATGATATCTACATGTTCCCCTTTGGCAAGGGACCAACTTGAGAGAAGAGGAATGAGGCAGTGTGTTTTAGGGGCAGGAGCAGAGTGTGTGTCTCTCATGTGTAGTTATTGCACCCGCTTCTGAGGTGATGCCACTGTCACACACCCAGGTGCTGTCATTTGCACATTCAACTGCATTACCCTACTATAAGGCACTGAAGTAGTATCCCAGGATGAGACAGGGCACTGTCTGTGGCTCCTTGAAATGTGGAATCCTCACCTCTTCTCATACTTTATTCCCTTCATATTCTTTTGGCATCCACTGTTGTTGAACTAGGGATGTAAAAAGGTTAAATTATGGCAGTAGTTTCCTATAGCACCTCTTTATAGACCTGCTGTGCAGGGCCGTGACGAATCCATTTCTGAACCTGATGTAGTTAAGGATGTCCCTGCTGACTGTGTGGAGGTTGGACTAGATGACCTTTGGAGGTCCCTTCTGGCCCGGACCCTTCTATGATTCTTTGATAGAGTCAGTCTCCACCAGCAGCTCCAGCTGCATGTTTCAGAAGACGTCCAAAAACTGCAAATCAGCCTGAAGCCCTGGCTGCTAGGCTTGGAAGTTTAGCTCTTCCCTCCCACACTTTTTCTATCTTTGGAGTAGAGAGGCCACACAGGCTGTAAAATTTATTCTGTTCCTTCTTTCCCAGACTTTCCAATGTTACACTGAGCAGGCACAAAAGCAGGAATGAGAGATGGAGTACCTTTTTCTTGGAGGTTAGTTGGTTATCTAAGTCATCTTTGTGCTTGAAGCTGACATGACAAGATTCCATTATTTGGAACCGTCACTGTTTACAACCACTTCTTGGAGGAATCTGCTTTTAAAACCACAAGATCCATTTAGCAGGCATTGGTATGGAAAAATAGTTGCCCTCTTCCATGAGCTACATTATCTTACTTGAATAGACAATTCAGCCTCTTCTGTGTGTAGTGCATTACTTTGTACTGAACGCAAGATATTCCTTCTTTACTGCTATTGCTGGAGTTTTTCAAAAGGTCAAAGGCAAAAGTATATCTAGCACAGGCATGGCCAGTCATTTTTCATTTCCTACTTCAATAATCATGAATGTGCTGGTAGAAATCTGCAGAAATGTGCAGTTTTGGAATGAAATGATTTTTTCAAAGTCTCTTGAGGTAAAATAAGTGCATATTAAAAAGAAGTACATGTCTGTGCAGAAATCCGCACAACAGCCAAATACACTTGAAGAAAGTGTACTAAGTACTTGCCAGTCAGCACTGCATTACTCAAGCAGTTTCCTCTTCAGTCACCCTCTCTTAACACTGGCCCAACCCTGATAAGCAGGGGGTGGGACGTGGACATGCTAAGGTTCAAATAATTACCTTGGAGTAAATGAAGATGAAATGAACTGGATTTATTAGACTGAACTGGAGCAGAGGGCAAATGGGAGGGAAAAGCAGTGGTTAAAATATGTATCAAAGAGAAGGGATATCACCAATTCCCTGGCTTGAAAACTGTGGTATTGTCACAGGAGCAGTTCCAAGTTTCTTGGCAGTGGCAGTGGAGCAGGGCCATGACAAGTGTTCTTCCCTAGTCCGCAGGCAGTGCAAAGCAAGGTCGTGCCCTGTGGCTTTTCTCCAGGATGCAGGCAGTGGTGGGAACTGAATGGAGTGGGGCTGGTGGTACAGGCTGCTTGCCACAGGCCCATCAAGGCATGCAGGCAGCATCAGCAAAGCAGGGCCGTGCCACGTGTCCACTGCCACCTGCCGCTTGCCAAGGTGAAAGGCAGAGCGGAGCGGCAGGGATGCATGGCTGTCTCACGTGGCTGCTGCCGCTTGCCAATACGAGGGGCAGAGAGAGGCGGTGGGGATGCAGGGCTGCCCCACGTGGCTGCTCCCACTTGCTGCTGATGTGTGTGGAGGTGCAGGGCTGAGCAGGGTCTGTGCAACTTCCCATGACACCTTGCCCCTTCATGCTTCCCCTGAAGACCTCTATTTAGAATAGAATAGAATAAAATAGAATAGAATAGAATAGAATAGAATAAACCAGGTTGGAAGAGACCTTCAAGATCATCATGTCCAACCTAGCATCCAACACCACCCAATCAACTAAACCATGCAACCAAGCATCCTGTCAAGCCTCACCCTGAACACCCCCAGCGACGGCGACCCCACCACCTCCTTGGGCAGCCCATTCCAATGGGCAATCACTCTCTCTGTGTAAAACTTCCTCCTAACCTCCAGCCTAAACCTCCCCTGGCAGAGCCTGAGGCTGTGTCCTCTTTTTCTGGTACTGGTTGCCTGGGAGAAGAGACTAACCTCTGCCTGACTACAACCTCCCTTCAGGTAGCTGTAGACAGCAATAAGGTCACCCCTGAGTCTCCTCTTCTCCAGACTACCCCTCACCCCCAATGTGGCAGGTGCTGGCTGAGGGAACAGGACTACTACAGTTTTCAGAACTACTTTGCCAAGGCTGAAGTGCATTTTAGGCTCGATCTTAGTATGATGCTTAAGGAACAAGGGCATTTTGACTTAAATTTTTCATAACCTTTGGCCCTGTTAAAGCACCCTGCTGCTTGGTTTGCCAGCCAGGACTCCTTTGCCATCCTGTGTCTGCACGAGAAAGCATAGTCAGACAAGGAGCAGTGAAACAGGCTTATGCTTTGATTCCCTTATATGTATTGCACAGAGGGTATAAATCTGGCTTGTCTATGGGCCTTACCTGCATAAAAGGGGTTCTGTTTTGTTGTACTCCTGCTCCTTGTTTCTAAATGAAAGAGTAACTTTACAGCGTATTTAAATTCTGCCTCCATTTTACTACACTTGATGTAACCTCTGCTGCTTGTGTGAATGACCAGAACTGTTACATAAAAGCTTTTGTGAGATTTTTTATCTTGGAGAACTTTCTATTGCACCAGGTCAGCTGGCAACAGATGGAGTACATCTGTCCCAGAGGAGGGGAAAGGTCACAGTATATGAGAATGGCCTGTCCCCCAAAGGTAAAAAGATTCTGGGAAGGGAATTGGCAAGTCTCATCGACAGGGCTTTAAACTAGTTTTGAAGGGGGAAGGGGCTGAAACTAGTCCCCTCAGGCAAGAGGCTGGGGGTGATAAGCTAGAGTCAGAGGTGAAACCAGCAGCCCAGCTGCAGTGCACGTACACTAATGAACGAAGCATGGGTAACAAACAAGAGGAGCTGGAAGCCTTGTTGCAGCAGGAAAGTTATGATGTAGTTGCCATCACAGAGATGTGGTGGGACAACTCACATGACTGGAGCACTGCAATTGACAGCTAAAGGCTCTTCAGGAGAGACAGGCAAGGAAGAAGGGGTGGCCCTGTACATCAGGGAGGCACTAGATGCCATTGAGATGGAGATTAGTGACGATCGGGTTGAGTGCTTGTAGGTAAGAATTAGAGGGAAGACCAGCAGGACAGACATCCTGGTTGGAGTCTGTTATAAACCACGCAACCAGGAGGAAGATGTTGATGAAGCATTCTATAAGCAGCTTCAGGCTGTCTCAAGATCACCTGACCTTGGTCTCATGGGCGACTTCAACCTGCCTGACATCTGCTGGGATCTCAACACAGCAGAGAGGAGGCAGTCTAGGAAGTTCTTAGAGTGCATGGAGGATAGCTTCTTATCCCAGGTGTTGTGTGAGCCTACCAGGGGTAAGGCTATGCTTGACCTCCTCTTCACCAACAGGGAAGGGCTGGTGGGTGATGTGGTGGTCGGAGGCTGTTTAGGGGCCAGCGATCATGACATAATTGAATTTTCGGTATTCAGTCAAGCTAAGAGGGGCAGCAAGAAGACCTCCACTCTGGACTTCCAGAGGACAAACTTCAGGTTACTCTAGGAAGTAATTCAGAGGGTTCCTTGGGAAACAGCCCTTAAAAAAAAGGGGTCCAGGAGGGCTGGACCTGCTTCAAGGAAGAACTCTTGAAGGCGCAGGAACAGGCTGTGCCAATGTGCCAGAAGATGAGCCGCCGGGGCAGACGGCCAGCCTGGATGGGTGATGAGCTTCTAAAAGAACTAAGGGAAAAAAAGAGGGTGTATCATCTTTGGAAGAAAGATGAGGCAACCCACGGAATGTTTAAGGATGTTGCTCAATCATGTAGGAAGAAAATTAGGGAGGCAAAAGCACATTTGGAGCTTAAACTGGCCCCTGCTGTGAAGGACAACAAAAAGTCCTTCTATAAATACATGAATAGCAAGAGGAAGGGCAAGGACAACCTCCACTCCTTGGTGGACACGGAGGGAAACGTTGTATCAAAGGATGAGGAAAAGGCAGAGGTACTTAACACCTTCTTTGCCTCAATTTTTACTAGCAGGACAGAATGTCTTCCAGACAGCTGGCCTGCAGAGCTGGCAGAAGGAGCCAGGGAGCTGCATAATTTCCCTATGTTCCATGAGTAAGTAATTGGAACTCTCTTCACATGCTTGGATCCCCACAAGTCCATGTGACCAGATGGGATCCATCCTAGGGTGCTGAGAGAGCTGGCAGATGAGCTGGCCAAGCCACTCTCCATCATTTTTCACCAGTCCTGGCTCACTGGAGAGGTCCCAGAAGACTGGAAGCTGGCCAATGTGGTGCCCATCCACAAGAAGGGCTGGTTGGATGAGCCAGGGAGTTATAGGCCTGTCAACCTGACCTCAGTGCCAGGCAAGATTATGGAACAGGTCATCTTAAGTGCAATCACACAGCACTTAGAGGATGGCCAAGGGATCAGGCCCAGCCAGCATGGATTTAGGAAGGGCAGGTCCTGCCTGACCAACCTGATCTCCTACTATGATCAGGTGACCCACCTGGTGGATGTGGGGAGGCCTGTGGATGTAGTCTACCTGGACTTCAGCAAGGCATTTGACACTGTCCCCCACAGCAAACTCCTGGCCAAGATGTCAGCCCCTGGCTTGGATGGGAGCACACTGCATTGGGTTAGGAAATGGCTGGAGGGCTGAGCCCAGAGGGTAGTGGTGAATGGTGCCACATCCAGCTGGCGGCCAGTCACTAGTGGTGTGCCCCAAGGATCAGTGCTGGGCCCCATGCTCTTTAACATCTTTATTGATGATCTGGATGAGAGCATTGAGTCCATCATCAGTAAATTTGCTGATGACACCAAGCTGGGGGCAGGAGTTGATCTGCTGGAGGGTAGAGAGGCTCTGCAGAGGGACCTCGACAGGCTGGGCAGATGGGCAGAGTCCAACGGCATGAGATTTAACACATCCAAGTGCCGGGTTCTGCACATTGGCCACAATAACCCCATGCAGTGCTACAGGCTGGGGTCAGAGTGGCTGGAGAGCAGCCAGGTAGAGAGGGACCTTGGGGTACTGGTCAATGGTGGGCTGAACATGAGGCTGCAGTGTGCCCAGGCAGCCAAGAGAGCCAATGACATCCTGGCCTGCATCAGGAACAGGGAGGTCATTCTGCCCCTGTACACTGCACTGGTTAGGCCACACCTCGAGTACTGTGTCCAGTTCTGGGCCCCTCACTTTAGGAAGGATGTTGACTTGCTGGAGTGTGTCCAGAGAAGGGCAACAAAGTTGGTGAGGGGTTTGGGACACATGCCCTATGAGGAGAGGCTGAGGGAGCTGGGGTTGCTTAGCCTGGAGAGGAGGAGACTCAGGGGTGACCTCATTGCTCTCTACAACTACCTGAAAGGAGGTTGTAGACAGGCGGATGTTGGTCTCTTCTCCCAGGCAGCCAGTACCAGAACAGGAGGACACAGTCTCAGGTTGCGCCAGAGGAGGTTTAGGCTGGATGTTAGGAAGAAGTTCTATACAGAGAGAATGATTGCCCATTGGAATGGGCTGCCTGGGGAGGTGTTGGAGTCACCATCATTGGAGGTGTTCAGGAGAAGATTTGATGGGGTGCTTGGTGCCATGGTTTAGTTGATTAGGTGGTGTTGGATTGGTTGATGGGTTGGACGCGATGATCTTGAAGGTCTCTTCCAACCTGGTTTATTCTATGTATTCTATGTATTCTATGTATTTGGGTATGTCTGCACACATGACGTGAATCTACTGGGAAGTCCATCCCTCTAAGTAAATCCTGTGTCTCCTTCCTTGTCTGTGAAATCCCTCTCGTCTTCTAGAAAGTGGAGGTTTGGGGGCTTTCCTTGCTCTGAGACTTTCCAGGCATGTAGATGCTGTGGCAGAGGTGAGCTGTACGCAGTTCAGCAATCACCTGTAGCCAGAAAGGTTTTCCTTCAGCGTATTTATTTCAACTGGATGTCTATGTGCCCCTCTTTGTGCTCAAATCCGCTCCTGGTTACATGGGCTTCATGTTGTGCCTACTCAAAGGGAAAGCTCCCTGTCTAGTTTTCTCTGTAGCTCCCTGTCTAGTTTTCTGTAATGAACAATAATACTATGGGCACTTCAAAAAGAGTGTAAACAGCTTCCTAATTCCCAGTGTGTGTCCAGAAAGTGTTTGAACAGATTGCATTTTACTTTGGTTTTTATATATATATATATATATATATATATATATATAAAAATTTTATTTTTTAATGCATGTACTTAATTTCATGATGGTTGCCTCTGGCTTTTACTGAATGTAACTGCTATTTCCATAACACCTCTTCAGTACTAATATCAATATTTCTGTTATGACCCCTTTGCATTTTCTAGCAGTCAAGTAGAAATGCAAGAATCTTTTTTTGCTTGTAGGTTACAAGAAGAATTAATCTGACCTCATGGTGAATGCTTTTATCATCATCTTTGTGCATGTAGTGGTACTTAAGAGTCTTACAAAGTGCTGTAATCCATTACAGTTGTTATAGCTTTTTCCAAGAACCAGGCATTTCCTTGGCCCATGCTGTTTGACAGCTCATGTGTCACCTCATGATAGGCTTATCTTTTTTGTGATCTCTAAAAGCTTTTGACTGAAGGGTTTTGGAGTTTAGGGTTTTTTTGTGTGTGTGTTGTTTTGGTTTGGTTTGGTTTTGGTTTTTTGTTTTGTGTTAATGGACATCATTGAAAAAGAATTGTGAATTATGGCAACATAATGCCACTGTACCTCTTGGGGCACTGTAATGGGTTGGGACGAATCCCCTCCCCACCACACGCAGAAATAACGACTGGAACAAACAGATTGCAAAAGAGAACAGTGAGTGTGAGTGTGTAAAAAAAAAAAAAAAAAAAAAAAGGAACATAGTGACAAGAAAGAGACCAAAATAGACCCAGAAAGATCCCAACCCCACCTGAGGGTGCACCCAAAACCCCCAGGGCTCCTCCTTCCCCCTGCTACTGCTAGGCTAGTCTCAGCTGGCCAGATCTGAGACTGCTCATCCCCCCATGGCCTTGGGCCTAATCAGGTCCATGGCTGGGAGATCTCTCCCCCAGTTTCTGGGTCTTGGAGAGGAAAGGAAAGAGGAAGTGCCAGACCCCGCCATAAAATTTATAGTGGTGCAAGGGATTATGGTAGAAATACATAATTTCCTGCGTCCACCCACTGGACTGGGCTTCTGGGCACAGGAAACACCCCTGTAGCAGAGGGCACCCAGCCCAAACTACGACAGGCACCATTTGTGAGATTCTAGCCTCTGTTGCAAAGTCAGTGAGGGGTTCTATGCTGTAAGTTTCTGGAGGTTTCGGCAAAGAAAGGGATTATTCATAGAATGATAGAATGGCTTAAATTTGTTTAAGAGTTTTATGATGCAACTTTCTGGAGGTTCTAAGAAAGAAAATGATTATTCATAGAATCATTGAGTGGCTTGAGTTGCAAGGGACTTTAGAGATAATTTAGTTCCAACCCCCCTACCATGGGCAGGGATACCTCCCACTAGACCAGATTGCTCAAAGCCTTGTCCAGCCTGGTCTTAAACACTTTCAGGGATGAGGTGTTCACAACTTCTTACATTAATTTATTCCTTGCATGCATTCTTTCAGCAATCCAGTCATAATGCACACTCTTCCTCCACTCACAGTGCTTTTAATATGTTTTGTCTGGAGCCAAGTCCCAGCCAGAAACAGCCCAGAGCACAGGACTTTGACACCAGTGTGGTGGATTGTTTCTCTGATCTCAGACCACTATTTTCAGCTCAGAACAATCACTTCATTTTGGCTTCTCTTAGAAACACTTCAGGGTACAGTTCAGTGAAGCTGCAGCAGAGTCTTCAGAGAAAAGCAGTGGAAAATTTAATGCAGTAGTTTCATTCTTTAAGAGGGTAATTCAGGAAATAGTCTTCTGCCTGAGAAGGGTAATTTCTATTGTTTAGCAAAGCTTTGTACTTTGTTACTGTGTTCCTTTTCAGAAACCTCTGTGATCTTCAGAGTTATTCAAAATCGTTTGTCCTCCCAGTTCAAACCTGGCTTAGAAAGGCAGGCAGTTAGTACCATGAGAATCCTTCTGTGACGGAATTCCTCTGATAATAGAAATGAATGTGCTAAACCTTTCATAGAGGTGTCTGCCAAATTATAAAAGCTTAAGCCCTTGCCTTGATTTTCTATTTCCCTGCTTAGCAATTGCCTCCCAAAGCACCCATGAGTGGGAGGACATGGAAATACATAAAGGATAGCAAATCATGGAAAAGACTTGGTCTTGCTTCCTATGGGTTTTGGGTTGTGTTTGGTTTTTTGTTTGTTTGGGGTTTTTTTTGGTTTTGTTTTGTTTTGCCTTTCTTATCCCTAGTGAAATGGGTGCTGTATTTAGAAAGGAATAAGTGGCTGAGAAATCTCTCCTGCCTCTCTCCATCTCTTTCCACTGGGAATGGGCTGGAATCTATGCTGTGGCCTGGACTCAGTCCACAGTAATAAAGCAAAGTGTCAAATGTTAAACCAAGAGAGTCTATGACAGCAACAACATAATGGGTGTTTATGAAAAGACACTGTTCTGATGCACAGATGTGACACCTTGGTGTGAACACCTTTGAGAGCTCTCTCTGTGACATTAGCAGGATCCTTGTCACATTAAGACTGAATAAATTGGGTAACTTAGACCTGTTTTAGGCAGGTGAATTCTTGAAGTCCATTATCTCTGTACCCTTATCTAGTAACATTGACATTTCCTACTGCAGCTCCCAGCACAGAAATTTGTCAGCTAATTATTCTTTCAGAGCAGCAAGAAGGTGAATTTTCCCCTTGGTTGCTGCACAGCAGAGATAGCCTGTTACCTTTGATCAAGTTAAAGAACTTAAGTTTTGGCTCTAATTAGTGTTTTGCTCATAACACCTTTTAAAAATATCCTATAATGTATTTTTCAGTCATTCTAGTACAATGATAAGCATTGAGACAGTGAGGTTCCACTGAACTGACTTCTCTATTTGAAACTGAAATATCATTGACGCTAATACAGGAGAATAATTGATTGTGGAAACAGTACACAGCCTGAGTGGGCCTAAATGCTGTGCAGACAACTTCACAAGAAAGAAGGGTGAAAGTCCTCATGTTGCAAACACTTTAAATAAAGAGACATTTGGACAATTGCCTCCATTGTATGCTTCCCCCCCCACACACATGATATTAATTGTACTGTACAACTGTACTGTATTGTACTGAATTTTAATTTTGTTATATGGTATTTATTTTATTGTATCTGTACAGCTATTGTACATATTTTTGGTACAAAAAATTATTTTGTGCTTCATTGTATTGCATGTACCATCTTGTGTGGTATAGTACATATTGGATGTGTTGTGATTATGTATTTTGTGTATTACATAGTATCATAGTATCAGTCAGGGTTGGAAGGGACCACAAGGATCATCTAGTTCCAACCCCCCTGCTATGGGCAGGGACACCTCACACTAGATCAGGCTGGCCAGAGCCTCATCCAGCCTGGTCTTAAACACCTCCAGGGACGGGGCTTCAACCAGCTCCCTGGACAACCCATTCCAGGGCTTCACCACTCTCATGGTGAAGAACTTCCTCCTCACATCCAGCCTGAATCTCCCCACCTCCAGCTTCATTCTATTCCCCCTAGTCCTATCACTACTTGATATCCTGAGAAGTCCCTCCCCAGCCTTCTTGTAGGCCCCCTTCAGACACTGGAAGGCCACAATTAGGTCACCTTGGAGCCTTCTCTTCTCCAGACTGAACAGCCCCAACGCCTTCAGTCTGTCCTCATAGCAGAGGTGCTCCAGCCCTCTGATCATCCTTGTGGCCCTTCTCTGGACACATTCCAGCACATCCATATCCCTCTTGTAATAGGGGCTCCAGAACTGCAAGCAGTACTCCAGATGAGGTCTCACCAGAGCTGAGTAGAGGGGGAGAATCACCTCCCTTGCCCTGCTGGCCACACTTCTCTTGATGCAGCCCAGGATTATATATTGTAATATGTGTATTTAATATCTTCATTGATGATCTGGATGAGGGGATTGAGACAGTCATCAGCAAATTTGCAGATGACACCAAGCTGGGAGAAGATGTTGATCAGTTAGAGGGTGGAAGGGCTCTGCAGAGGGACCTGGACTGACTGGACAGATGGGCAGAGTCCAATGGCATGGCATTCAACAAGTCCAAGTGCTGGGTGCTGCACTTTGGCCATGGCAACCCCATGCAGAGTTACAGACTGGGGTCAGAGTGGCTGGAGAGCTCCCAAACAGAGAGGGACCTGGGGGTGCTGATTGACAGCCACCTAAACATGAGCCAGCAATGTGCCCAGGTGGCCAAGAAGGCCAATGGCATCCTGGCCTGTATTAGGAATAGTGTGGCCAGCAGGAGCAGGGAGGTCATTGTGCCCCTGTACTCTGCATTGGTTAGGCCACACCTTGAGTCCTGTGTCCAGTTCTGGGCCCCTCAGTTTAAGAAGCACATCGAGACACTTGAACGTGTCCAGAGAAGGGCAACGAGGCTGGTGAGAGGGCTTGAGCACAAGCCCTATGAGGAGAGGCTGAGGGAGCTGGGATTGTTTAGCCTGGAGAAGAGGAGGCTCAGGGGTGACCTCATTGCTCTCTACAAATACCTGAATGGTGGTTGTAGCCAGGAAGGGGTTGGTCTCTTCTCTCTAGCAACGAGCACCAGAACAAGAGTACACAGTCTCAAGCTGTGCCAGGGGAAGTTTAGGCTCGAGGTGAGGAGAAAGTTCATCACTGAGAGAGTCATTCGTCACTGGAATGTGCTGCCCAGGAAGGTGGTGCAGTCACCATCCCTGGAGGTGTTCAAGAGGGGATTGGACGTGGCACTTGGTGCCATGGTCTAGTCATGAGGTCTATGGTGATGGGTTGGACTCGATGATCTTTGAAGTCTCTTCCAACCTTGGTGATACTGTGATTGCACGCATGGAGGGTATTTGATTGTATGTTGAGGTATTGCGTATTATGGCATTGTATGTACTGTATTTAATTTTGTGTTGGAAGGCTTGGATTGGTATTTAATGTGTACTATGTACTATATGTATTCTATGTAAGCTATGTTATGCATTGTACTGTGTTTGGCTGAGATATGGTTCTCCCTATAAAGTCTTTCATAGTGCTGTGTTTTGTAGTGGTTTTGTGTGTTTTGTTGATAACACACCAGTGTTTTGGCTACTGCTGAGCAGTGCTAGCACAGCACCAAGGCTGTGCTTTTCTGACATTCTCCCCATCTCCAACAGTAGTCTGGGAGATGGGCAAGATCTTGGGAGGGGACATGGCTGTGCCAGCTGACCTAAACTGACCAAAGGGGTATTCCATACCATATGATATCAGCCCAGACATAAAAGGTGAGGGAAAGGAGGAAGTGGGGGCAATGGTTTGATGGTGTTTGTTCTCCAGAGCAACTGCGACAGGTATTGAAGCCCTGCTTCCTGTGAGTGACCAAATGTTATCCTCTGATGTGAAGTAGAGAATGACATCCTTGCTTGCCTTTGCTTCTGTGCACAGCCTTTGATTTTGCTTTATTAAACTGTCATATAAGGGAAGCAATAGCCTATCTTTGGTGGGCATCTGTCCCCCAGCCAGGGCCAAATCACCACAGCTATTTAGTGCAGCATATTTTGCATGGCATTTTACTGTATGCATTTTATAATACATATACATAGAATATACATAGAATAAACCAGGTTGGAAGAGACCTTCAAGATCATCGCGTCCAACCCATCAACCAATCCAACACCACCCAAAACAACTAACCCACGGCACCAAGCACCCCATCAAGTCTTCTCCTGAAAACCTCCAGTGATGGCGACTCCACCACCTCCCCAGGCAGCCCATTCCAATGGGCAATCACTCTTTCTGTATAGAACTTTTTCCTAACATCTAGCCTGAACCTCCCCTGGCGCAGCCTGAGACTGTCCTGTTGTATGCATGTATTATATATTATGGTATGTGTTGTATATACTGTGTAATATATATATTGTATTGTATTTATTGTATTGTATGTATTGAATGCATTGTATATATTTCATGTTGCATGTGGGATTTTATGTGGTGTGGTATGTTATGGGTTGTATCTATTCACATAATCACACCGAATCACAGTATGGCAGGGGATGGAAAGGACCTCTGGAGATCATGTAGTTGTGTTTGGCATTGTGTTTTCTATTGTATTTTCTACTGTATTATTTGTAATTTATGTATTTTGTGTTCATTGTACTGCCCTTTGTATTGTATTATGTATTATATTGTATGCAGTGTATGTATGATATGGTATTAATTTTATTGACTTCTGTATATTACATTTCGTCTTGCATCAGTTACATTTTATTGTATGGTATACTATGTATTGTGTATATTATACAGAATATATTGTATGTATTGTCTTTTATCAAAGAATCACAGAATTGTCAGGGTTGGAAGGGACATCAAGGACCATCTAGTTCCAGCCCCACTGCCATGGACAGGGGTGCCTCCCACTAGGTCAGGCTGCTCAGGGCCCCATCCAGCCTGGCCTTAAAAACTTCCAAGGATGGGGCTTCTACCACCTCCCTGGGCGACCTGTTCCAGTGTTGCTTAACATCTCTGTCAGTGATATGGACAGTGGAATTGAGTGTGCTCTCAGCAAGTTTGCAGATGACGCCAAGCTGTGTGGTCCAGTTGACACACTGCAGGGAAGGGATGCCATTCAGCAGGACCTGGACAGCCTTGAGAAGTGGGCCCAAGCCAATGTCATGAAATGCAATAAGGCCAAGTCCGAGGTCCTACATCTGAATGGGAGCAATCTCAAGCACAAATATAGGCTGGGCAGGGAATGGCTGGAGAGCAGTCTTGAGGAAAAGGACCTGGGGGTGTCAGTTGATGAAAAACTCAATGTGAGCAGGCAACATGCACTTGCAGCTGTCCCAGTTTAGACTGGGTGCCTTTAAGAACCACCCCAGAGGCATTAAATCAATCTGTTCCACTCTAAACCATGACAGCAGCCCAGTAGGCTAAACATATCCTGAACTGTGTCAGAAGAAGTGTGACCAGCAGGATAAGGGAGATGGTTCATCCCATCTACTCTGTTCTTTTGAGGCCATATCTGGACTACTGTGTCCAGTTCTAGTGTCCCCAGAATAAGAACACAGAACTATTGAAACAGGTCCAGAGGAGGGCCAGGAACATGATCACAGAGCTGCAGCACCTGCCCTATGCAGGCAGGCATTCAGCCTGGAGATAGGAAGGCTCTGGGGAGACCTTATTGTGGCCTTCCAGTACCTGAAAGGGAATTACAGGAAAGCCAGGAAGGGACTTTTTGCAAGGGTTGTAGAGAGAGGATGAGAGGAAATGGATTGAAACTTGAGGAGGGTAAGTTTGAATCAGATATTAGAAAGAAATTCTTTATAGTGATGGTGGTGAGACAGTGGAACAGGTTGCCTGGGGAGGAAGTGGAAGTATTCAAGTCCAGATTGGATGAGGCCTTCAGCAATATTGCTTAGTGTAAGGTGTTCCTGCCCATGGCAGGGGGATTGGAACTAGATGATCTTTAAGGTCCCTTCCAACCCAAATCATTCTATGAAAATATGAACATACCCCAGGAGTGTAACGATACAATAATCCCCACGATGTTGCATACTGGTTCTGTTTTATTCTCCACCATTAAATCTTGACAAAGATAAACTAGATAGAGTGCAGTGATTTCAGATATTCACAGAGTGCTTGAATAGCACATTATCTCGATGCCATTAGCTATTAGTTCAACTGCCAATAGAGTGGACTAAGTTCCACCTTATGCCCCTCCCCCTAGTTTTCTGCTATCTGCACTTTATTGTGTCTGATTTTTAGTTCACATTTGTATCACCTGTTTTAGACTGCCTGCTGTAACCATTGATAGAATAAGACCAAATTTAACTTTGTGCCACTGCTGTTTTATCTAGACCTTCTCATATCTTGGATTATCTACTCAAGTATAATGGTGAAACCATGACCAAGAAAGTTTTAAAACTTTGTAAAAGCCTTTCCTATTTCTTTGGACAAGAATAATAAAGTCCTTCAAAAATCAATGTTCCTGCCACATAAATCTTCTTACGGAATTACTGGCACCAAGCAATGAAAATGGAAGTGAGTAAGCTTTATCTAAGATGACTGTGACTTTCATAGACCATACACATTTCACACCCTTTATACAGTATATACATTCCACACCCTTTATACAGGTGGTGTACAGAGTTTTGATAAATTGATGCTGTTTGATTTTTGTAGTTTTGAGTGTGTGCCTTATCAACTCAGCTCTTTGTCATTATCTGTTATATTTTTTAACAGATTTATGTTTCTAGAATTTTAACATTTTAAATAACATATATGCAATATTTTAGTCACCCTTCCTTTTGGAAGCTGGCTTTTGCAAGTGTGTAGCCAAAGTGTTTTTCCCCAGCTTCCCTTAAAATATGTCTTGATGCTTGGAAAAGTTATTGTTTACTTAGATTTTTCTAGGCTTTAATTGTTCAAAAAGATAGGACAGAAGTTTTGTTATCAATTCGACTGCTGCCTGTAACTACCATGTATGAAGAAGAGTGTTCCTCTGTTCAGTGATGACTGAAAACATGCTGATAAAATATGAGAAATCTTTTTAAAGCATATGGAGCCTGGTGCAAATCAGCTGAATTTGTAATGAGTGTTAAAACTCCAACAAGACAATGAAGATTTTTGGTTAGCTAATGAACAGATCAACAGTACTTTGTAACGATGTGGAATTTCAACACACCTAGACTGAAAATCTGTAATCACAAATCTTCATGAACAGAAGGCAGGCTATAAAATCTTCCTGACTGCAGTGTATGGACCTATATTCTTTCCTATGGTAACATGGAATCTGTCAGCTGTGAGGCACAGTTACTGATGCAGTCCTGCATACTTAGATTTACTACTCCCTTTTATTTCTGATTTAGTTAAGTAAGCCTGGCTTAGGACTTCAGCAAATGAAGAACCTGGCTGAGGAAAAATACTTTTCTTAGTGAACTATATCTTGCAGTCCTTTCACTGAGATCCAGGTTAAAACTGGAAACCAGCAGTTCACACATTGTATAAAGTTGTTCAGAAACTGCTTATGTTCAATGGTAAGTAGAATTGTTAAACCCAAAACCCCAGTAAGCTGCAAATAGGAGACTTGAAAGTTGAGTACAAAGCTGTTGGAGACTAGGTGAGGGCACTTGAACTGAGTATTTGAAAAATGTACAGTTCATCTAGGCTCAGGATTAGGTTACATATGAGAAAGCAAATATTTAGTTGCTAGCTTTACAGAGGAAATGTGGTATGACTGCAGAAGAGCAGTTGTTAAGGAGATAATTAAGGCTAACACCACAGAATGTCCAGAGCTAGAAATGGTCTGCTGTAAGGTAATGTAGCTATCCTAGTTCCATGGAGACAAGTATTGATGGTTTAAATGTTGCTGATAAATAGGCTGTAAAGAATCCCAGAAGCTCATCAAGAGGCTCAGCCATCCTCAGACTTTTCTCTTGGAGGTTTCTCATACTTGCCTATAAATACACGATGCTGGAAGTAAGTGTCAAAAAATGTCACAAAATGTAGGTTAATTTATTGAAAGAAATATTTGGTTTTGCTGGCAAGGGGAAGTAGGGAGGGAATAATGAATCCTGAAAGTTGGTTACAGTAACAAAAATCTATTTAGCTCTTCTGAGCCTCCTGTTCCCAATATCAGAGTGCTGAGGAATTTTTATGGTAGCCCTCAAGGTAAATAGAGATACATTTGTACTTAAATAGAAAACTGAATTAAAGACACATTGTGCAGAGTCCTGCAGCAAATACGTTATTCTACACAGAGTCTGCAAAGATGCTTAGGAGCCAATGCCTTATATCCATTTGCACCAGCATCCATTCAAAGACTGGCTGCATGGGGAACCTCTTGTGGGCCCTCTTGGGTCCATCCTCCAGCCCAGGTCTTCAACCTAGTGGTGGATCCTGAACTTGGGCCCCATAGGTTCCTGTTTCAGTACAGGTACAAAGCAATGCTGATGCTGTTTCATACCACCCTGTGGAACTTTATTCCCTTGAGAAGAGTCACTCTGTCTCTGGCACCTGCTTCCAGCCAATTTAACTCCTTCTTTCCCTACATGATAGATTGTTCCTCTGTCACACATTGCCACTGTTGAGAGGTTACAATGTGAATTTCCCCTTCACTGAGCAGCATGAAAGAGCAGAATACAGTAATTCCTATGTGTTTATGGGAGAAGGGTGGCAACAACAGCCTAAGATGTGGTACATCTGGGGTATGGCAGGATTTTGCCATCAGTGCCTAAGGAGACTGTGACAGAATCTGGGTTGGTGGGCTGCTGCTTCAAAGACGCTGCCTTAGATTTGTGGTTTTGCTGGTGTACTCTTGCTGTAGCTAAGGACTGAGTAAAATATCTCCAACTCACTTTTCACTAATGTATTAAATAATGCCTCAAAATGTTTCACAGATATGTAAATCAGCAGTTAAATGTGTATTCTATAGTATTTCCAGTCTAATGGCTTTATGTAAATGGATTATAACATAGAAAATTGATTACTAAAGTGGGACGGCATTTAGCCCTGCAAAATTACCAAAAAATCCAAAGCGACTTTTCAAAGTTTTGCCAGTCACAATGGGTATAGGATGAGTTACAACATAACCAGTTCAATTTGTAGCCGTTGTCTGTGTCTTTTTCACAAACATTGCCCTCTGGACTTCGCCATTCTGTGTGGATTTGTGAATCTGCTTCCACCAGCCATGAAAAATGACTAAACTGAGATTCAGATATGCTTCCTGTGCTTCAGACTTCCCATACTACATGATGCTGGGATTTTGTTTCTGCTTTTTGTTTCTTTGTTCTATTGTTGCCTATATAAATACATATATCCCTCACTGGCATCTGCTCCACTTCAACAATCAGAGTGACAATCTGTACCATTTCTTTGTTTGCACTGTGGCAAGTAGGGAGCTTATGGCATCAACGGCATGAGATTTGAGGTGAAGTAAACTGCATCTAAAATTCTGTTAGGATAGCAAATTTTAAGACATGCTGAATTCTTGAGACTTCAGAAAGCAGTCTGTGATAAGGAGGTATATTGAGAGCACATCTATACAGTACCATACATTTGAGGCAAAACCCCATTATGTATAATTAATAGCAGATCATAGATGCAACTAAGTCACTAAGTGTTCAATAGATTCAGAAAAATTAACTTGTTTTGACATTAATTCAGCACATTTTAGTTCAGTATAAAACTTGCTTTGACTAATTGACCCTCCACCCACTTCTGATTATTCCAAATACCAAGTAACTACATAGTGATTTCTGCAGAGGCTGATGGATCCTTGAGTCTCAGTGCCATAAGAGTTCTTTCTGTCAGGCGACTAAACCAGAGTCAGAAAACAGTATTGTGTAAGAGCCACCATTCTCTGCCTATCTTTCTCACTATGAAACTCTTTTCTCTTGTATAGTTATGTAATTTTGCGTCATCTCCTGTACCTGTACTCAAGTCCTACACTTTGCTTTTGCTGCTGTATTAGGAATGATAATCAATTGCAACTGTAGATGTATTAGGCAACTTAGAAAGAGAATAGCTAATTTAAGAAGCTTGTCAGAGAGGGTGGTGGACTTGCTATTGTTAGCCAGATGTATAAAAGATGACCTGTCTACAACATTAATTTGAATTCCATATCCTGAATATATATCTGAGATTTTGATCAAAGATTTTGGTAGTAAATCCTGAAAATGCAGCAAACACTGATTGTATGCACTGAGCACACTGCTCAGTGCACAGATCTCTCTCTATATATACATACAGGTAATTTGGGACTTAATTCACATTTTAATAACATCTCAACATTATGACCAGTTAATGCAAAAATATGCAGAAAAGGAAATTAAAAATTAAGCTCCAGTTCTTCATTTTGTACTCCTTTTACTGGTGTTGCACACATCCTTTCTCTGTTCTTCCTGAGTCTAAGATTAGTAATTTCATCCCGGTGATGGAATGTTGTGGTGTGCCATCAATATCTAGGAAGAATATTAGGTTTATTTGATTCCTCTTCCTTCCCCCCTCGATTTCTCCTGGAATCATTTTTCTTTGCTTACTCACATGTTTTTATTACCTTTGCTCACTTTGTTAGTCTGCAAGTCCGTGTTATGTCTAAATTTACCTTTTCATGGCATCCACTACAGATTTTTTTTTTCCTTTTTATTATCCCTAAATCCACTTTTGTCTGTCTACAAACATTTCTTTAACAGGGAAGTCATTCTACCCCTGTACTCAGCACTGGTTAGGCCACACCTTGAGTCCTGTGTCCAGTTCTGGGCCCCCCAGTTTAGGAAGGATGTTGACTTGCTGGGACATGTCCAGAGAAGGGCAACAAAGCTGGTGAGGGGTTTGGAGCACAAGCCCTATGAGGAGAGACTGAGGGAGCTGGGGTTGCATAGCCTGGAGAAGAGGAGCCTCAGAGGAGACCTTATTGCTGTCTACAAGTACCTGAAGGAAGGTTGTAGCCAGATGGGGCTTGGTCTCCTCCCAGGCAACCTGCACCAAAACAAGAGGATGCAGTCTCAAGCTGCACCAGGGGAAGTTTAGGATGTATATTAAGAAGACGTTCTTCCCAGAAAGAGTAATTGGCCATTGGAATGGGCTGCCCAGGGAGGTGGTGGAGTTACTGTCACTGGAGCTGTTTGAGAGGGGACTGGATTAGGTACTTGGTGCCATGGTTTAGTTGATTAGATGGTGTCAGGTGACAGGTTGGACTTGATTATCTTGAAGATCTTTTCCAGCCTGGTTAATTCTATTCTATTCTGATTGTTGGTAAGTTGCTTACATCCACTGAGTGCCAAGTTGTCGCTCTAAGTCTTCTCATTCCATGCCTATACTCCCCTGCATCACATCCTGTGTGTCTACGTCTGAAGCCCCTGCTATTGTAGCAGATATATATTTCTATATATTGTTATATTAGAGCCATAAATATCTCATAGCATTAAAAACAAGGATATGTTAACTGCCAGTTCTATTATTCTGTAGCTGTACCATATGAAGAAAGTAAAATAAGCCAGCAAAATTACAGCAGAATCACTAAACCAGGTGAAACAAAAATGCAGATGGATCAAGAAAAGTGCAGACAGAGAGAAACTGACAAGCCTCAGGACTTGCAAATTGATTACAAGGCTTATTGATTGTAGGTAGCAATGGTATTATATTTCAAGGATATATGGTTACAGGATGCCTGGGTTGTTGCATGAAAGGCCTATAGAAACTAATTCTTGCTCATCAGCAGGTTTGTCACCACTAGCATTTGCTTCTTGAAATTGTTTATCTCCTGCTTTCTGTGACTCTCAGAATCAGCTATCCTTACTTTAAAATTTATCATGGATGTGTTCTTGAGGCTCTAAAAAACTCTTGGGCTTCCTAGAAAAACATTTTCAGGTTTTCTCTGTCTTGTTTTAAGAATAAACAGAAAACATTCTAAATTTTCACAAACTAGAGCCAGAGTCTTTTAGTTGTACAAGCATACAGCAAACCTTATCATGCTGAAGACTTCACACCTGTCTTTAAAAAATAAATAAATCTGAAATGTCCATGTGGCTTGTATTGCTCATTTCCCTTTGAATCCCACTTCAGCCTATCTGTTGAAGTTAGCCAACTATTTTGATACAAACTGATGTTTCCCATGCACTTCTTTTCTTTTCTTTTCTTCTTTATTTTTTTTTTTTTTTAATGAGGACAATGAGAGCTCATACTTCTTTCTTTCTCACCTAAAGAAAACTATTTAGGTTTTTGGATCAATTTCCAAGACAGGAATGCACTTCTCTCAAGTGGCAGGAATGATTCATGCAGGTCTGTTTCAAAAGTTGGACTGTTCATGTTTGTGCACATGTAGGAGTGGGTCTGCAGCATCTGTACTCTGTCAGTGAAGAGCCTTGGCTTGACAATTCTTCCAAATATTTGTGTGAATACTTGTGCACTTTTCCACTTCTTGAAACAAGTTTAAAAGATATCAGTATGTATTTATAGTTCATGATCATTTTCTGATTTAATTCATAAGTGTGCTTGCAACATGCTGCATGGATTTTTCACTCTGTCCTTTGGGCAAAACTCTACCATTGCCTTTAGGAGATTCTTTATGATATTGATATCTTCTTTACCATTACTCACAAGTTATACTGCAACTACACATTCTATGACAGGGAGGAATTGATGTATGGAAGTAGAAATCAACCAGAAAAGAACATCTTAATCCAGATGTGTGCTTTGAGGGAGCTTTGAAACAATTCTTCACCACAGGTTCAATGATTCAGTCTGTGCTTCTCAGATTATTTCATTGCAAACTAGTAGACAGTAGAAGGGTCAACTAAAAGGAAAAAAAGAAAAAAAGATTCAAGTTGCACCTGTCACATTAAATAGACTTAAAATTGTGGTAAAAGTTATCTGTCAGGGGATTTACTGGAGTTATCCTGAAAAGGATAGCTTTCCTCTGCCTGTGGAGAGGATGCTTAACAAGATAAATGCACACAGAAGCAGTGAGAATCCATTAGGCTCAGGCCATGAGTAAACAGGATTCTGCAAGATTAGATTTCAAGTTGTAACATACAGTGATGTTACCTCATTATGTGATGAACTCAAGCTTTAAAGCTCACTGCACAAGACTTTTTTATTTATCTTTTCTTTTTTTTTTTTTTTTTTTTTTTTCAGAAAGAGCTGGGTGAACGCATGCAGTACTGCTTTGTTCTTCCTGTGTCATGGGTTTCTGAAGTGCAGCTGTTTGTAATTGTATTTTAATCTTCAGTGTTATACATCCTCAAGTTTGTTGTGGCTAACACTGCTGTCTGAGGTAAACTAAATTAGCCTCCGAGAAGCCTGTATTCTATGTTACTACACTTCCATATGTTAAAGACATTTAATCCCTTTCTACTTTACAACCAGCTAATTGCCACAATTTCTTGATGTTCTTCGACTGAACTAGATCTTCCAAAACCAGCATTTAAGGCTTCATTTGCTATGTGTTTGCCTCTGACCAAATTTTCTGTTTCTCTTCTGTGTAGGAGTAAGACGTCATAAGGAATAGTACAATGCAGTACTTCTTCACTTAGGCAACATCACGAACAAAATTTGAGCCCAAGCAAGTGTGATTTTGTCGTATTCCAAGGCTTCTTCCAGTAATGTATAATGGGCAGCAGCTTTCTTCTCTTAGCAAGGTACTGCTGTTAAGTATAAAATGCTAGCAATCCACTCCTGAAATTACAGAACCTTTGTTTTTTAATAATGTGGAAGCAAATTTTGAATGCTTCCTACTAGCATTGGTGGGGATTTCAACCATGTTTCCAGCATGTTGACTGGCAGAAGGGAAAGATGAAAGTTTCAGAGAATTTGGTGGATTGAGTTTTTGAGAGTTGCTGTAGAGAGTAAGTTTGTATTACAAGACTTTTTATCATTGAAATCAGAAGCCTAAAACTAAGTTCAAAGAACAATACAGAATTTTTATCTGACATTTGGAAGAAAGTGAAAGAACTGAGCTTTCATGAATCTGCTTAGAAATTGTCCTATACTTTCCACCAGGTCAGTATGGGTCATTTGTCCAGCATCTCAAGCCCTGACCATCCTCTAAGAGCTAAACAGTCCTCAAAACTGATGAGCCAAGAGGTCTGTCAGTCATCTGTAAGTTCTGAGAGATGATTCAAAATTCAAACCAGCCTGTTTGTTCTTTTAAAGCATTTCTATGCCCAATGTTTCACAGGCAACCTTGCAAATCCTATGACAGAACTTCTCCCATCTATGGTTCCTGCAGATAGCAATTCACCACAGAGAGAGCAGTCAGGTGAACAGTGTATTAGTTACTGAACCTTATATGTGACTTTGTTTTTTAAGAAAATGCCCCCAAAGTAAGGTCAGTTTAATTTTTCTTCTTAATGTTAGCCTCTGGCCCATTTAGTTCTTAGGACGGACTTGAGGTCCAGCTTACTCTGCACAGAGTGTTTGTGGTCTAGTTTCATCTGTGTGCCTAAGATAATAAACTGAATGCTGCCCTGTAGTGAATCTTAAAAAATGAATGTGTATCTATTCCTTGCACATTCAGTCAAAAAAAGAGAAGTGTTAAGATTTTGATTCCTTCTTCACTGTCACCTGGGGCTAGAATTTCTCCATGTTCTGGGCAAAAGCCATTTTTCTGTGTGCTTGTTTCGTCCCTTTAAGGACACATAGCCTAGCTTCACAGCAGAAGTGATGCAAAAGTCAAGTTGAGTAGACTTACTACTATTTAGGAGATTCTCAGTGGGTCCAAAAGCAGCTGGGCTGCTGTCTTGGTCCAGAGAGGGAAAGAGACTCAGTTCTTTTGAATATTCATGTGTTGTGAAATTAGAGGCACAAGCGAGGCCAAAATATCAATAGGTAGACTATTTATTACATAAATAAAATGGAAATAAGAAGGGGAGAGGGAGAAAATAGGGAGAGAGAGAAGAGGGAGAGAAGAGGAAAGGAATTACATTACTACACCACTCACCCCCCACTCCCCCCCCCAAGACAGTTTGAGTCTGTGGAGGAAAGGTGCTGTAGGAGATGCTGGGTTTGTAGAGAAATGGTGCTGAAGCTTTGCTTGGAGAAGAGATGTGGTCCCTCTGGGCAGCCTGGGTCTGTAGAGAAAGGGTGCTGAGGCTTTGGCTGGAGAAAAGATGTGGTCCTCTGGGCAGCTTCTTCAGCTCCATGAGTGGCAGCAAGTGGGACCTAGGACACGGAGAGAGGGTTCAGTCTGCTTCTCCCAGGCTCCACAGCCTCTTCTCTCCAACGCAGCCTTGGCCCGGGCTTTTCCTTCCTCCTCAGCGACATGGTCCTTCTTCTGCGTTTTTCTTCTACTAAGCCAGTAGTGGTCAAGTCTTTTATACAGTTTTTAGTCCTTAGGCAAGTGTCCAGGCGTTGGTCCCCAGGACATCATTCTGAGAAATCATCCTTAGGTAAGTATCCAGGTATTGTCCCCCATGAAATCTTTCCAGGAAATCATATGTATCCAGGTATCTTTCCCCAGGAAGCCTTTCTGTGTATTTCTGTGTGTTTGGGCAGGGGTCTAGATGGAGAGGGGGGGGCCCCTCCACCTTCCCCTCCTCCATCTACCTGCCCACACACTCATTACACATCAGGAAACAGGTGGTGAGTCCATTGTCTCACCATACTCCCTTCCTGGCGGTATCTGATAGCTGGAAATGATCTTGTCCTGAAGGCGTGGTGGCTGGGTCCTCGGGCCATTGTTGTAGGCCAGCTGCAGTCCAGTGTTATCATGATGCAATCACAAGGTGATTTTCATGCAGGATTGGTAGACAGGATCCTACATGATCTTTGCACCTTCTTTCCAGTGGCTCTGCCCAACAACATATTGTCTGGGCAAGCAGCAAGTGATTTTATCTTTGTTGATTCACACAAGGAGAGACAAGTAGTCTTTCACAGCTGCTCAGGCTTTTGTGCTTCCCAGTATGACACAGGGGATGCTTGCACCATGAAGACAGAGGAAGCATACAGTGGGACAACAATGTGCCCTTGTTGCCAAGAGAGCCAATGGGATCCTGGGGTGCACCAAGAAAAGTGTGTCCAGCAGGGCTAGGGAGTTTCTTCTCTCCCTATACTTTGCCCTGGTGAGACTCCACCTGGAATACTGTGTCCAGTTTGAGCCTCTCCAGTTCAAGAAAGACAGAGGACTGCTGGAGAGAATCCAACAGAGAGCCATGAGGATGATCAGGGGACTTGAGCACCTGCCCTGTGAAGAGACACTGAGAGACCTGGGGCTGTTTAGTCTTGAGAACAGAAGACTGATAGGGTTCTCATCAATGTGTATAAATATTAGAGGAGTGGGTGTCAAGTCGAGGGGGCCAAGCTCTTTTTGGTTGTACACAACAGTAAGGCAAAGAACAATGGCTTCAAGCTTGAACATAGAAGATTTCACCTCAACATGAGGAGAAACTTCTTTACAGTGAGGGTAATAGAGCTCTGGAACTGGCTGCCCAGAGAAGTTGTGGAGTGTCCTCTGAAGATATTCAAAACCTAGCTGCATGCATTCATGTGTGGACTACCCTAGTTGATCCTGCTTTGGCAGGGGGGCTGGGAACAATGATCTCTGGAGGTCCCTTCCAACCTCTAATGTACTGTGATACTGTGATACACACCCTTCCCATTAGCAAGACATGTTCTTCTTTGCTCATAGACGCACAATATGAAGAGTTATAGGTTATGAGTTAAGGAAAATTATGACTTGAATGATGAATAGGTGAATTAAAATGAGAGACTAGACTGGGCAAAAGGGGACTGCATCCTGTTTGTCATGTTTATTTAGTATATTTCTCATTAAGCTAATGAAATAAAGGTTAAAATAACAGAGAGGGTGTCCTCTAAATTTGAGAGAACTGAATGGAACTTGACAGACATCTGTCAAGCACGATGAGATGAGAGTGCTATAGCTTCAAGCTGGAAGTCAGCCAGAAACAGTCTGGTCATCTCTTTTAAATTTCTGGTTTGATAAATCTGGGGGGGAAACTTCAGTTCTAGGAGCTTTAGTCTTGAGGAATCTATCACCCTTAATCAAAAGAAAAAAAGAAAACAAAATAATCCTATGCTGTGATCTGGATTATTAACCTTTTTGGGATGACGGCGAGGGAAGACTCGCAGCAAATCAATATGATTGATAAGCAAGCTCCAACTTCATTGTTCGAAAGCACGGCTTATAAAGCATCTCAGCTAAATATGCACAAATGTCATTATTCCACTGGCTAGTAGTCCAGGATTACATTATAATATCCAGCCTCCTTGCGGTTAGGACTACGTGCAACTTCACAAGCTCCTTTCTAACTAGTTCTTTGTTTCACATACAGTTTGTTTCACATGCTATTATCTTCTAACACAGCTGCAAGCAAAGCCACAAAGCTATGGTGACCTTGCTGCATCAGCACAGCAGCTAACTGTGAGCAGTAAACAACAAGATGGAGTCCGGCCTACACACTTAGTTCAAGCAGCTGTTCCATAGAACCATGTCCCTGAGATTCAAGCCATTCCTCAACAATTCCCCCATTTTTCTTTTGTGCAAGCAAGGCCTTGGAGGTTATCCTTTGACACTTTGCATGATACAATTATAAACAAGTTTAACAATAATCAAAATTAGTACAGTAATACCTAAAAACCTTAAAGCTTCTTTTATCAATTGTATAACCCATCGTGACATACCAGTGTCCTGCTTTAGTTACATGCTGCAGGCACAACACTGTTTTGAAACGCTGCTAGCCACTTCTGCACTTCTGCTGAGCATGGCCTACCACCATGTCAGGCTCTAGGCCTACACTGCCAGATTGCTCACACTGCTCGTCGCTGGCATTTGGTCATGGGAGTTGTTCTCATCCTATACAAGATACTACTTGCATACACAGAAGCAAACAAATTAAAGCTAAGCTATATAGCAAAAGCAAGAGTTCTGAGATGCTTTATAAGCTGTGCTTTCAAACAATAAAGTTGGAACTTGCTTATCAAGCATATTGATTTGCCGCAAGACTTCCCTCACCGTTGTCCTGACAAACATTACAAACCCCTGTGGACAGGCATATTCATCAAAGGCAAAGTTCTCTGTGTGATAGGAGTATTAATCACAATGACTGCTGTACATGATTATAAGGAAGAAAATTATTCTTTAATGAAACTTGTTTATAAATCAGTAGCTGTGATCCTGGTTGAGTACCTGGGAGGTAGTGTAATATCCTCTTTGAAACCTAACTTGATCTTTAGCCTAAGTCTAGTCATCACTTTGAGTGATGAGCTTCTAAAGCACATGCCAAGGCCCAGACTCACAATTTGTCCTCCCTATGAGAAGGATTTCATGGCCTAATCATTCCTCAGACGTAAGGAGATCATCTAAGACTTTTTAGTTTCTCTATCTCTCTTCCAAGCTATTCATAGAAGCCTTAGTTCAATTGCAATGATTTAATTATTTGGGGAGCAGATGGCATACAAATCTAAAAGGAAATTTACAAAATGCATGTATGTTCCTTGTAGCTAACTCTAATGATGGATCTAGGTGGAATACTTACTAGGGGTCTAAGTACTGCTCACAATCCTCATTATTCATCTCGCCAAAACACTGACTGGGCTTGAAACAAAGAATTTCTGCACCACCACTCCTCCAGCTGTGCTTTTCTGTTGCATCTGTGTCTCTTTTAGAGGCAGGCTTGCACTCTCAGTATTCTGCTTTCCCATCCTTTCTGTTCCTCTACTGGGATTTTCCTAGTATAAAATTAAAAATTTAAGAATGTCTTACATATCAATATTGATGGGATTAAAAGTAACCAGTGTCTTTACAAAGGAAGACTTGTCTAAGGGGGGAGTTGGAAGAGGAAGAGGGGAACCAGACAGTTCCCCGTATCTATGTACATAAACAACAAAGGGGCATCAGTGAAGTACCTTATCTTAAACATCACTTGGGGTCTGTCCGAGGATGGCAAGACACTGAACACAGCCTAAACTTTTGAACTTTTAGGCCAGAGCACAGGCTTAAGAGACTACTGAATATTAACATCTCCACCTAGAGAAGTGAAGAACCTAATTTAAATGAATATATGATGGATGTAGTGGGGGGTTGCATGTGAAGGGGGACATGTAGTAGGCATTTCAGGAAAGACTGTAAATCCTGAGTACCTGAGCCAATGGGGAAAGGGAAAGGGATATTTGCAGCCAGGAATTTAGGATAAAAGGGGAGCTGTGTCTCCCAGCAATTTGAGAGACTCCACCAGGAATTATCCTGTGGACTCTCCCTTTATTCAAATAAAGTTTTACTAAACTTCTCTGTCTTTGCTGTGGACAGGAACTTCTAAATCGAGAGAATTTTTCCTTACAACATCTATGTCTTTGAATGTCTGATACGATATTCTTTGAAACTCCTATATTTTGGAAGCTGAAATGAACCTTTAGTCAATATTTTTGTTGATCCACTGCAAAACATTATCATACAAAAAGACACTCTGATAGATACTGTAGTCTGCAGCTGTGCTATACTCATAATACAATAATGTAAATCATAATGTAACAAAGTTCCCTGAAATTTTGCACTAGTAATAGGAAGGGATTGTTACAGCAGTGAAAACAGCTTTGCTTGGATTTGCAGCACCCACTTTGAAAAAGGTATTAAGGAAAATGAGAGTAGTAGCAGACAAATATCAAAGGAATATCAGTGAATGGGAAGCAGAAGCAGAAGTAGCCAGGGATTATTTGAAGCTAAGCTGAAGTGATGGGAAAGTATTTGCATGACAGACTTTCAGGTTAAATTATGAATCTTTGGATTCTCATGGATTATAGTTTTGACATCAACTGTAAAACCTTGATTGACTATGTTGATTACACCCAGGAAATGGTTACATCAGTGCTAACAACAGCTCCAGTCTATTGACCTATCAATGACTGGTGGAGATCCCTCAGTCACAGAAGGGATTTGTGCAGAAATCTATGAAGCTACACTTCTCTTCCGTGGAAAAACAGGGAAGGCAAGTGTTAAACTGACAAAGCAATTAAAAGTCTTGCTTTTGCTTTTCCTAGGTTTTTATATAGAAGAAAAGGAACATGTAAGGGGAAAGGCACAGATCAGAGATGGTTTCTTTGGGGTAGGAGTTAGAAATAATCTGCTTTTATATTTGTTGACCATTTGCATGCAAGCAGCAGATTTAAGAAAACGTTGGTCACTTCCTAGTTGGAGAGGGAATCAGGTTTTGTAACTTCCAAGTTAAAGCCTGAAACTGTAATTTTAAAAGTGCTTCTCTGCTTACAGAAATTGTGACTAATTTTCTGAAGAGAGAGAAGTCAGCTCTCTAGAAGCATGTAGGCTTACTGCTGAAGCAGTATCAGCCAGCCTTGTTTCTGCGGGGCCTTGATACCTGTGTTCTGGCTTCCTCTGGCAAACTCCTCTTGTACTACAGCTGCTTTGCATTAGAAGGAACCTCTTCTGGGTCATGGCAGTCTGGGGAGGTCCCCACAGCCTGGAAAAGGGTTAACATAATTCCCATTTTCAAAAAGGGTAAGAAGGAAGAATCAGGGAACTACAGGCCAGTCAATCTCACCTGTGTGCCCGGTAAGATCATGGAACAGATCCTCCTGGAGGCACTACTGACACAGAAGAATAGTGAAGATGTGATTTGGAAAAGTCGGCATGGCTTCACCAGGGGCAAATCCCGCCTGAGAAACCTGGTGGCCTTTTATGAACAGGTGACAATATTAATAGATGAGGGGTGAGCAACTGATGTCATTTACCTGGGCCTGAGCAAAGCCTTCGACATTGTCCTGCACCACATCCTGGTCGCCAAACTGGTGAAACATGGGTTTGATGGGTGGACCACTAGATGGGTAAAGAACGGGCTTGATGGCCACACCCAAAGAGTGGCTGTCAATGGGTCCATGTCCCAGTGGAGGCCAGTGACAAGTGGAGTCCCTCAGGGAGCAGTTCTGGGACCAGTCTTGTTCAACATCTTGGTTGGTGACATGGACAGTGGCATTGAGTGCACCCTCAGCAAGTCTGGCGATGACACCAAGCTGTGTGGTGCAGCAGACACGCTGGAGGGAAGGGATGCCATCCAGAGGGACCTTGACAGGCTGGAGAGGTGGGCACAAGCCAACCTCAGGAGGTTCAACAAGACCAAGTGCAGGGTCCTTCATCTGGGTCAAGGCAATCCCAGGCACAAATACAGGCTGGGCAGGTACTGGATTGAAAGCAGCCCTGAGGGGAGAGACCTGGGGGTGCTGGCAGATGAGAAGCTCAACACGAGCTCTCAATGTGGACTTGCAGCCCGGAAAGCCAATCAGATCCTGGGCTATATCAAGAGAAGTGTGGCCAGCAGGTCAAGGGAGGTGATTCTCCCCCTCTGGTGAGACCCCACCTGGAGTACTGTGTCCAGTTCTGGAGCCCCTATTACAAGAGGGATATGGACGTGCTGGAATGTGTCCAGAGAAGGGCCATGAGGATGATCAGAGGGCTGGAGCACCTCTCCTGTGAGGACAGACTGAGGGAGTTGGGGCTGTTCAGTCTGGAGAAGAGAAGGCTCCAAGGTGACCTAATTGTGGCTTTCCAGTATCTGAAAGGGGCCTACAAGAAGGCTGGGGAGGGACTTCTCAGGGTGTCAGGTAATATTAGGACTAGGGGGAATGGAATGAAGCTGGAGGTGGGGAGATTCAGGCTGGATGTGAGGAGGAAGTTCTTCACCATGAGAGTGGTGAAGCCCTGGTATGGGTTGTCCAGGGAGGTGGTTGAGGCCCCGTCCCTGGAGGTGTTTAAGACCAGGCTGGATGAGGCTCTGGCCAGCCTGATCTCGTGTGGGGTGTCCCTGCCCATGGCAGTGAGGTTGGAACTAGATGATCCTTGTGGTCCCTTCCAACCCTGACTGATACTATGATACTATGATCAGGGGCTTAGCTACTCAGCTTTCCTTCATGTTTTGAGAGGGAGGAACCTCGGCTCAAATGCTTCTTTGTTATTGTGTCAAGACACATAACTCATTGACACTTAAAGACTTTTTAAATGGACTACTCATCCTGACTTCTGAATCAAACTTGTAAGAAATTGTCAGTAACTACTTGCTCTGTCTTGGAAGGTTTTGAAGCACAACACTGGTGGGAGGAAAAAACCAACCAAACAAAAGTTACTGTAAGAAAAACCCTTGAGACTTTTGTAAGACTGAATACCATGCAGGGAGGTGCTAAGTTGAGGCTGCAGTCTTTGCTGGTCTTAGCTTTTGGGGGTGCTGTCTGCCCCATTGTGAGTGACATTTGGGAGCAGCCAGACCAGAGCATTGACACCACATTGATGAGCAAGTCCTAAGTCTTCCATATTTTATCAGTACACCCCAAACTCTCCAACTCTCCTAGTCTTCCATCTGGGTGGGATTCCTTTAGAGGGACAGATTGTCTTTATTGCTATGTTAGGAGGAAAACATTGACCTTCATTGTTTGGAAAGAACGTGTGGGAATGAGCAGGACAGGGTACTGGACAGTCACAGGAACACTAACAAGTTTAAAAACCACTGAGCAACCAAAATACAACTTGGTTCCTGACAAGATATTCCCAAACTTACTTTCTTAATTTTGAAGAAGTTTTCTTAAAGGAAGCTCTGGGTTGTGTGCAGATGTTTTGTTTTCCCAGGTCCTTGACAGACCAGCCCTTCATTCTGACAGTCTGGCATGACTGATATAGCTGTTTTAGAGCAGAAAGAATGGGGTAAAGCTCAGAGAATAGAAACCAGAAAAAAATAACCACATGAGTTGACTGTATGAATGGACACATCTTATCTATCATGTCTTCCCTTTGCACCTCAACTCCAAGCATCTTGGGATTTTTCCTTGACTTTGGTAGACTAAAGCACTGGGCTTTGTAAAAGCTGGTGTCAACTGTTGTGAAAACTTTGAAAAGAAACATAATTCACAGCTAAAAGAAGACTCTTCCAGTCTAACTAAGTTCTCCAGTTTGTCCTTTTTAGTATGTTTCTTTAACTATGCTGGCAGCTGCCAGGAGTATAAGAAATACTAATTTTAAGTTAAATAAATACTTAGAGAAAAATATTAAGATTTCTGGACATAGACAAAGACACAAATGGTGCTTAAGTTTATAATTAAGCATTTGTTACAAAAGTGTGGCCGTTTGACGCTGTGCCTTTAAGGAAGGGGCACACTGGCTAAATGTTTGTAAAATATTTTGGTTTTCTAAACGAATTTCATTGGTAGGATTGTGGGAGGAGAGATTGGACCCAGGGGAGTTGGGAACTTTCTCTCAGTCTTCCTTCCTTCGCTGTCCCTCTCGGCTGGATCTGCTTCTGGGATTCTGGCCAACTAAGATAAGATACTAACTCCCTGTGCAAGGCCTTTATTCCTTTCCTGCCCTGTTAACTGTCCTCGTCTCTTCTTCTACCTCTTTTGGGGGAGAAGGGAGGTAGGGGGTTGAAGGGGGCACAGGGGGAAGCCCCCTCTGTGGGGGGTCTGATTTCTGGTTGAGTTCATTTGCTGTATATTCCTGTATATACTGTAAAATACCTGTGTTTGTTGTGTTACATAGAATCTGTTTCCTTGTAAAATATACTCTCATTTCTCCGACTGGGTTTAGCCGTGGTTTCTTTCTCAGTGGGGGAGGGAAAGCAGAGCCTTTCCTTTCGAACCACCACACTCTTTTTTATTGGCGCCCAACGTGGGCCCGGGTAATTAAGTAATTAAGTTGATTTATTGCTTGTCTCAGCCGGAGAAACAAAATGAAGGTGCTCTGGGTTTCAGAATGTTTATTCTTCTTGGTCTGTGGCATGTTGGTCTACCGGTACTGCATCGGGTTGATGTTAGACCAGATAGGTAAATATTTAATGCGTAAAATCTATTTGTGGTTTATGCATAGGATCCAGCTGTTGTATAAACACTGTTTGGGTTTTTTTCGGCTCACTAATTACGGCAATAGAACGTCTTCCACTCTGCCGATCGAGATAAGGGAGTTTAACACTTCAGGAGGTCAAAGAGTAACTTTAAGTGCTGGCTGGGATCTTAAGGTGATTTATTTGACGGGTGTAATCCTGCTGTTGCTGATAATTAATGTCTATCTGCTGTGGGCTCTATATATAGAGAAAAAGGTTTCTCAACCATGTTTTGTGATTAAGCAAAAATCTAGGAAGCGTAGGCGTTCCTCTAAATCTGCCCCAGAGTCCTCAAGTGATGAGGAAGGGGCTGCGTCAGTTAGAAAAATAGCAAAACCTATTGGCAAAGCTGCGTTAAATGCTCCACTCTATGACTTTGGCAAGCAGCCAGGGGCGGCTCCCATTCCCAAGATGGCGACCGGTAGTGAGGGAAGGTCATTTCCGTCCTCCATGACAGGACCGGAAGGGGCCCCCACGGCGGCTGATTTAGATCAGGACCTGTCAGCTTCTATCAGGATGGCTGTAAATTCAAACACAGCTCCAGTTAAACAAGTAGCAGTCTTAAAGACCAGAGGTGGAAAGGCCAAAGCTGATCCAGGAGCTAGTGGAGCTAATGGAGGAGAAGAGCAGGAGACTGATCCCGGTGAGGGAACCTCTGCTAGACAGGATGATCCTGGTGAGGGAACCTCTGCTAGGAAAGGGCCTGCTGGAGATGAACAGAAGGTTCGCCTTAGAGATATAGCTGAGTTATTGAGATCATCACAGGATGGAGATGCAGCTAAGACAGCAGCTGGCAGTGGTGCTTCTCAGCTTAAAGAGATCCTTAGGAGAGTGACAGCAGGATTATGGGGACAAAACGTTCAGGAAGATGTGATAGATGAAGAGGAGGATGACCTGCAGAGCTGCTCGTCACCAAGGGAGGAGATTCGCAATGTCCGCAAAGATTACCTCAGAGCAGATAAGGAACCCATCCTATCTTGGCTTGCTAGGTGTTATGATACAGGTGCTCCAGCTCTAATAGTTGGAGACAAGTCAGCAGCTCAGCTAGGAACTCTCTCAAAGGATAATGGAATAGACAGACATCTAGCCAAGATTCTCGGTAAGGTTAATCTGTGGATACGCCTTTTAATGGCGGTTTCCCTGAGATACCCTTCCCGAGATGACCTTCCATGGAATCCTAAGCCCTGGACTACCATAGATGAGGGAATTAAGCGTCTGAGAGAGTTTGCCATTAGAGAGATACTCTATGGTGACCATGATACTCTGAATCCTGATGATATTCCTGTGGCAGCTGGTCTTGCTAAAAAGCTCATCAAACTTGCTCCTTCCAATTATGCAAACATTCTGGCAAGTAGAATTGTGGCAAGAAATTATGGTGGAGATCCTCCTACGGTTGGCCAATTCACTGATCAACTAAGACAATTGGATGATAGCATGACACGTGTTTCTTTGGTTTCAGCCATTGAAACGCTGTCTGGAAAAATTGAGAATTGCATGAAAGAGCTGAAAGATTCCATATGCCAATTGGCACAGAGAGATAATTCCAATTCTTCCTCCAGGTGGGTGCAGGTTTCAGCTGTGAGGAATAGACGTCCTCAAAGGGGGTCATTCCAAAACAGGCCAAACCAAAACAGACCACCAAGGCAATCACGTAGGACCATTTGGATAACTCTACGTGATCAGTTTGGTGAGAACATGAACAGGTGGGATGGCCAACCGACTTCTAATCTTTTCAGGAGACTGAGGGAACTGCAAAGTGGCAGAACCCAGGGTAGCAATACCAGAAGGGTAGCTGTTACTTCCACAGTTCCCCAGGACAACAATGACAGCTCCAACAGTGACTCCAGTTCTAACACTGCACAGTGTGCTCATTGCACCTGTGGAAATGTTCCCCACAATTAGGGGTGCCCTGCCTCCCGCCAGGGGGAGGAGAGGGATAATGGAGATAACAGAATCTATTGGGATGTGTACATCCAGTGGCCTGGCACTTCACACTTTCAGAAGTACAGGGCCTTGGTTGACACAGGAGCTCAGTGCACCATATTGCCAACAAATTATCAGGGATCGGAGTCCATAACTATTCTGGGAGTCACTGGTGGATCTCAAGAGTTAAGTAAGGTAGAGGTTAATATAAGTCTAACTGGTAAGCAGTGGAAGAAGCATACAGTTGTGACCGGACATGAAGCACCTTGTATTTTGGGAATTGATTTTCTGAGAGAAGGGCGTTTCAAGGACCCTAAAGGTTACAAATGGGCTTTTGGAGTAGCTTCTGTAGAAATTGATGGACAAAAGCTGAAGCTGTCTGCTAGACCTGAACTCTCTGATGAATCTGCAGTTGTGGGACAACACAAGATTCAGGACATTAAATTGCCGGTTGCTTCTCAGACTGTGCATCACAGACAATACAGAACCAACCGTGACTCTTTGTTGCCCATTCAGAATCTGATTCGTCAGTTGGAGAGTCAGAATGTCATCAGCAAAGCTCATTCACTTTTCAACAGTCTAGTGTGGCCTGTGCGAAAGCCGAATGGAGACTGGCGTCTGACAGTGGACTACCGAGCCCTGAATGAAGTAACTCCGCCTATGAGTGCAGCAGTACCAGACATGATGGAACTCCAGTATGAGCTGGAATCCAAAGAGGCCAAATGGTATGCTACCATAGACATTGCTAATGCATTCTTCTCTATTCCCATAGCAGAGGAGTGCAGGCCTCAGTTTGTTTTCACCTGGAGAGGAATCCAGTACACTTTCAATAGACTGCCAATGGGCTGGATCCACAGCTCCAGCATCTGTCATGCAGTGATCCACGATGCTCTGGAGGAAGGTGGTGCTCCAGAACACATCCAGTTCATCGATGATATCATCGTCTGGGGTAAAACTGCTGAGGAAGTCTACGAGAAAGGTAACAAAATCATGGACATTCTTCTGAATGCTGGTTTTGCCATCAAGAGAGACAAGGTGAAAGGTCCTACCACAGAGATCCAGTTTCTGGGAGTGCAGTGGCAGGATGGACGCCAACACAATCCAGTGGATGTGGTAAATAGAGCCTCTACCATGGCAAATCCCACGAACAAGCAAGAAACTCTACGTTTCTTGGGGATAGTGGGATTTTGGAGACTACACATTCCTGGATACAGTCAGATTGTGAAACCTCTGTATGATGTGACTCGAAAGAGGAACAGTTTCCACTGGGGACCTGAACAACAAGCAGCCTTTGACCAGATAAAGCAAGAAGTGGTACAAGCAGTGGGTCTGGGACCTGTCCGAGATGGTCCAGACATTAAGAACATTTTGTACACGGCTGCAGGTGACAATGGTCCAACCTGGTGCTTGTGGCAAAAAGCTCCAGGTGAGACACGTGGACGACCTCTTGGTTTCTGGAGTCGAGGTTACAGAGGTTCAGAGGCTAATTACACTCCAACAGAGAAAGAGATTCTAGCTGCCTATGAAGGAGTGAAAGCAGCTTCTGAAGTGATTGGAACTGAATCACAACTTCTCTTGGCTCCCAGATTGCCAGTTTTGAATTGGATGTTCAAAGGCAAGGGTTCCACACCACATCATGCTACAGATTCCACCTGGTCTAAGTGGATGGCTCTGATAACACAGAGAGCTCGAATGGGAAATCTTGAAAGACCTGGTCTGGTGGAGGTGATCTCAAGTTGGCCTGAAGGTACCAACTGTGCTAAACCTCCGGAGGAGAGAGTAACTCGTGCTGAGGAAGCTCCTCCTTACAATGACCTTTCAGATGATGAGAAGAAATATGCTTTGTTCACAGACGGTTCCTGTCGTCTCGTTGGGAACAAGCGAAGGTGGAAGTCCGCAGTGTGGAGTCCAACATGCCGAGTTGCAGAGGCGAAGGATGGAGAAGGAGAATCCAGTCAGTTTGCAGAGGTAAAAGCTGTCCAGCTAGCTCTCGACGTGGCTGAACGTGAGAGATGGCCAAAGCTTTATCTCTACACCGACTCATGGATGGTAGCCAATGCTCTATGGGGTTGGCTAAAGAACTGGAAGAAGAATGGTTGGCAGAGGAAAGGAAAACCCATCTGGGCAGCCGACCTGTGGCAAGACATTGCTGATCGAATCGAGAGAATTCCAGTGAAGCTCAGAGAATAGAAACCAGAAAAAAATAACCACATGAGTTGACTGTATGAATGGACACATCTTATCTATCATGTCTTCCCTTTGCACCTCAACTCCAAGCATCTTGGGATTTTTCCTTGACTTTGGTAGACTAAAGCACTGGGCTTTGTAAAAGCTGGTGTCAACTGTTGTGAAAACTTTGAAAAGAAACATAATTCACAGCTAAAAGAAGACTCTTCCAGTCTAACTAAGTTCTCCAGTTTGTCCTTTTTAGTATGTTTCTTTAACTATGCTGGCAGCTGCCAGGAGTATAAGAAATACTAATTTTAAGTTAAATAAATACTTAGAGAAAAATATTAAGATTTCTGGACATAGACAAAGACACAAATGGTGCTTAAGTTTATAATTAAGCATTTGTTACAAAAGCTATGACCACAGTAAACTTAACTGGTATTAATTAGAATGTCATGTGTTCTCACAGGAGATCCATTGAAATTCAGCAATAATTAATGTACCAATGTAGCAATGAAAGGTCATGCTTTCTCGTGCTCGTCCTTTCAAAACAATTAAGTAATTGATTACTCTTTTGTAACTTTCTGCTCTGTTAAGTGCCATTCTGACAAAACCCATGCTGTTTCTTTATATCCTGTTATTCCTGTCAAATTTTCTACCTAGCCATTAAAAATTAACTTTTTTCTTTATGTCATAAAGATCACATGTGGAATGAGGTCAGTGAAATTAACTCTCCAATAATTAATTTTGCAAATTCTGCTGCTAGCAGAACTTTGGTGGCTTTAATATAAACTACGAATTGGAGATAAGAAATGCAATTTAAGCCTGTGAAGCTGCAGAATAATTCGAGTGAATTCTTGTGCACATTCTTCTGCAAGATCTTTCTTCTGCATGTGTACTTCTCTTTCTTTAGTTTTGTAACATCCTTTACATAAATATTATAAGACGGTTATTTATTTCTAGTTTATCTGTATCCTATTTTTCTTCTTCTAACTAAACATTTAGGCAGGATATGACTGTTTCTAAATTGGCATAAACATCTGGGTTTGCTTTAGTACAGGGAGTCTTAGAAGTGGTGGCACAAGTCTAACAACTTATTTTTTCCTTTCCTTCTTTTTTTTATAAAATATTTTATTCACAGTGGGCAATTTTTGTTTTAAGGACTGGGGTTTCTGCCTGCCATGCAGATTTGTTGCCAGCTACACAGCTTCATTCAACAGGGCACAATCAGAACATTGAAGAGGAAAAGTAATAAATACATTCCTACTGAGAGCAATGTGGCATGCTGCTATGATGAAGCAGGACCAAACTGCCAAAGCAAGAAAAGCTTCTATATTCACCAAAGTGAGACAGAAGGTATTGGCCTTGAGAGAACACTGCTTAGCACTACAACAGCAGATCAGTTGGAAAGCTGATGATAGAACAATAACCTTGAATTATTTATCCGCTGAAGCAATTTTATGGGTCCTTAGCACTTAATAATTTTAAGTGACTAACAGACCAGATTCATAAAGTATGTCTGAGATCACTAGACAATGGTATTTTGTTAAGTGTCTTGGCATACCTCGTAATTTATCCTAAAAAGAAATAAAGTCTTCTAATAAAGAAAAGTAGCTCCTGCAGGAGCACATTCACAAGCTTATCTTTTTCTTCAAGGGTATTTTAGCATGTACTGTATTTCCAAGCATTCTTCTCCATTTGTTTGAAATATGTATCTGTTAAGGACCAGGAAGTCAAAAATTATCTGTTACTGGAGAGGTTGGGTGCAGCAAACAATTATGAAGGCCAGGTATTCTTGTAGGCGATTTATTATGGTTGAGGAAGACTCTTTAGTATGAAGAATCTCTAATGGAATCAATTTTACTAGGCCGTAGCTCAGATTTGTCAATACAGGATGACAATAATAATTCCCTGCAGCACTTTTTCTCCTGTAGAAGTGCTACCTCAAGTTCTCTCTGTTTCTATCTCTGTGTTGGCAAAGATGTTCATACAGTTGGATGCCTGAACCACATGCAGCACCCATCATTCATATGGATTTATAACTGAGCTCTGTAGTACTAGAAGAATGCTCTGCAGAGACATGCGAATACTTACCTGTGTCATCACTGTTCTAGAGTGTAAGGTCCATGTTTATGGGACACCTGAGTCACTGGAGGCAATCTGTCAAGTGAGAACATCTTAGCAAAGTTTTGCTAAATTGATATGAACATAGTGATGTTTTGAAAATATTTTCGATATGTTATGTATGTAGAACAAAGTGTTTCTCCAAAGTCTTGCACTGAGCACCCAGACTAATGTGAAACTTAGACACAGATCTTAGGCTTAAAGGCTATGAGTTTAACTCTTTACCCTGGATTGTCTGTACTTTGTGTGCTGACACCTGATCAGTTTATTTATCAGCTCATTTTGCCTTTGAAGGAACAATTAGCAGGGACCAGACAAAGAGCTTTTCATCCATCTCCTAAACAGGTGTACCTTTGTTTCTTCTCCCCATTTTGTGGCTGGATCCAGTGCTGCACAGTTAATGGCTTAGATTAATTTAAATTGCCAATTTCTTCTGAAAGGATAAATGGGAATTTGAAAGAATTCATGGACACAGATCCACATAGTGTGGCACAGCCCTTCTGTTCAGGATCAATATATGGTTTGATCTGGTAAAAAAAATAGCATTTAACCTACTGCTACAGCATTCCGTGCAATTCATAAATTTTGTTCATCTTGTCAATCAGACCTATGAATTTTAGTATCTGCCCTTTAGAAACTCTTACCTTCCATGCAGTATATTGTGTTTTATTAAAATACATATCTTAAAATACAATAGATCACTCATTTTATAGTAAATCTTACCCTCTTTATAGTACCTGTCAAGGCAGTTTCACTGTTTGGTCTAAGATACAATTCAGCATAAGGGGACACTAAGTCTGCCTCAAGGCTTTTAGTGGTCCCAAGATGTCAGACAATCACATTTCCTTCCCCAACTCCTTAAGGTTTGATCTTGCAAATCAATGTGTAAGCCACAACATGAATCACAGAACTATTGAGGCTGGAATCTGAGATCAAGTCCAGCCTATGACTTCACACCACCACATTGACTAGGCCATGTCACTAGCCCCTGATCAGCAAGGCTTTTGACACTGTCCCCCATAGCAAACTCCTGGCCAAGCTGTCAGCCCCTGGCTTGGATGGGAGCACACTGCATTGGGTTAGGAAATGGCTGGAGGGCTGAGCCCAGAGGGTAGTGGTGAATGGTGCCACATCCAGCTGGCGGCCAGTCACTAGTGGTGTGCCCCAGGGATCAGTGCTGGGCCCCATGCTCTTTAACATCTTTATTGATGATCTGGACAAGGGCATCGAGTCCATAATCAGTAAATTTGCTGATGACACCAAGCTGGGGGCAGGAGTTGATCTGCTGGAGGGTAGAGAGGCTCTGCAGAGGGACCTCAACAGGCTGGACAAATGGGCAGAGTCCAACGGCATGAGATTTAACACATCCAAGTGCCGGGTTCTGCACATTGGCCACAGCAACCCCATGCAGAGCTACAGGCTGGGGTCAGAGTGGCTGGAGAGCAGTCAGGTAGAGAGGGACCTGGGGGTGCTGGTTGACGGTAGACTGAACATGAGCCTGCAGTGTGCCCAGGCAGCTAAGAGGGCCAATGGCATCCTGGCCTGCATCAGGAACAGTGTGGGCAGCAGGAGCAGCGAGGTCATTCTGCCCCTGTACACTGCACTGGTTAGGCCACACCTCGAGTACTGTGTCCATTTCTGGGCCCCTCAGTTTAGGAAGGATGTTGACTTGCTGGAACGAGTCCAGAGAAGGGCAACAAAGTTGGTGAGGGGTTTGGAACACAAGCCCTATGAGGAGAGGCTGAGGGAACTGGGGTTGCTTAGCCTGGAGAAAAGGAGACTCAGGGGTGACCTTATTGCTCTCTACAACTACCTCAAGGGAGGTTGTAGACAGGCGGATGTTGGTCTCTTCTCCCAGGCAGCCAGTACCAGAACAAGAGGACACAGTCTCAGGCTGCACCAGGGGAGGTTTAGGTTGGATGTTAGGAAGAAGTTCTATACAGAGAGAGTGATTGCCCACTGGAATGGGCTGCCCAGGGAGGTGTTGGAGTCACCATCATTGGAGGTGTTCAGGAGGAGACTTGATGGGGTGCTTGGTTCCATGGCTTAGTTGTTTAGGTGGCTTGGACTGGTTGAGGAGTTGGACATGATGATCTTGAAGGTTTCTTCCAACCTGGTTTTATTATTCTTATTCTTATTCTTATTCTTACTACTGCTAAGTGCCACATCCAATCTTTCCTTAAACTCTTCTAGGGATGGTGACTCCACCACCTCCCTGGGCAGTCTATTCCAGTGTTTAATTATACTTTCCCTAAGGAAGTGCTTCCTAATATCCAACCTAAACTTCCCCTGGTGCAGTTTCAGGCTGTTCCCTCTGGTCTTGTCACAAGTTACTGGGAGAAGAGCCTGATGCCAGCCTCACTATAACTTCCCTTCAGGTAGTCATAGAGTGTGATGGGGTTCCCCCTGAGTCTCCTCTTCTCCAGGCTAAACAACCCCAGCTCCCTCAGCCCTTCCTCATAAGACTTTCCCTCCAGTCCCTTCATCAGTCTTGTCACTCTTCTCTGACCCTACTCCAGTACCTCAATATCCTTCTTGAAGTGAGTGACTCACCACTGCACACAGTGCTAAAGGCGAGGTCTCACCAGTGCCAAGCACAGAGGCAGAATTATATCCCCAGTCCTGCTGGCCACACTCTTCTTGATACAGGCTAAGATGCCATTGGCCTTCCATGCCACCTGGGCACACTGCTGGCTCCTGTTCAGCCTACTGTCAACCAGCACTCCCAGGTCCCTCTCAGCCAGGCTGCTCTCCAGCCCCTTGTTCCCTTGTCTGTAGTGCTGCATGAGGTTATTGTGGCCAAAGTGTAGGACCCTGCACTTGGCCTTGTTAAACCTCATACCACTGGCCTCAGCCCAGCTTGCCCAGATCTCTCTGAAGAGTCTTCCTACCCTCCAGGAGATCCACTCTCCCTGCCAACTTGGTGTAATCCACAATTTTACTGATGGTAGACCTGATCTCCTCCTCCAGGTCATCAATAAAGATGTTGAATAGAACTGGGCCCAGTACCGATCCCTGGGGTACACCACCAGTCACTGGACACCAACTGGATGCCACACCATTTACAGCCACCCTCTGTGCCCTGTCATCCAGTCAGTTTTTAACCCAGTGAAGGGTGTACCTGTCCAAACCATGGGCTGCCAGCTTTTCAGGAGGATGCTGTGGGAGACTGTGTCAAAGGCTTTGCTGAAGTCTAGGTAGACCATATCCACAGCCCTCCCCTCATCTACCAGGTGGGTTACCCAGTCATAGAATGAGATCAGATTAATTAGGCAGGACCTTTCTTTCTTAAATCCATGTTGGCTGAGCCTGATCCCTCGTTTGTCTTGTACATGCTGCTTGATGGCACTCAGGATGATCTGCTCCATAACCTTGCCAGGCACCAAGGTCAGGATGATAGGCCTATAGTTCCTCAGATCTTCCTTTCAGCCTTTCTTATGGATGGGGCTCACAGTGGCCAACCTTCAGCTGTCTGGGACCTCCCTAGTTAGCCAGGACTAGTGATAAGTCATGGAAAGCAGCTTAGCCAGCTCTTGTCCCAGCTCCCTAAGCATCCTACAATGAAACCCATCTGGATCCATTGACTTGTTAGGATCTAAGTGGCACAGCAGGTCACTAACTACTTCCTCCTGGTTTACAGGAGAGATATTCTGCTCTTCATCCCTGTCTACAAAGTCAGGAGCCCAGTTGCCCTGAGGATATAGAATTTATTTGCTAAAGACTGAGGCAAAGAAGCTGTTAAATACCCCAGCCTTTTCCTTGTCTTCCGTTACTCTGTTCCCCCCTTCATCCAATAAGGAATTTTCCCTCACCCTCCTTTTGTTATTAATGTATTTATAAAAACAGTTTCTATTATTCTTAACAGAATGGGTCAGATGAAGTTCCAATTGAGTTTTCGCATCTCTAATTCTCTTTCTACAGGACCTTGCAATATCCTTTAACATTTTCTGGTTTACCTGTCCCTTTCTGCAAAGTTGATACAGTCTCTGTTTTTTTTTTTTTTTTTTTCTTTTCCTTTCCTGAGCTCTTGCAAAAGCTTCCTGCTCAACCAGGCCAATCTTCTTCCCCGCAAGCCTGTTTTTCAGTGCATAAGGACAACCTGCTCCTGAACCTTCATAATTTCTTCCTTAAATTAAGCCCAGCCTTCTCAGGCCCCTTTGTTTTTGAGGGCTGCTTCCCAAGGGTCTCTGAACCAGCATCCTGAATAGATTAAGGGCAGCCCTCCAGAAGTCCAATGCAGAGGTTTTGCTGACAGCCCTCCTAACTTCACTACATATGGAAAATTCTATCATATCATGGTCGTTATGCCCCAGCTGATCTCTGACCACCACATCTTCCACCAGCCCTTCCCTGTTTGTAAACAGTAGGTCTAGCAGGGCACTACTCCTTGCTTACCAACTGCTTGCTTACCAACTGCAACAGGAAGTTGTCATCCTTGCTGAAGAAGTTCTAAGGTGTTGGAATCAGTGACAAGCCCTGGATGAGTCACTGGACGGATCCTTGTCTCCATCTTCATTCCCCTCTGCAAATAGGTATCTGAGCAGGGTAGTGTAGGAAGGAAAGGGGGAATTCCTGTGACCCTGAGCAGGAACCTGTTTCCCCCTTCCCTCATCTTGTTTGGTTTTGCTAGCTTGATGGAGGGAGGGCAGAGGATTATCTTTTTCTTTATGTGTCTCCTGATGTACCTACCTCAGGGATGGTAGAATACGGCTCCACCACTCTATCTCCCTCTCAGAGTCTCTGATACTTTGTAACCTTTCAATGCCATCTTGTAGCTCAGCCACCATACAGAGCAGGTCAGCTACTTGTTCTCACCTTGCACACCTATTGTTAATGCTGTATCTGTTATTTGAGATAGGTTGTGGCATTCCCTGCAGCCAGAGAACTGGACAGCCACATGCCTGTGTGGCAATGTTATCTGGGTTGCTGCATCCTTTTTAGAAGAGGTTGCCACTTTTGCCTGAGTGTATACCATTTCTACCTGTTTGCCCACTCCTGTTTGCCAAATAAAAATTGACAAAAACGAATCTTCTCACACCAATGACCACGCAGTCCCAGCTGTCTCATCATGCCCCTTCCCTCACATACATCACTCACTGTTGCATCACTGTTCACAGTTTGAGAGCTGCTTTGGGTTTCACTGTGTTTAAATCTCTCACAGTTTTCCTGGCAACACCCTCAGCCATGTTGCCCTCTCAGGCACACATGCAAGAGATGCTGAGTCACATTGGGTCTTTCCTCCCTCTCTTGGGCTCCCTGTCTCCAGGAACCCTCTCTTCTCCTCAAAAAACCATGGCATGGCCACAGAGCTCACTACTGCTCATGCTGCTGCCTCACTGTTCATGGTCTGAGCCCAAAGACAGGGTGAACCATTCCAAGTTGACTGAATTAAAGCTCAAAATACTAAGTAACAGGTGTAGTTTGTTGTACAAACTTATATTTGTGCAAAGAAACTTATATTCCCACTTACTTAATACCAGTGTCGCATTACATTTTTGATGAGGTACATTATTCTGCTGTGCCCCATCTATCAGTATTGACTGGGAAGGAAGATGCCTCAGTCCTTATCATTTTTTTTGTGGTTGAAGAGTTCATAGAGCAGCCTGTGGACTGCTGTGTTGAAATGAAGTAGCAGGGCATTGATTATTGATAATAGCAAAATACGATACAGTTGTTTCTGTAATAGTTAATACATTACCTCACTTTGCCCCCTTTACAGGACCTTTGTTTGTAAATCAAGATGTACCCAAACATCACTTGCAACAGTATGTGCTGGACATGTGCAAACGTTGCTGATGCTAAGGTGCCTTAGCATGTAACATGGTAGCAGCCTTAAACCTCCTTATGTGGGCACTTTACACCATGGATTCAAAGTCTGTTGTTTTTCACAAGTAATAAAAGATGCTACTCACTTCTGCTGGTCTGGTGGTAAGAGCTAGCTTACAGACAGGTTTATTTTCCAGTTTCAACTCTCTTTTAGGGCTTTTGCTGCTCCTAAATGTCTCAAATAGAGTTACAATTGGAAAGAAAATATTTTATTTACCAAACACGTCTTTTCCTGATGTGTTTTCTTCACCATATTCTGACAGTCAATTTTATTACAACAGTGACATTTGTCTCAATAAGATTCACATTCTGAAGCTTTCAGATCATTTATTTGCACACACAGGACAAGTGGGCAAATGAGATAATTTATTTACCCACAATGACAAGTGGGTTCCTTGCAGGACCTGGTCTGGCAGAGAAAAGGCAAACATCACTCTTTCCTGATTGTTGGGACATGCTGACATGTTCTATCTGTTGTGTGGCACCTCACTGTCAATGCTCTAATTATGACAATCTTATTTTAAAAAGGAAAGTATGTCTGAACATTCTGAACTCACATTTCTTCACGTTTTCCACAATTCACAGAAAAAGAAGAGTGTCCAATGGATCAGGAACTGTCTATACTGCAGTTAACAATAAAATCAGAAGGTGGTTTAATACTTCCAGTTTAGCATCTCCTCCTTTCCCATGGGACTGACTCTGGTACATTTCCCTGTGGAGTCTAAGTCTGTTCAAGCAAGCACAGAGGTAAAATGTGAATGTGTTTGCTGCCTTTATAGCTCTACAGGCACTGGAAGAGTCCCCAGTTATAGAAATGTTTTTGAAGGACTAGCATGAAATATATTAAGCCTTCAGTCGCACTGTGGTAAAACAAGGATGAATGACAGGTATGTGAAGCTTCTCATTTCCCCCTGTATTTACTTGAACTTGTTCAGCCTTGGCTGATAGTTTACTGCACAGCTCCTGAGGCTGCAACCTGGAGATGTGCACATAAAATTGTTCCAAATGGGAATTATAGTTTGATGTATTCTCTTTCCCATACTTAGTATGTGAATTGTACAGATGCCTGAAGAGCAAGGTCATGGATACCTGAAGAATATAAAGTTCTTCAGTGACATTCCTAGTTGCAAATTAGAGAGTTATTAGGACTATCTTCTACTGATAAAACAAACAAAAGAACAAATTTGGCTTTCAGGAACTGTTAACAGGATGACTGTGCTTTGAATTGCAATGAATTCCTCTTAGGTAGATCTGAACTTTGATAATAGGCAAACCTTTTTGCATGCATGAAGTATGAAACTTGTTTTTAATTAACTACCTAACAAGTTGCTGGTGGGAGGAAAGTGGGCTGCATGCTGTCAGCTGCTGGTGAACATTTTATCTAAAATGTTTTTCCTCAGTTTTTTATGTTTAGGGCATGCTGATAGACAACTGCTAAAAAGCTTTCAAGCTTTAAAATTCTTAATGTGTAAGAATTTCACAGGGGGGAGCTAAACGAATCTACTTGTTCCATCTAACTTAGAATTTTTGCTTAGGAGTAGCTTCTCAAAAACCAAAGGTAGTAGATCTGCTCAAATGTGTATAAATTAGAGAATCATATTGGTGTTGGCTAAGAACAATTGAAAATATGTTGGAATGAACAGAGCTTCAGTTTTCACTCAGGATGTTGTCCTGGGGAAAGCTGCAATCTGCATATGTGTCAGAGGACTCAAAAAAACCTCTTCACAAGAAGACTGTCTCTGTTGTGGACTGGACCTAGTACCTTGAGTAAAGTGCTGTAAGTTACAGTGAGTCCCCCATTAGACCCAGCAGACATGATACTACTTGTTTCAGCAACATGGTTATTCTGAGGAATATCAATATTTACATGGAATGCTGCCTCTGGAAAGGCACTGTTTAGAAAGAGGAATTTCTCTTTAATTCAAAATATACGGAAAAGTCCTACTGTGTTGTGGAATGGGACCTGTAGTTTGTCATCAGAAATAGTGATGTGAAAGTGGTGTAAGGAGGGATTTTGAGTACCACTGAAGATTCAAAAGCAGCTGTTCCCTGAGGTTATTTTTGTCCCAGATTCTTGTGAAACATAAATATGCTGCTCATGATTCAAACAAGTGAAGAAAACAGACTCTCCTTTGAACAGCACGATGTATGCGTGTATGCATTTGGGGAGGGTGGGGTGGTGGTAGTGGTGGCCGATTGTAAAAAACTGTGTGCAGCAAATGTTAGGAAAAGCAACACATGGACATAATTAAGAGGAACAAATGATCATTTTTCACATCGTACGTGAAATAGCACTGATAGCATAAACTTTGTGCCTTAGTTTGCTATTTGCTTTTAAAATATATTCCCTTCTGGTCCCAGGAAAAAAAAAAATTAAAAAAAAATATTTGTTACTAAAGAGGGAGTATGAAGGGGACAGAGAGATATGGTTTTACAGGTAGGTAGTGATGATGCAACAGTGAAAGCCTCACAATCAATCAAAAGAGACTTGAGGACCTTGGGGCAACTGCTAAAGGGATCAGGAGTTCAAGTTGTGTTCTTCTCCATCCCTCTGACATCAGTGGTGGACAAGGGAACATTTAGGAAGAGCCAAGAGGTCAATTCATGGCTCTGGGGCTGGTGTCATCAACAGGAGTTGGATTTTATGATCACAGCTCAGTTTACAGAACACCAGAGCTGGAAGCAACCAATGGGATGCACCTGTCCCAAAGGGGCAAAAAGATTCTAGGCAGAAGTTGGCAGGGCTCATTGATAGGGCTTTAAACTAGATTTGAAGGTGGAAGGGGATGTTAAACTCATGCTTGCCTGTGACAAACATTGGGGCGGCTCACCAAAGGCAGAGGGATGGAATGCTTGCAGTGGCTCTCCACTTGTTGCCCTGAGGGAATCAAGGGGTATTCACCTGAGAGGGTGGCATGGTAAGACTAGCTGAAGATCAAATGCACACAGCTTGGGCAACAAACAGGATGAACTGAGGGTCGCTGCACTGCTAGGGTGCTAGCTGAAACTTGTTGGGATGATTCCCATGACTGGAATGTAGGGATGGATGGGTACAAGCTCTTTAGGAAGGACAGGCAGGGTAGGAAGGGAGGAGGTGTTGCTTTCTATATCAGTGATCAGCTGGAATCAGTGGAGCTCCACCTGGGCAAAGATGATGAGGTGGTTGAGAGCATATGGGTGAAAATTAAAGGGAAGACAGGGGAAGGTGATGTTACTGTAGGGGTCTGCTACAGGCCACCTGACCAACAGAACCAAGCGGATGAGGCACTCCACAGGCAAATAGAAGTGGCCTCATGTTCAAAAGCCCTGGTCCGCATGGGGGATTTCAACCACCCTAACATCTGCTGGAGGGACAACACAGCTAGGCACCAGCATTCCAGAAACATCCTGGAATAACATAGATTACAACTTCCACCTCCAAATGGTAGAGGAACCAACAAGAAAAGATGCTATGCTGGACCTTGTTCTCACCAATAGGGAAGGGCAGGTGACCAATGTGAGGCTCAGGGATAACCTTGGCTGCAGTGACCATGAAGCAACAGAATTTAAGGTCCTCAGGGCAAGTAGGAGGACATATCCCAGGCTTACAACCCTGGACTTCAAGCATGCAGACTTTGATCACTTCAGGGATTGCTGGCCAAAGTATCATGGGAAAATGCCCTAGAGGGAAGAGGGGCCCAGGACAGCTGATCAGTGTTCAAGGATCAGTGTTCTCTGTGCCCAGGAGCAAAGTAGACCCATGAAGAGAAAACCAGGAAAGAATGGTAGGAGACCTGCCTGGATGAGCAATTTGCTGTTGCTCCTGGACATGCTGTCACACAAAAAGAAACTTCACAAGGAGTGGAAGAAAGGACAGCTGGAATGGGAGGCATATAAGGAAGCTGCCTGAGCAGCAAGAGACCTGATTAGAAAAGCTAAAGCTCAGTTAGAATTAAATCTAGCCAGGGAGATCAAGGGGAACAGTAAAAATTTCTATAGGTATATTAATGGTAAAAGGAAGACTAGGGAAGGTGTGGGTCCCCTCAGAAAGGAAACAGGTGAACAGGTGACAAGTGGCATAGAGAAGGCTGAGGTTCTCAATGACTTCCTTACCTCAGTCTTCCCTGGCAAGGGCTCCAGCCACACTCCTGCAATGATAGAAAATAGTTGCAGGGACTGGAAGAATGAACTGCCCATTGTGAATGAAGATCAGGTTTGTGACCATCTGAAGACCTGAAAGTGTTCAAGACAATGGGACCTGATGGGATACAGCCACAGGTGCTGATACTTTCAAACTGCCTTTAAGAAAGATAGCTGCAAATTCTCTAGCTGAATAGCTGGGTGTAAAAAGGAAAACAAGAAAGATCATTCTAAATGAATTTCATTGGTCAGATGAGTGGGATATAGTCTTAGGATCTTACATTCTTTTCTCATTCTGTTCTCTCCATCTCTTTCTGGTGGCATGTCTGCTTCAGAAAGGATTTATCTGACGGCCTTGAGATAACCATTACTTGACTAACTGACTATTCTGAGCTAACTAAAAATCCTTCTAACATTTTCTCTTTTTCTCTTTTCTTCTAATTAACTAGAGGGAAAAGTGAGGGAAAGGTTGGGGGATGAGGTGACGTGGAATCCTCCTGCCCAAGGAGGATTTCTGTGCTTTTGCTTTTTGTAAATACCTGTGTAATATTGCACATACTGTATATTTTTCTACATATTCACTTCACTCCATTATTGCTTGTAAAATGCAGCTTCATTTGTGTGCCTGTTTGGGCTGGGTGCCCCCCTGCTGTGGCCACATAAGACACACTCCTGGTGTCCCAAGGGTCCAGTCCAGTGGGTGGACACAGGAAGCTGCGTATTTCATCCCATAATGTCCTGCTCCCTATAAAACCACCAGCAAGGTCTTACGCTTCCTCTTTCTTCCCTCAGTGGCCCCGTGGGAGATGTTCCCTATCTGGTAATGGAGGGGGAGTTATCTCAAGGCCTAATGCCTGGAGGAGAAGGAGGAAGGGCACTCTCAGATCTGGCCAGCTGAGATTAGAGGAGGGGAAGAAAGACCCCTGGGGTTTTGGGTGTACCCTCAGGTGGGGAGAAGGGAAATGCTGGGAGGCTTCTAGGTATGCTTTGGGATCTTCTTTTGTCACTGCACTTGTGGTTTGCTGGAGGTACTGCTGAGGCAGAAGAATAATGAAAAGGTGATTGGGCACAATCAGCATGGCTTCACCAAGGACAAATCTTGACTGACAAAGCTGGTGGCTGTCCTGAAGTGACAAAAGCCTCAAAAATGCACTGAATCAGACAATGGGGCAGGACCCAGGAGGTCTGGCATTTAAGGAGATTGCCCACATTGCCCAGGCCTGACTGAACATGTCCTGGGATCCAGGTGTGTTTGCCTTTGGCCACATTTCAAGAAAACTGATTCTATAGGTTAAAGTATCAGATTTTTGTCTCTTAATCTTTGTTGTCACTGGCCATCATTGTCTCCGGAAATCTATAAATTCTAGTCCAAAGAGTGAGTGCCCTGCCTTGCCTCCAAGATCTGGTAGAAGCCAAGCCTTGCTTGCCTTGCAGTTTGGAATCCAAGCTGTGCTTCAGTTTACCCAGAAAGACTACAAGGTCCCTCACTGAAAAGTGTTGTAAAGCCCAGGAGCAGACAGATATGTCTTGCCAGGCTGAGAGATGAACCCCAGAGGAGCCAAGACCCCAGGACAGTTTAATTTTATTGGAAGAAGCAACAAGAACTGCTTCAAAGACTGCAGCTAAAGAACCTCTCCAAAACAGGCAAAGCTACAAAGCCTCAGCAGTAACCTCTTTTCTACAAAGCTTTCAGCTGTAAAGTCTTCAGAGGTAAACCCTGTATGTGCCTCAGCAACAAGCTGCAGAAGCCAACAGAAAGTGAAACTGTATTCCTGCAGCTTTCACATGTTTGATGCCATTTTGGTTTTGTTGAAATCCCCACAAGTGTGTGGTACCATGATCTGTGGATTATAAATGCTGTGACTGAACGTACTGGACTAAAGTGATTTGTAGTCAGTAATCTATGAAATTTGGGTTTTATAAACATCCGTTAAAAGGTTGTTGCAGTTTGAGCTGGGTGCCCCCTGGTGTGTTCACTTCCTGTGTCCAGAAGTCCAGCCCAGAAGGGTGGACACAGGAAATTGTGTATTTCCTACCATGATTCTTTGCACCACTATAAGATCCAGTGCGGGGTCTAGCACTCTCTCTTTCTTCCTCCTCCGTCAGCTGGTAACTGGGGGAGATGTCTGCTGGCTGTGGGCCTGGCTAGGCCCAAGGCCACGGGGGGATGGGCAGTTTCAGACCTGGCCAGCTGAGACTAGCCCAGTAGAGGGAGGGGGAAGAAGGAGCCCTGGGGGTCTTGGGTGTACCCTCAGGTGGGAATGGGATGGCTCTGGGTTTGTTTTGGGATCTTTCTTTGTTACTGCGCTTTGGGTTTTCTGTAAACATTCACTGCTTTCTATTTAAACTTTCATCACTTTTGCAATTTGTTTGTCCTGAGTGTTTATTCCTGCCCGTGGTGGGGAGAGGGGGCTGCCTCAACCCAGCACAAAGGTCTATTGCCCTAGAGAATTCTAGAGCTCCGCCTCCCGGCCTTTTCGGCAAAACCGGTGTGTTGCTGATGTTCTCTTTTTTCTTTACACTTTAAATCACTGTTGTTTCTGGACTTTTGTTAATATTGTTTAAATTGTTACATGTTCCTGTCGGTGAGGTATCTGTTCCACAGCCAAATATTTTGAACCAGTTGATAGGTTTTATTAATATTTTGCGCAGGATTTTTAAAAATTAATAGTTATTAACAATTTTTTATTAATCATTCTATTAAGTATTAATAGCCACCATACAATCATAACAGTGGCCTTCTAGGACAAGGTCACAACATTAATAGATGAAGGCTGAGGAGCTGATATCATTTACCTGGACCTGAGCAAAGCCTTTTTTATTGTCCCGCACCACATCCTGGTCTCCTAGCTGGTGCAGTATGGGTTTGACGGATGGACCATTCACTGGACAGAGAATTGGCTTGAGAGCCACACCCTATGGCTGTCAGTGGGTGCGTGTCCAAATGGAGGCCAGTGACAAGTGGAGTACCTCAGGGATCAGTACTGGGACCAGTCTTGTTTAACAACTTTGTTGGCAACATGGACAGTGGCATTGAGTGCACCCTCAGCAAGTTTGCTGATGACACCAAGCTGTGTGGTGCAGCAGAAATGCTGGAGGGAAGGGAGGACATCCAGAGGAACCTTAAGAGGCTGGAGAGGTGTGCCCATGGCAGCCTCATGAGGTTCAACAGACCAAATGCAAGGTCCTGCATCTGGGTCAGGGCAATTCCAAGCACTGATATAGGCTGGGCAGTGACTGGCTTGAGAACAGTCCTGGAGAAAAGGATTTGGGGGTGCTGTTGGATGAAAAGCTATGAGCCAGCAGTGTGCACTTGCAGCCCAGAAAGCCAGTCACATCCTAGGCTGCATCTAGAGAATCACAGCCATCAGGTTGAGGAAGGTGATTCTCCCCCTCTGCTCCCCTCTGGTGAGACCCCACCTGGAATCCAGTTCTGGAGCATCTATTACAAGAAGGATCTGGACATGCTGGAGTGTGTCCAGAGAAGGTCTGCAAGGACGATCAGAGGGCTGGAGCACCTCTCCTATGAGGACAGACTGAGAGAGTTGGGACTATTTAGTCTGGAGAAGACAAGGCTCTAAGGAGACCTTATTGTGCCTTTCCAGTATCTTAAGAGAGCCTACAAGAAAATTGGTGAGGGACTTTTTAGGGTGTCAGGTAATGGCTGGACTAGGGGGAATGGAACAAAACTAGAAATGGGTAGATTCAGATTGGATATTAGGAAGAAATTCTTCACCATGAAGGTGGTGAGAAACTGGGAACAAGTTTCCCAGGGAGGTGGTGGAAGTCCCATCCCTGCAGATTTTTAAGATCAGGCTGGATGTGGCTCTAAGCAAGGTGATCTAGTGTGAGGGGTCCCTGCCCATGGCAGAGGGGTCAGAACTAGTTGATCCTTGAGGTCCCTTCCAACCCTAACAATTCTATGATGGAAAGGTGCAATTTGTATTACTTCCCTATTACTGTAGGGAAGAAAATAAAAAGACAGGTATAAAGTGATAATAGAGTCAATTTCCTGCCATGTATGAACAGGAGGGAGAGGTAGAAAGCCCTAACTGTTTGCTCTAGGAACTTGTTCACTGTTGTCTGATTACCTGAAAGATCCTTTTACAGGGTTTCTGGGAAGTCTCAGAGGTTCATTTGCTACTTGCACTTCATACAAAACTACATTTTGGGTGCTGTTTTTTTTGTTGTATTGTTTTTCCCTTTGAATGGTATCTCAAACCTACTACAGGGGACAAACATTGAAGAATACTTGGGCAAAATAGTACTTTAAATGCAGTTAAGCCAATAAGTTGTGTTAAATGGCTCTGCATGTTTCTTAGATATTTTGTACAAACATAATTGTCTAATACCTGTCACAAAGTAGACAAGCAACTGTGGTGACCAGTACTGAGAACTGATGCTTCAAAGGAACAAGGTCCGTTTGGCAAGAGGGAAGGATGTTTTGCCAGACTAATTCTCTCTAGTAAACACTTCCAGTCAGAGGAAAAAACCCTCTATGTATGATGTCAGTAGAATAGAATAGAATAGAATAGAATAGAATAGAATAGAATAGAATAGAATAGAATAGAATTAATCAGGTTGGAAAAGACCTTTGAGATCATCAAGTCCAACCTATCATCCAACACTGTCTAATCAACTAAAGCATGGCATCATCACCCCATCTAGTCTCTTTCCAAACACCTCCAGTGATGGTGATTCCACCACCTCCCTGTGCAGCCCATTCCAATGACCAATCACTCTTTCTATGAAGAACTTCTTCCTAACATCCAGCCTAACCCTCCCCTGGTGAAGCTTGAGACTGTGCCCTCTTGTTCTGGTGCTCATTGCCTGGAAGAAGAGACCAACCCCCACCTGGCTACAACCACCCTTCAGAGTATCCTCTACTCCAGGCTAAGCAATCCCAGCTCCCTCAGTCTCTCCTCACAGGGCTTGTGCTCCAAACACCTTACCAGCTTTATTGTCTTTCTCTGGACACCTTCCAGCAATCAACATCTTTCCTAAACTGAGGGGCCCAGAACTGGACACAGGACTCAAGGTGTGGCCTAACCAGTGCTGAGTACAGGGACAGAATGACTTCCCTGCTCCTGCTGGCCACACTGTTCCTGATACAGGGAAGGATGCCATTGGCCTTCTTGGCCACCTGGGCACTCTGCTGGCTCACATTCAGGACCACTTCACCTCATTCAGTCCTAACGCTATCTCAAAGCAAATCCCGCTAGACAAGACTGAACTCTGCTTTCCTTTTGTTGAAGACTGCTCTCATTTTCCTTTTCCTGTGTCTATAATGTATGCTCCCTTGTGTGTTTTGGTACTTTCTGGAAAATACCTGGCTATGTGGCCATGGGGGGAGTTTTGATCCTGCCCTGTCCACATCTCCCAGATCAAGTAACCACAGACTAAATATTATTTACCTACCATGTTTCAGTTGCAATTATAGAGAAACAGAAAACCAATACTCATCTGCAAATGCAAAGGCTGAGAAAAGCCTAAGCAACTTTTGCTTCCTACATTTACTTAATATTCACATGAATGACATGCATTCTTCCAAAAAAATCTCATTTCATCAAACATAGAAGAGTTCAGCTGCCCTTTGTAGCAGACAGAATTGTCTTATAAGATGCTGCTTCTTTTGCATGAACCCAGCTGGGATGATGTTTCATTTTCCTTTCTGTTTTCTCAGACTGCTTGTTCTTTAGAGAATAATATCTAAGATTCTACTGGAGATATATATATATATATATATATAAATCCTAACATATGACTCATAAATAGTCTTTCACAGGACAAACCAGTTTTTGTTATCTCAGAGCTAGACTAGACAAACAATAAAATTAGAGCATTTTGCTCCCATCTGGATACATCCCTTTTGTCTAGAAGTGACTTCTGAGCAGAGAAGCACTGTCTTTCAGCAGTGTTTGTGAAGCTTAATTCTCTTATATAGGTAACAAAATTTTAGTTTTAGCTATTCCTTGTTTCCTAGTGTTGTATGGTCTGTAGTACTGTTCCAGTTCATGCTAACACTGGAACAGGAAACCAAGTTTGATTATTTACCAAAATAATTAATATTAATGTAATAAAAAGGCAGCAAAACTAAAACCAGGCCAGCTACACAGAGTTCATTATTTTTGGTGTTTGCATTTACCACCAAAATATCAACTGATACTTATGTAATTGAAAATTGAATATTCTGTGTTTCTTAAAAGTTTAAATTAGTTTTGCAAACATTCTTGGTATAAATGTATCCAAAACAATTTTTTAGTGCTTCTTGTGGTCCTTAGTGAAAAAATAAAAGCCAAGCATAAAGAATAGAAAACTCTAAGAAACCAGTGTTTCTGGTTGCCAAGTTCCAGATTCATATATTACCTTTTAATCCATTCTGATTAACCAGTAGGATTTACAATTGCCTAATTAAGTGAGAAAGGAATGGCATATGTGCAGGGGTCAAATTGGAAAACTGTAACAGGTAAGACACTTGCAGCACGGACCAGAATTTCTCAAGATGCAGTTTCTAGTTGTAACAATAAGTTTTTATGGATTCTTCCTGGTTCCTAGGACTTTCATTTAAAATGCCCTCAACTAAATTGGATCAACCTGAGAATGTGGGGACAGCCCAGCACCTATTGACCAAGTCAGTAAGAGAAACACTAGCCCTTACTAGCAACTAGCAACTTGCTTGAAAGACTGGCAAAACTTCCAAATAAGCTTGTTGCAGTTTGAGCTGGGTGCCCCCCCTGCTGTGTTTACTTCCTGTGTCCAGAAGTCCAGCCCAGAGGGGTGGACACAGGAAATTGTGTATTTCCTACCATGATTCTTTGCACCACTATAAGATCCGGTGCGGGGTCTAGCACTTTCTCTTTCTTCCTCCTCCTTCAGCCCGTAACTGGGGGAGTTGTCTGCTGGCATTGGGCTGGGCTAGGCCCAAGGCCACGGGGGGATGGGCAGTTTCAGACCTGACCAGCTGAGACTGTCCTAGCAGAGGGAGGGGGAAGGAGCCCTGGGGGTCTTGGGTGTACCCTCAGGTGGGAATGGGATGCCTCTGGGTTAGCTTTGGGATCTTTCTTTGTTACTGCGCTTCGGGCTATCTGTAAACATTCACTGCTTTCTATTTAAACTTTCATCACTTTTGCAATCCGTTTGTCTTGAGTGTTTATTTCTGCCCGTGGTGGTGAGAGGGGGCTGCCTCAACCCAGCACAAAGCTACTTGATTATCACTACAGCAAGAAATTAAAGTAGTGTTTCCAAACTCATGCTGTTTTTTCCAGGGTTTGTATTGCATCTGTGTACATGTGGCTGCCTGGATGATGAAGGAGGAGATCGCTGCTGATGCTGTAAAATCTGGCTATTTAAGGAAAATCTCTGCCTCCACTTTTAAGTTTTTAAAAGCAGGCTTTTCTAATTACCAAGTTGCACAAACATGGATGCAAGGAGACTGGTGTCTCAGACCTAGTGCACCAACAAACCAAGGTAACAGTTTTTTATTTCTTAAACACATGCATATATTGTAATATAGTGTTGTTGTTGAAATCAGCGTATGTTATAGTAAAGGTGTTTGACCACCCTGAGCACAGCTTCCAGGACAAGATGTAAGCAGGCAAAGATGTTTATTACATTATACAGCAAAGTTACATAGTCTATCAGAAGGCACATGTGTCACATCCTAATTGGTTATTGTGGTGGTGAGAGAAAGTTCAGTTCTCACACACACACAAAGAAATCATGGCTAACTCAGTCGGAGAAGCAAAAATATGGATAAGCTATATTTACAAGCAGGATGAAGTGCAGATGAATATATACGCAATATACAGTACTTACATACAAAAATATACAGCAAAGAACATAACACAGAAAACCTTTCCCTCCTCCAAGGAGAGGGGTCCCTCCCCCAACTATACTCCTTTTCTCCCCCTTCCTCCCTCTTTTTCCAAAAAAAGGTTAGAGGAGAAAAGGTAATTTTAAGGAGGAAATTCTGTTAGCTCGAAGTATATGCAAGAATTAGTCTCTTACCTGGTTAGTTGAAAGGTCAGCACCTGCCAGCACAGACAGAACACAGCTGCTCAGAGAGACTGAAAAAGACAGACTGAACTGAGATTCAAACTGAACTAAAGCTAAAAATTTAAAGTTGCATTCTACCAATCTACCAATGAAATTCGTTTAGACTTATCTTTTTTTTCATTATTACACCAAAACATTCAGCCAGAGTGTTCCAGTAACTGTCCCTTTCTTAAAGGCACAGCCTAAAGCTGTCACAGTTATTTTCTACTGGCATTAACGCATACAATAGACTAACATAACAAAACAATATTTTAACACATCCAACCAAATTCTGCCTAATTTTACTCCTTCAGTTACAAGATGTTTACATTCTTTTCTGAGTCAAAGATTAAACATAACCTTCCAAAGGTATCCAAAACCAGACCTTCTCCTACACGCATACACATTAGATTTTCTGGAACTAATCACCGTATTTGCACGTCTATTACTCATGTGTTGTGAATCTCTTTAGTAGTGTCTGATGGTCATTGAGACCCCTGCTGAAACTTCTACAGTTGTTCTCTGGATGATGCATCCTTATTTGGTGATTTCCATTCTCCTTTACCAAGCTTGCACCCTCCTAAGAGGAGTCCCTTTGTCACTCAAGCTTCACATACTGCAAGATCTTTTCTAATAAGGCCCCATTGTCCTTAAGATTCTTCTTTGTGTAACCTTCCCTTTGACCTTGTGCAATCAGTTCTGCTAGATATGGTAGTATCTTGAAGCAATAACTTACAGAAATATCTGAAAATACAAGAACTTCTGGTAGCACTACAGACTCATAATTTTTATTCATACCTGCTTTAATAAACAAAATTCTCAAGCAGTCCCTTAGGCAAATAAACACCATGGAAACAATAATTTACATATCTCAGGAGAACAATGCACATGATAGTCAAATACAGAAGGATAAAAACACAGAACATTATGCATACATTTTTTGATTTTTGTATGTACTAGACACCCATTATTTAATTGAATTTAGCTACCTATTTACTGCTTTCTATTTCAAAATAGATTAGTATGGCAATTTTGAAAATTTAACAAGCAGTAAAAATGTACTGATGTGAAGATCCAGGTTGACTCTCTGGTTCAAAATCAGAATTCAACAGCAATTTGTACCAACTTGGCCTCCTATTAGATTGTCTCTGTACATATGTACATACACAGGCACTTACATGATTAAAACAAAAGACAACAGTGAGTTGTCTTTAACCCTAGCTGGTCCCTAAAAGGAGTGAAGCTACCACTACATATGAATGTGTCAAAAATTAAATTGGACTATTCTGCCTTTCTGGGAGTGTTTAGATGCATTGTGATGCAGATTCACTGCAGGAGAAGCTTGTAAAAAAAAAAATCTGTGAATGATTGCTTGCACATTCTTACTTCTTAGGGCTTCCTGTGCTCAGAAAATGAAAAAAAAATGTCCAGGAAATGTCATCGATACTAATTTCTAAACAATTTTTGTCATAATGTAATTTCTTTTTCATCTCAGCAAGTGCCTAGGAAGAGATCATTCAATTAATTTGCTACACTTTGTTCACTATTTGAGCTTTGTTTCTACTGTCTGTGTTTTGATAGTCAGCAGTGGGGTGCTGCATATTCCACACTGAATATTCAACATACAAACTTGTGGATGAGAAAAATGACAATCTATTGCATTGCTCTCCAATGATATGAATGTGAACTGGATGATGTTGAGCTGAAAGCAGGTGGATGCCTTTTAGAAAGACTGGGATTTACTGCTCTACTTGCAAAGGTTAAGACCTCAGGTCCTAATGTAGCAGAACTGCAGCTATCTGGAAGGAATAGTACACATAGGGTGTTACAAGTGAAATTCAAGGACTTTGGAGGGTTGTCTTGACCTGCCATCCATTTTCTTATTTTGTGTTTAACTGTCTGTGACTGTTGTGCAAATATTGTACAGTTTATTGGAAAGTCGTTTGTTGCGTTGCTCTTGTAATTAGCCTGCCAGGCAAAAGTTGATCACTATCTTCTCCTTGGAAAACCTGCTGAGTGATAGAGATAGCAATAAATTGACAATGTTATATAAAAACAAATCTTCGGGTCTCAAGAGTGAATAAATTTAAAACACATTTTTGTGAGAAAATGAACTAGCAGGTCAAATGATAAAAATCATAATGAAGGGGAGCATGGAGGGAGATGCAGTTGCTTTTGGACAGAGTTCTGGAACTTCTTGATAGGAAAGTTCTTGACATGCAAAAAAAATCAAAGTAGCATTCATCTAAATCCATGACATTTTAAGTAAAATGGATCCACTACTCAAGTGACTACAGGATACTGAATTATTTATTCATCTTCTGAAGGTGTGTGACAAACATTTTGGATAGTCTGTTCCAGCTGCATTTAGAGATACACTGTTTTGTGCGTTAAAGGTATACTTCCTTGCTAATTGTTTTGTGGAAAACAATAGATACATTTTGGGTTAATCACTTACCTGTGAGGTCAGGACCTGTAGATAGGTCTCTCTGTTTCAACCTTAGCCTGGAAAACCAGGATGTGTACCTCTAGAAGAAGAAGGAATAAATGAGGGTTAGAGGCCAGAGGATTGCACCTCTGGGAAAATAAAAAACAATCTGTACCTGAGAAGACTAAAATAAATCTATGGTAAATATATGAGAAAATTGATGGAGCAGAATCACAGCTGCAACCAATAACAGCTTTCCCTTCTGGGAGCAAAAAGAGATTGGGTAGCTGCAGCGGCTGGTGTGGCTTTGGCAAACAAATCCAGTCAAATCAAAACCAAGACAACTTCCACTATGTGAGTTTTTGTATATTTGTAGTGCTTATTGTGATAGGAGTGTAAGAAAAGAGCTCACTGCTAAATTTTAAATACAGTTTATTATATACTAAAGGCAAACAGCACTGGGCCCTTCTTCAGGTGTGGGATACTGCCTTACTCTGATTAGATGTTCTGGTTGCTCTATGGTTATTTGTATAGGCTCTAGCTTCAGTCTCTAATTTAATGTCCTTAAATACAGGGACTTTAAACCCTTCCCCCTTTGCCCCTAAAACTTTTACAGTATTTTTACTCTCCACACACCCTTTAATTTTATCAAGGAGTCCCGTTGGTCTTCCTGGGGTCCTACTTTTATTTTTGCCCCAGGTAAAAGAGTCCCTGATGCCCCTATTGCTGCCTTCTCTTTCTCCTCTCCCCCTCCTATGCTTGCTTGGCACATGACTGCATGCAAAGCTTAACAAAATGGTCCAGGAAAGGGGAGGGAGAAACAAAAAAAAAAAAACCAACTCAAACCAAACCAAAACACAAAAAAACCCCAACACCCACAAACAAAAACCTCCAAACCAACCAACCAAAAAACCCACAAACCAAAACCGTAAAAAAACAGTCTGTTGCATTTGAAAGGTTGCATGCCTAGTCACTATGTAACGCCTGCAAGACCATGCAGAAATCATCTCAGCACTGCTCTGCTCCTTCCTTATATAAGCTAAATATTATACCTTCCTAAAAACCTTAAGATCTCTCTTCTTCCTTGGGTAATCTCATTTAAAATGACCAACTTTTCCACAATAGTAACATTTGGTACCCTTACTTCCAGCTTGAGCATTCCCTCGGTCTCAGTGAGGCCTAAGGGTTTTAATTTTGGCCTTTGCCTCTGCTTTTTCCTCATCACTAATTACATCAAACGCCTTATTTGTATTTTGCCCCCTAGATGCTGCTTAATCAGGGTGAGATATTCATTCATGTTTGGCCTGCCCCTATCATCATTATGGTTCCAAATAGGATGTACTAGGAGCATCTTTTGGTCACCTGGAGGTCCCTGCCAATTTTTCTCTCTAGCCCTTTCCTCCATACAATAATTTATAATTCTTGCCTTATCCCATGTACTAGGATTATCCCTCCAAGACACTAATTGTAACCCCAGAGGACTGTCTGGGGGTACATCCCTGGGTACTCTGTTGCTCCCATTTTTCCTGGGGCTGTCTACCTGATCCCCATTTCCCAAGCTCCACTCTTTCCATCACCGACTGCTTTGTCCCTTCACTGGCCAAGTCCCTCATAGGATATTGGAAACGCAGTTAGAAGGACTCTACACTTGCTTCATGAATCCTGACTATCCAGTCCAAGTCTCTCACACACATTCACCAATCTCAATTTCTACGTAACCACACAACACTTACAGTCCTTTTCTTACCCAGATCTTCATGCACAAGAATTACAGGCAGCCGTGGCAGCCAGGAGCTCCTTCCCTTGCCTTTATCTTATAATATTAAGTGAATCGTTTACCCGTGTTCCAAGAGACTTCCATGATCCTCCTACCAGGCCGCCAAAATTGTTGGGGACATACCCCATCCAAAGGGTTCCTGAAGCTGTCACAGACAGGGTAATCATGTATGGGTCACCATATTATGAGAAATGAGCTCAGTGCTAAATTTTAAATACAGTTTATTACAAAATAAAGGCAAACAACACTGGGTGCACAGAAGATTTGCTAGAGGCGTGCCATAATAACACAAGATGAGCTTATATAGAAGTCAAATATACATATTCATAAATATCTCCACAAATCCACTTACATTTCCCAAGCACGCTCCCACACACCCCAACCCCCCCATCCCCAGTCCTGCCTGTTGTTGGCTGTGGTCATCAGAGCTGGAATAATAGTTGCACTCTTGACCCCATTGCTCCTAGCCGGTCTCTGACACCTTGATGCTTCACTCCCCCCCCCCCCCCCCATTTCTCTCCCAATACACATCCTACCCAACACAGACTACAACCAGTCAATCAGCTTAAGGATCAAACTCCACAGTCCCCAGCAACACCCAGCACCCACCTTCCCCTTGTGAAAGCCAAATACAACAATTTCTCACAGGAGAATGGCCCAGGAAGAAGGTCCAGCAGTGGATATGGTTGTGACCAATGTTCCACTAGCTTTCTTTTGTAGACAGTAAATAGAGAAGGCAATAACAGCTTAAGTCTCCATTGGAAGAAACAACAACAAAAAAAGAATCTCTAAATTTTTCTGTTTCACTGCAGAAATTACAGTGACAAATCCAATACTGGTTTGCTTTACTTTTACATTGTTTTCATGCATTCATACTTTCAGTGATCTAGTCAAATAGACATTTTTTGAGTAAACTGTAGAGATTTGGTCCAGAAATAGTTCACCTTATTGTAGAAACAGATAAATAGAGTAACAATTATCATTGTAATAACATGAAGACAGCAGCAAGGCTGAGAGAAGCCTGGTACTGAATGTCATTGTGCAAGAGAGTATCTGAAGAAGAAACTAAGACTCAACAAATCTTGAGAACTTTATTAGTGATATTGAATTGATTTGCACATATCAAACACTTTTATAATTACTATTGTATAAATCCAAGTAGTAACAAATAAATTTGATGTGGTTGGAAGGATTTAATGTACAAATAAAGAAGCTTATCCTGAAAATCTTTCAAGAATGAAGCTCTCTTCAATTCAGAATGTTGCATATGGAAAGGGTTTTGAACATACACAGTATTTCTTTCAAGCTGTAGCAAGAATTCTATTGGAAGAGAGTTTACGTCAGGAAATATATCTTAAAGCAGAAAGATACAAAATTGTTTCACATATAATGCTTCTCTTTGAATAAAAGTTTTCATCTGCTGTTTGAAGGAAATTGTGTTTAACAGTTGCTTTTAAATTTTGGATAGAGCCCAAGAAGACATGGAAAGAGCTGTTTACTGGCAGTTCGCCTCTCAGTAGCCTTTTAGTAAAGGTAACCAAAAGGTCAAATTTCCACTTGAGATTTTTTGCTATTCCCCTCCTTGTCCACAAAAAAATATTTTCCATCATTTAAAGAGAAATGTCCTACACCAGAGAGAACTCACTTCACCCTGATATAATTGAGCTAATAGCAACCTTTTAAAGCTGTGGATGCAAGTAAAATTACAAATTAACCACATAGAGTTCTCACTTAATCTTATCTTCTGTAAATTTTTTAGCTTGAATATAAAATAATTAAAGCTTAAGGTCACCAATTCTAAAACATAATTTGCCTATTCCCAAACTTAATCTGTAATTTTTTTTTTGTTACTGCCATATTAAGTCTAGCATATATAACATGGAACAAAACAATATCAGGTTCTTTCATGAAAATGCACTAGCCCCTCTGTTTTTCCTAAGTAAATAGACTACGCATTATGGTGTTCTTGCCTAGGCTGAAAAGGCATAACATTTAAAGTCATGGTTTTCTTACTTAAAGCAACTGTGAAGTACTGAGCACAAAAAATAAATACAGAGAAAAAAAGTTAGAGAGGTACAAAACACATTGCTCAAAGAAGAGAAACATTTCATATCATAATGTAAGATTTTAATACTGTAGTGTCTTGCAATTGGGTTGTACCTGGTTTTGAAACCAAATCGCAGATGCTTGTAGCTTTTTTATCTGTCTGGTTTAGAGTAAGACCGCAGAAAACTTTTTTGTTTGTTTATTTTGTTTCAAATATAGTTTAAATTTTCCATTAAAGGAGTGCATTATGAAACTTAATAAATGCCCTTTACTACAAAGAAAAAAGTTGGAGCTTTTCTTCAAGTACTTCTGTAGCACAGTTTTAATCCTACAGCACTAGCTTTAGAAAGTGGGTGAATTGAAATGCCCCTACCTCACAAAAAAATTTTGAATGTAGAGAAGACAGTAAAAAAGTGAAAAAGCCTATTTGAGAGCTGAGTGCTCGATGTAGCATCCAGCTGACAATATTTTAAAGTTTTTGACTGAAATTAATTTATGCAGAAAAGGGAGCTCAATGGACTAGGAAGAAACAATGTCTTTTTCTGTTATTGCTTAACATTTAACAGCTCTCTCTAATCCTTCTTTGAAACATTGCTATATTACCAGAGGCTGTTATTGCTGAAGTCTGGATTTGCTGATGTGGGAAGAAACCCAAATGAAAGAATCTCAAATAAATTATCATTTTACCTACAGCAGATAACAAATGATGAATCTTAAATCCATTCACTTTGGCTTAACACTGACACAGTTCAGATTGCATCGTGGCAGTTCTCTCTCACCAGGGGTACCCTAGAAGTAATGTGCATAGGAAAAACTCATCCTGTCCTCAGTGTTACAAACTGGAGCAATATAAAATGCAACAGATCACAGAGTTACAGTGAAGGACTGATCTACACTGCTTTCAGTGGTTTTGAAGAATTCTACCCATCACAAACATCTGAGGTATTCTTCTTTCAACAGTGGTATTGAAGGCTGACCTGGGTAAGCAAGTATGAAATATTATGTAAGAGTCTGACTTTGGGTAAAGGTAAGTTCTGACCAAAGAAGCAAGATGAGGGGCAAAGCAAGCCTATGGATACTTGGGAAAGTATAACTAAAACTTGTAACTAAGGAAAAAGATAATATAAGCAGCAAGGAAAACCCAGAGAAAAACATGTCAAAAGTAGTGATGAAAACTCTGTATGTTTTGCATTTTGGTACAGTGATATCCTCAATAAGTTTCTATACATTCTTATAAGGAAGTTTCCAATATCAACAATTGCACAGAAATAATAGTCTACTGGTATGCTTTTCTATCAGTTTTAAAATATTCTGTAAAATTAAAATTTCTGTAGTTATAACTGTTCTGAACTTCACTCTGGTTCATGTTAAGCTTTAAGCTTTTCTGTAGCATGAAAGTGTAAAATGTTGGATTGCAGCTGATGCCCTGAAATATTTCAGTGAAGTCTCACTGTGTTTGGAGGTTGACCATAATTGGGTTTGGTCAAAGAAACTGAGCAGTTTGGCTTGAGAGGTGGCTTAGAACTCTGTTAGTGTTCACTTTGTTTACTTCACAGGTAAGTAATGAAAAGTAATTGTTCCTGGATCAATGATGGAAGTTTTTGAAAGGTATTTTGTGGTCATTCAATAGGCTCATCTCATCTAAACATATGAAATACAAATGTTATTCCTATTAGCAAGTTATAACCTTTCATGGTGGGTTGAAAATTACCCTCCAAAATAAAATTTGCCAGGCCATCTCAGTTGGAAATCAAATAAAGCTACATTTACAAGCACATTACAACCTAGAAATGTGAAATGCGATGAATATGTACAACCTATACAATATTTAGATGTATTTACAATTTATAAACAACACAAGAACCCCCCTGGACAAAGCCAGGAGGCTACCAACAGCTTTCCTCTCTCCCCTCCACCAGACAATGGAAATAGAGAAGAAAAGCAGAGAGTAGCTCGTTAGTACTTAGCCACAACAAGAAAGCAGACAAGGTCAGTAACAGCCAAGCAGAAACACCAGCTAGTATCAGCTAGATCAAAGATAGCAAAAAGAGCAAAAGTTAGTTTATACAACTAACTTTATGTTAGTTACTAGACCAATGGGATTCTTTAGAACTTACCATTATTTTTCTTTTACATCCAATGGTAATTTATTTATGTTCTACCATTTTTCTATTCATCTGTGGAAAATTTTCCAAGGCATCTGCCTAAAACTGTCACACCTTTTGGACGCGATGATCTTGAAGGTCTCTTCCAACCTGGTTTTCTATTCTATTCTATTCTATTCTGTTCTATTCTATTCTATTCTATTCTATTCTACTACCTTGCTTGTGATTTGCCTTTGGTTTGGGTGGTTTGAAATAATGGCCATTGCTCCCTGACTCAATGTGTATTGTGCTATTTGTAATCACTATTACCATAACAGTTTAAACGGATAGAACAGAAACTGATGTTACCCATAGCATGCTATTTTTTCAGTATTTTGTTTAGACTAGTTAAGACTGGAACTCCTAAGACTATAATGAGCTCAACGCTTCTGTGTGTGCATATAGTGACAAGGTAGGAGCACAAGAAGTGCCACTCTGAATGATTTTCTCTTCCATATGAATTTTGTTGCAATTTTATTGATGAAGAAAGTCTTGTAAATTTTCAGGAAAAAGATCAAGTGTTGTCAGGTGTTAGATCTACAAAGCAAAATTAAAACCAAAGCAGGAAGAGAAACATCATTCATCAAAGTGTTTAGATTAGCTTCTGAAGAAGACAGTTGCGTACATTAGTTTCTCAAGAAAAGAAACTTCACCTTAACACAGGTGACAGACATTTCCCAGGAAAGGTGTGAAGACTCCAGTCTGAAAAATGGGACTGCTCTCTGCTGTCCCTGTTCACTGAGTCTTCATGGTTAACCTATGGCTATGTGAAAAAAATTGGTTGCAAACATGATGGCTGTTTCCTGATATATCTTTTTCTGATATATCTTTTTCTGATACAAGCTGGGCAGTGACTGGCTTGAGTGCAGCCCTGAAGAACTGGACCTGGGGATGCTGGTAGTTAAGAAGTTCAACATGAGCCAGCAGTATTCATTTGCAGCCCAGAAAGCCAACCACATCGTGGGCTGCCTCAAGAGAAGCATATCCAGCAGGTCAAGGGAGGTGATTCTCCCCCTCTAGTCCCCTCTGGTGAGACCCCACCTGGAGTACTGTGTCCAGTTCTGGAACCCCTATTACAGGAAGCATTTGGAGGTGCTGGAAGGTGTCCAGAAAAGGGCCATGAGGATGATCAGAGGGCTGGAGCACCTCTCCTATGAGGACACACTGAGTCAGGGCTATTCAGTCTGGAGAAGAGAAAGCCTTATTGTGGCCTTCCAGTATCTTAAGGGGGTCTACAAGAAAGCAGGTAAAGGACTTTTTAAGGTGTCAGGTACTGACAGGACTAGGGAGAAGGAAATAAAAATAGAAATGGGTAGATTCAGAGTGGGTGTTAGGAAGAAGTTCTTCACCATGAGGGTGGTGAGACACTGGAACAGGTTGCCCGGGAGGTGGTAGAAGCCTCATAGTATCATAGTATCAGTCAGGGTTGGAAGAGACCACAAGGATCATCCAGTTCCACCCCCCCTGCCATGGGCAGGGACACCTCACACTAGATCAGGCTGGCCACAGCCTCATCCAGCCTGGTCTTAAACACCTCCAGGGATGGTGCCCCAACCACTTCCCTGGACAACCCATTCCAGGGCTTCACCACTCTCATGGTGAAGAACTTCCTCCTCATGTTCAGCCTCATTCCATTCCCCCTAGTCGTATCATTACTTGATATCCTGAGAAGTCCCTTCCCAGCCTTCTTGTAGGCCCCCTTCAGATACTGGAAGGCCACAATTAGGTCACCTTGGAGCCTTCTCTTCTCCAGACTGAACAGCCCTAACTCCTTCAGTCTGTCCTCATAGGAGAGGTGCTCCAGCCCTCTGATCATCCTCGTGGCCCTTCTCTGGACACATTCCAGCACATCCATATCCCTCTTGTAATAGGAGCTTGTTGCAGTTTGAGCTGGGTGCCGCCCTGGTGTGTTCACTTCCTGTGTCCAGAAGTCCAGCCCAGAAGGGTGGACACAGGAAATTGTGTATTTCCTACCATGATTCTTTGCACCACTATAAGATCCAGTGTGGGGTCTAGCACTCTCTCTTTCTTCCTCCTCCGTCAGCCGGTAACTGGGGGAGATGTCTGCTGGCTGTGGGCCTGGCTAGGCCCAAGGCCACGGGGGGATGGGCGTTTCAGACCTGGCCAGCTGAGACTAGCCCAGCAGAGGGAGGGGGAAGAAGGAGCCCTGGGGGTCTTGGGTGTACCCTCAGGTGGGAATGGGATGGCTCTGGGTTTGTTTTGGGATCTTTCTTTGTTACTGCGCTTTGGGTTCTCTGTAACATTCACTGCTTTCTATTTAAACTTTCATCACTTTTGCAATCTGTTTGTCCTGAGTGTTTATTCCTGCCCATGGCGGGGGGAGGGGGCTGCCTCAACCCAGCACATGGCTCCAGAACTGGACACAGTACTCCAGGTGGGGTCTCACCAGAGGGGGAGAATCACCTCCCTTGCCCTGCTGGCCACATTTCTCCTGATGCAGCCCAGGATCTGATTGGCCTTCCGGGCTGCAAGTGCACACTGAGAGCTCATCCACCAGCACCCCCAAGTCTCTCTCCTCAGGGCTGCTTTCAAGCCAGTACCTGCCCAGCCTGTATTTGTGCCTGGGATTGCCTTGACCCAGATGCAGGACCCTGCAGTTGGTCTTGTTGAACCTCATGAGGCTGGCTTGTGCCCTCCTCGCCAGCCTGTCAAGGTCCCTCTGGATGGCATCCCTTCCCTCCAGCGTGTCTGCTGCACCACACAGCTTGGTGTCATCAGCAACCTTGCTGAGGTTGCTGATGACACTGTCCATGTCACCAACCAAGATGTTGAACAAGACTGGTCCCAGGACTGATCCCTGAGGGACTCCGCTTGTCACTGGCCTCCACTGGGACATGGACCCATTGACAGCCACTCTTTGGGTGCGGCCATCAAGCCAGTTCTTTATCCATCTAGTGGTCCACCCATCAAACCCATGTTTCACCAGTTTGGAGACTGCATCTGCTTCAGAGTTTCTGTTACTACATAGTCTAGAACAGACCACTTCACAAGTAACAGATCAATCTCTCATCCAGAAAATGAATTCATTCTAACATTTATCTTCAGTTATATATAAATGCTGTCCAGATCATGGCGAACTAAGGAAAAATTATCTGTAATTTTAAATTCATAAGATATTTAGAAGTTTTTTTAGCCTCTAGCTACAGTTAATGTGTTCATATATGGAAGGTGAATCACCACTGTAAGTGATCAAAGAAATCAGATTAGACAGGGTTTGAGTGTGTGCCTTACGGTGCATGATGATCCCTGAGGTTTGAAACTCACAGAGGTTCCTGCTCCACAGTATCTTAAAAAAATTAAAATATAAAATAAATTTGTCTGAATTTTAATTCTTTGGGGTTTCTAACCATTTAATTGTGAGCTGGTTTATTTGTTTGTTGGTGTTTTGTTCAGGTTTGTTTGGTGGCTTGGTTTTTTTTGTTTGGTTGGGGTTTTTTTGTATGATATTCAAAGAGATTCTTAACTATTAATTTTCTTGTAGTAAAGTAAAATCCTCTATTCTAGATAGTACAGTTATTACTGCCCTTTTGAGACTTTCTTCATTTTTGTTAGATAAGAAGTGGAAACATCAAGGTAAAAACTGTCAGTACTTTTATCAAACTTTGAAAGAGATGATTAATCTTTATGTTAACCAGCAGAAGAATTCTGAATTAAACAATTTAAATTAGGGAGAAGTGCTGCATTTTATCAAAATATTTCATCTAAACAGAGGAAAGAGATACAAATTATTTCTTTCATATGCCCCCATATTTTTCTGATGCCCATACAAATAACAGGAATTGTTGCTTTCTTGCAATTGCAAATATTACCTGGGAATAGTTAGTCTCACAAAACTGTGAATTTACTGACAGAAGTTGTCACCAAAATCTTCATTCGTATTTTTACATCATGAATTCCCCACCTGAAACTCAGTGGCTTAACTGGCTTCTGCTGCACCCTGAGACCAGTTTTGTGTCCTAGAATGTGTGGTTACGACAGATGACTGTAAATTGCCCATTTGTAAATTGCAGAAACCAACATGCTTATTAATCTTTAGCAGATCTTGCTTTTGCTTTCACATCAGGACTTTCAATGACTATTTTGTACTTGACAGGATTGTCATTACTTGAATTATAAATTTAGAAGTCTGTGGGATGCGTGGAATGGTTCATGTACAGCGTTATGTGACAGTAACAGCTGCTTTCAAGGCCCTAGTAAGAATCACTGCTTGTAAAACTCAAGTATTTAATGAACTATGAATCTGGGGGGGTTGTTGGTTTGTTCATTTTATATATCTGTCTACAAGATTTACTACATTCTTTCTGGATATTTAGGAGAAAAAATGAATCAACATAAATTCCATGTTTTCCAAAGGTATGAGTGAGCTTCATACATTTTTCCTTTAATGATACTTATATATTTGTTGCTCTTTATCAGAACACCTTGTGCTCGTAACTTCATCCAGTGATCACAAAGCTTCTGTTCTGTATGTAGCTAAAATATTATCTGTCCTTTTGTTGAGACAGCTCTTTGGTATGGCAGAAGAGCCAAAAAGTCAGAATGACTCTGGAGTCATGATGCTTGTAGTTTGAATGCCCAGGGCATGGAAATGAATGCCCAGGGATGGGGAAATTGCAGGTAGAAATGATATTTCAGCAGTGAGACAACTCACACAGTACAACAGGACTGTGATTTCCATGACAACATATTTCCAGTGATCAGGGAGGGTAACTGGTAACTCAGAGACAGATGATCCTGCAGGACCCACAGTTACTGATGTTGTTTTCACTCTTTTGATGATAAACTCTGGCATTGATGGAAGAGAGGAAGAGAAGCTTATGTGGAAACTGAGTCAGAAGACAGAGAAGTCATTAACAGGTTGAATTCTCTTAGGCTGAGAAAATTCATCACAGAAGGTTGATAATTTTTCCCTGAACAGCTGAACTGAGCCTCTTCTTTCCATGTATAGAGTGGGTCTGTTTATTTATCACTATGTTTAATCCTTGTGTGTCATTACACTTCTTTATTTTCTGATTTACATAAAATTTTTAAAGGATTCTTCCTAATTTCAGGTTCAAATACAAAATTCTTTTCTAGGCTAGCTCATTTTAATACAGAGATTGTCATAACTGACTTACTCTTTTGTTATTTGGAGAGTGCAAATACTTGCAATGGAAACAGCAGAAACTCAGTGTAGCATAATTAATATTAACTAATGTAAGAACAAAAATAATAGATATTAATGTCTCAGAACAGTTCTAATTTTGCACCTATTTTCTGCTTTCTCCAGTCCCATGTTTAACACTTTGAATAAGCTGGCAATGACTCTGATGAAATTATATTTATAGATTCAACCCGTAATCTTTTAGATCTTGGAGATGCTACTTTTCAAGATGTGTATCTGCATACAGAAGTATTGAGACCTGATTTGTTTTACATGTAGAATGGGGGAACCTGAAGTGATGTTAAAGGCATTGTGCACAGATGGAGTATGCTTTCATGTTCTGACTTTGAGCACTTGAAGTCTGGGATCCAGAGGAACATCCAAAAGCTGTAGCCTTGTGACTTAAGAAGATGGAAGTGTCTGCTGCCAACAAAGAACTTTCGCCTTCTGTCTCCATTTGCTAGTCCTTCCACAGGATCCAGCTCTTTCCTTCATGCTACGGTTAGCGTCGGTGTGGCTTCCTGATAAGGTGGATCAGGGACCTGAACTGTCAGAAACTCTTGGGGAAGAAGGAAAAGTAGCTGATCAGCCTGGATGTCATGCCTCATGAACCATAGAGCTGGTATGAGAGAGGACAAGGGGATGTGTAAGAGAAAGCAATGCTCAAAGTTAAGAATGGTAATCAGATTAAACTCATAAAAAAACATACCTTGAAATATTATTTTCTTCTTTTTTGTAGATTGTATACCCTGAGCTGCTATTCAGGGCTTGTAATTGCACTCATTTTTTAGGGTTATTTTCCATAGAACTGACACCAAGCCAAAATAAGAGACTAGAAGCATCACCAAAGAGGAAAGGCAAGGAGTAGAGGCTGTTTGCTCAAACTCTGTAGGAGATTTCTGATGCTGCATTTTTGGCAGCCTTTGTGGTGGGTTGAACTTTCCCATTCACATTGACTGAGCACAACTAATTCAGCTGGAAGCAAATGGAAGCTGTATTTACAAGCAAAAACTACACTCTACAATGAAATGCAATGAATATGTACAAAATATACAGTATTTACAATATTATACAGATATTTACAATTAGAAAATAGCATGGAAACCTCTCTGACACCCTTCTGGTTCCCCAGAGCACAGGAAACTGCTACACTGCCCCCCCCCCCCCCCCCCCCCCCCCCCAAAAAAAAAAAATATGTCTCCCACCACCTCATAACAGAAGAAAAGAGGAGTTGAGAGGAAGGAGTGTTAGCTTATCTTTCTCAAGGCCAGCCAGAAGTGGTTATTATCTCCCCAGCAGAACAGCCAAGCCAGAGAAAAAGAAAAGGAATGGGAATGGAATTGAAATGTGAAAGACATTATGGTACAACTGCCCAATGAATTTGTTTAGAATAATCTTTTGTTTTCCTTTTTACACCCAATAGTGAATTATTTATATTTTTCTACTTTTCTGCTCAAAATCTGTGGCTAAATTTTAAAGGCATAGCCTAAAACTGCCACAGCCTTACTATAGTAACTAATAAGAAATCAAAATTTCCATTATTTTCCAAATACAGAAGGCAAACAATTGGTATTGTTTTTTTCCTTTTTATTTCTCCTCTCCTATATCAGTGCTGTTTTAGAGTTAATGCTGCAGATTTCTGTTAAGATGTTATTAATTCTGTGCTCTTGTTCTGATTGTGAATGGTAGTTCCAGTAGCTTGTGTAGGAAATATGAAAATGAAAAGAATTATTTTAAAGAAAAAGAATGAGTTAAAGAATTGTAGTGGTGAGATGGTTTAATCCACCTGCACCCACATAAAGCACAGCTAACCCAGTCAGAGAAGTGAATGAAGGCTGTATTTTACAAGCAATAATGAAATGCAATGAATATATACAAAATATACAGTATTTACAATATTATACAAGAATTTACAGGAAAATAACACAACATGGGAAAAATCCCCCTCACAGGAGGATCCCACCTTGGGTTTCCCCCAACCTCTCTCCCCCTTCCCTTTCCGCTCCAGTGAATTAGATGAAAATGGAGAAAGAGGGAGAAAAGGATATTAAGGGAAATTCATTAGCAAAGCAGTTGTTAAAAAGTTAGTTTTCCTATCTTACCAGTTTCGGTCTAGGGACATCATCATGCATTCTGTCCAAGAAATGAAAAACAGACTGAAGCTGGAGTGAGAGAAGAATGTTAGAGATATTTGCTATGGTACATCTCACATCTGACCAATGAAATTCACATAGAATTAATCTTTGTTTTCCTTTTTACACCCAAACATTCAGCTAGAGAATTCTGCAGCTATCCTTTTCTTAAAGGCACAGCCTAAACTGTCACAAGAATACTGTATTTTAATAAACTGAACCACTTAGAAAGAATAATACATGAGCACTGTCTGGAAATGATAGTAGATCACTGCATTTTCTGAAATATATATATTATTTGTATATAACATTGATATTTTGCCAAGGAGGCCCTGCTCAGCCTTACACTAAAAATAAAAACAATTTTGTGACAAGTTTATATATAGAAAAGGTTCTTATCTGGTAGAAAAAGCGATGTGGCTTTTGCGTTTCTGCATTTTAATACTAATTTTTACAACTGTGCATTTAATACAGATATAATTAGGCGTTTGTGTATTTATCAATCTTAGTGTTCAGCACTTACTGGTAATTGAGTATGATTTCAAAAGTGGTGGCTAATTTTGGAAGCTGTTCTTGATAAGTATCAGGAAGGAAGTGATTTAATCTTTTTCCCTTCAGTATGTGTACCTTCTCCTAATATTCAAAGAATGTTTTTTAACTCCAAGTTACACTTCTTTTTATTACCCTCTGCTGCCAGATCTTTCCTGCATTCTCAGTTTTAATGGCTAGGCAACAGGAACAGATCTCCTACATTGATCTCTCTTTCACCCTCTGCCTCTGGCTTTGAGAGAACAGGTTGAATTTCCCTTACCCTGTTTTTTTTTTCTGAACACGATTGTCAAAGACCTGTCTTACTAGCATTGACATACTCCTGAGTATGACTTTGATAGCCTTTTTCTTCTTGTCCTTTCCTGAAGCACCTGAATCCTAGGTGTGTTTGAGAATGCAAAACTCTGTCAACAAGTCAGAGCGCTTTTGGATGTGGTAGTCTGGGAAATACATATGCTATATTTCCTGCTGTGTTGTGAGTTGCCATGAATCTTGTACTTCAAGGAATTACAGAATCAACCAGATTGGAAGAGACATCCAAGATCATCGAGTCCAACTGATCCCCCAATCCTATCTAATCAACTAGACCATGGCATGAAGTGTCTCATCCAGTCTACTACTTCAGACACCTGCAGGGACATCGACCCCACCACCTCCCTTGGCAGCCCATTCCAATGGCCAATCACTCTTTCTGTGAAGAACTTCTTTCTAAGCTCAAGTCTAAACTTCCCCCTGTGCAGCCTGAGACTGTGTCCTCTTGTTCTGATGCTGGTTGCCTGGGAGAAGAGACCAATCCCCACCTGGCTGCAACCCGGTAGTTGTAGATAGCAATAAGGTCTCCTCTGACCCTCCTCTTCTCCAGGCTAAACAACCCCAGCTCCCTCAGCTCCTCCTCACAGGGCTTCTGTTCCAGACCCCTCACCAGCTTTGTTGCTCTTCTCTGGACACATTCAAGCAACTCAACATCTTTCTTGAATTGAGGGGCCCAGAACTGGACACAGGACTCAAGGTGTGGCCCAGCCAGTGCTGTGTACAGGGGCAGAATGACTTCCCTGCTCCTGCTGGCCACACTATTTTTGATACAGGCCAGGATGCCCTTGGCCTTCCTGGCCCCCTGGGCACACAGCTGGTTCATTTTCAACTTACTGTCAACCAGTACCCTCAGGTCCATTTCTACCTGGCTGCTCTCCAGCTACTCTGTCCCCAGCCTGTAGCACTGCATGGGGGTATTGTGGCCAACGTGTAGAACCTGACACTTTGATGTGTTAAATCTCATTCCATTAGACTCTGCCCATCTACCCAGCCTGTCAAGGCCCATGAAGAGGTATTTTTTGAATCAGAGGGATATACCATTTTGAGACATATTGTACCAAAAGAAGGACAATGGCCAGAGGAAAAATATCACTTTTAAAATATGTAAATCTATTTCATTACTGGTTAGTTAAGGAAGCAAATATTTCACTGAAAATCAACTTTTTCTCATTTCTGTGTTGGTAGGAGTTAATGCCAAAACGGAGAAGCATATGGAAATATTTGTTCTTTTTCATTATTACTGGACCTTGGATAGAAGTTAACATTCTTCAGAATGGGCTCTGTTCTCCTGCTTTGCAGTGGTATATCTTTGCATGCACTCTGTTATATTTATTATTTATTTGCAGTCCAGAAGATTCCTGGAGCAAATGGAGGACTGCTTCCTGATGCAGCTGTTAAGTGAGCCTACCAGGGGACAGGCTCTGCTTGACCTGCTGTTCTCCAATAGAGAAGGGCTGGTGGGAGATGTGACCATGGGAGGCTGCCTAGGGTGCAGTGACCATGAGATAGTGAAGTTTTCAATATGCAGGGAGATAGGGAGGAGCACCAACAGAACCTTCACCTTGGACTTCCGGAGGGCAAACTTCAGCCTCTTTAAGAAACTTATTTGTAAATTCCCTGGGTATCAGCCCTCAAGAGCCAAGGGGTCCAGGAGGGTTGGACCTACTTCAAACAGGAGCTCTTGAAGGCACAGGAACTGGCAGTTCCTACGTGCCAAAAGACGAGCCGGTGGGGAAGGTGACCGGCCTGGATGAGCAAGCAGCTCCTGGAGGATTTAAGGGGAAAAAGAGGCTGTATCACCTTTGGAAGGAGGGGAAGGCTTCTCAAGGTATGTTTAAGGAAGCTGTGAGATTATGTGGGAAAAAAATTAGAGAGGCAAAGGCCCAGTTGGAACTGATGCTGGCCACCTCTGTCCAAGACAATAAAAAGCATTTTTACAAACACATTAACACTAAAAAGAAGGGCAAGAAGAACCTCCACTCCTTATTGGACCTGGAGGGGAACACTGTGACTGAAGATGAGGAAAAGGCTGAGGTCCTGAACACCTTCTTTGCCTCAATGTTTAACAGCAAGGCAGGAGGAGTTCAGGACGAGTGGCCTCCTGACCTGGGTGATGGGGTCGGGAAGCAGTGTAATGCCCCAGAAATCCATGAGGCATTAGTTTGGGGCCTGCTGAGCCACTTGGACACTCACAAGTCCATGGGACCAGATGGGATCCATTCTAGGGTGCTGAGAGAGCTGGCAGATGAGCCGGCCAAGCCACTCTCCATCATTTTCCTCCAGTCCTGGCTCACTGGAGAGGTCCCAGATGACTGGAAACTGACCAGTGTGGTCCCCATCCACAAGAAGGGTCGGATGGCGGATCCTAGAAACTCCAGGCCAGTCAGCCTGACCTCAGTGCCAGGGAAAGTGATGGAACAGATTATCCTGGTGGCAATAACTGCGCCCCTGAAGGTGCGCCAATGGCTCAGGTGCAGCCAACATGGATTTAGGAAGGGCAGGTCCTGCTTGAGCAACCTGATCTCCTTCTATGATCAGGTGACCCGTCTGGTGGACGTGGGGAGGCCTGTGGATGTGGTCTACCTGGACTTCAGCAAGGCCTTTGATACTGTCCCCCATAGCAAACTCCTGGCCAAGCTGTCAGCTTGTGGTTTGGACCGCAACACTGTGCTGGGTTAGGAACTGGCTGGAGGGCCAAGCCCAGAGTGTGGTGGTGAATGGTGCCACATGCAGCTGGCAGCCAGTCACCAGCGGTGTCCCCCAGGGATCAGTGCTGGGCCCCATCCTCTTTAACATCTTCATTGATGATCTGGATGAGGGGATTGAGTCAGTCATCAGCAAATTTGCTGATGACACCAAGCTGGGGGCAGGAGTTGATCTGCTGGAGGGTAGAGAGGCTCTGCAGAGGGACTGTGACAGGCTGGACAGATGGGCAGAGTCCAACGGCATGAGATTTAACACATCCAAGTGCTGGGTTCTGTACATTGGCCACAGCAACCTATTGCAGTGCTACAGGCTGGGGTCAGAGTGGCTGGAGTGCAGCCAGGTAGAGAGGGACCTGGGGGTACTGGTTGATATTAGGCTGAACATGAGCCTGCAGTGTGCCCAGGTGGCCAAGAAGGGCAATGGCATCCTGGCCTGCATCAGGAACAGTGTGGCCAGCAGGAGCAGGGAGGTCATTGTGCCCCTGTACACTGCACTGGTTAGGCCACACCTTGAGTCCTGTGTCCAATTCTGGGCCCCTCAGTTTAAGAAGGATGTTGACTTGCTGGAAGGGCAACAAAGTTGGTGAGGGGTTTGGAACACATGCCCTATGAGGAGAGAATGAGGGAGCTGGGGTTGCTTAGCCTGGAGAGGAGGAGACTCAGGGGGTACCTTATTGCTCTCTACAACTACCTGAAGGGAGGTTGTAGACAGGTGGATGTTGGTCTCTTCTTCCAGGCAACCAGTACCAGAACAAAAGGACACAGTCTCAGGCTGTGCCAGGGGAGGTTTATGCTGGAGGTTAGGAAGAAGTTCTACACAAAGAGAGTGATTACCCCTTGGAATGAGCTGCCTGGGGAGGTGGTGGAGTCACCATCATTGGAGGTGTTCAGGAGGAGACTTGATAGGGTGCTTGGTGCCATGGTTTAGTTGATTAAGTGGGTTGGATTAGCTGATAGTTGGATGCGATGATCTTGAAGATCTCTTCCAACCTTGTCTATTCTATTCTATTCTATTCTATTCTTAGTTATGTAAATAACTCCTTTGAAATGTAGAAGAATTTTATATTTTAAAAATTATTTTCTATATTTCTGCAGCTCAGTTTATGTAAGATGACTTTTAATGCAATTCAAAGAAACAGAAAATTGCTGTTATAGAATGAACCCTTACATGTACATATTGTATATGACCATGGATAGCTGTTCATTTCTACAACTGCTAAACTGTTTCCAGTTACCTCAATTTAAATCTGAAGCACCTCCAATAAGTGTCATTAAAGTCTCTTCAATTGAAATTCCAAGCCCACAAAAGTCAATAAAAATGTTGCAATTGATTTTTAACAGGGGAAGGTTTGGCTCTAGGAGTTTACCACATCTACATGGAGCCCTAATTTCATCTAGGAGAATTATTTAAGAATGTCAAGTGGTGTAGAAAACTCTAGAGAAAGGACTCATGACAGTAACATCAAAAGAAAGTTGAACTCAGAAAAATGGGTATTCTTTCTAGCATCATTTGGTTCTTTCAGGATTATGTGACATCAGCAGAGAATAGGAAAAAAAAATCTAATTTTAAAATGAACTGAGACTGATTTATGCTTTTTCAGTTACCCTGTTAAACTTGTGATTTCTTCTCTAATCAGACGTATTTTTGGCATTCTAAAGGATTTGTGAAATCTAGATGAGCTGGAGATTAGTAGGAGCAGGTCCTTGAATCTACAGCTGTGCTGTCTGATAACAATTTCATCACACTATTTGTAATACCACTGCATTCTACATAAAAGCCTACAGTCAAAGCCAAGCTATGGGTTCAAATCCAAGCATCTCTTCAGCATGTGTCCTTGTTAACTTGTGTATTAGTATTTCTACATGATTATTCAAAACTTTGTGAGTTTACTAATTTTGCTACTTGATGCACGAAAAAGAAACAAAAATATCCTGGGGAAAATAGGTTGCATAAAGTGTTTCTAATTTTTGGATTTAATCAGTCTGGAGAAGTATTACTGACATTTACCAAGAAGTGGGTAGTGGCAGCTCTCTTGGAGCTACAGCCTCAAATTCTGAATGCACAGAAAAATAGCAGATAAAAAGCAACTACAAAGCTGGCTGCTCTGCAGATATGGGACCTCAGCAGGTCTATAGCACTTAGGTCAGTAATCTGTGTAACCCAGCCACAGCTGCTCTTTAGAATATACTTCTCTGGCACATGCTGTGGATGGCAGTTTCCTAGTAATTTTTCTGTAAAATCTGTTCCTGTTCAGTGTTACTCGTTGTTATTGTAGCTTAACCTAAGTGTTTTCTCCTTTCTCAGAAACAAAACAAGCATGAAACCACTTTGTCTTCTTGCTTATTGAGAAGGATAGCTTGGTTTTGGAAGTAGAGCCTGTGCTATATGTCTGCTTCTGGCTTCAACAGAACCTGGAATCATAGAATGGTTTGGGTTGAAAGAGACCTTAAAGATTGCTTAGTCCATGGCTCCCCTCCCCCAGCATGGGCAGATCCTTTAAATCAGATCCAGCCTGGACTTGGACACTTTAGCTGTTCCCAAGCAACAGGAGGGACTTCCATGCCATCAGCCACACACCAAGTGTCCTTCTGCAGTCCACAGGAGTTCACACAGTTGCCCCAACAAGAAAACTTGAGCCCCAACTTCCAAACCAGCAACACCCCACCTCTGACTTTAAACTCTCCATCTTTTGCAATCCGATGTGCAGTTCGCCACAGCAACTAGCCCCACATTGGCTCGCCAAAATGTAATGGGTTGGGGTAAACACCCCCTCCCCACCACGGGCAGAAATAACGACTCAGACAAATGGATTGCAAAAGTGATGGAAAGTTTAAATAGAAAATAGTGAGTGTGTACAGAAAGCCAGAAGCACAGTGACATGAGAAACCCCAAAACAGACCCAGAAGCCATCCCCACCTGGGGGTACACCCAAACACCCCAGGGCTCTTTGCTCCCCCCCATCCCAGCCTTGGGCCTGGGCAGGCACAAGGGAGGTGGCTCATGCCATTTTACCTAGGCAGCAGAAGGGGATGAAAGAGTAAGTGAAGACCCTGTGCTGATGTGTTATAGGGGAGCAGGCATTATGGGAAATGGAACACCCGGTTTCCTGTGACCACCCCCCCAGGGCTGGGCCCACCCCCTGGGACCTCCCAGGTGTGGTCTGTGCAGTGGCATCCGGGCCAGCACCCAGCCTAAACCACCACAGGGAGGTATTCCAGTTCCATGGCCTTTGTATAGGCCTTGAGCAGGTCCCTGGAGCCCCCAGGATTGAATACAGTACTCCAGGTGGATCTCATGAAAGCAGAGCAAATGGGGAGAATCACCTTCCTTGACCTGCAAGGCAACCTTCTCTGGGTGAACCTGCTTTAGCAGAGGAGTTAGACTAGATTTCCTGAGGTCATTTACAATCTCCATCATTCTGTAATTTTGAGGATCTGTGGCCTGCTGGCCACACTTCTTTTGACACAGCCCAGGATAAAGCTGGCTTTCTTGTCTGAAAGTGTACATGGCTGGCTCACAATAAGTTTTTCATGTACTAACACTCGCAAGTACTTCTCTTCAGGGCTGCCCTCAATCCATCCATTGCCCAGATTGTAGCTGTATTTGAGATTGCCCAAACCCAGATTCAGGAACCTTACATCTGGTTTTGTTGAACCTCATGAAGACTGCATGGCCCATCTCTCAGGATTGTCAAGATAGAATAGAATAGAATAAAATAGAATAGAATAGAATAGACCAGGTTGGAAGAGACCTTCAAGATCATCACATCCAACCTATCAACTAATTCAATCCACCTAATCATGTAAGGGTTCATTCTGTAACAGCAATTTTCTACTTCTTTATGTGCTGTCTTTTTGCTAAGAAAGGCTCTTCTGTTTCCCATTTTCACCTGTTCTTATGCTGTACTTTTCCTTATCCTGAGATAACCACTCTTAAGCTTAGAAGACATTTCATACACAAGCTCACACCATCATTTCATCTCATGTCATTACTATAGTAGCCACTAGCCTCCAATTAGACTCTGTGCTTCTGATCACAGTATTTTGAACTCTCTTGTTAAGTCCTCATCTAACCCATTCTTTCTAAGCTTACTTGTGAGTATGTTATGGAAGACAGTGTCAAAAGCCTTACCAAATGCAAGGTAGAAAACCTCCACTTCTCCTCATCTACTCAGCTGGTCACAGCATCACAGAAAGTTATCAGATTGGTCAAGTATTATTTCCCCTTGGTGAATCCATGCTGACTACTCCTGATAATCTTCTTTTCCTCCACATGCTTAGAGATAATCTCCAGAGTGGGCTGTTTCATCACCTTTCCAGGGATGGAAGTGAGGCTGACTGACTTGTAGTTTCTTGACTCGTCCTTCTTCCACTGTTTGAAGACTGGCGTGACACTGGCTTTTTTCCAATCTTCAGGTGCCTCCCCTGCTCTCCATGACCTTTCAAAGAGGATGGACTGGCTTAGCAATAATCTTAGCAGTCTCCTTCACCACTTGTGGGTGCATCTCGTCAGGGCCCATGGATTTGTGCATGTCCATCTTGTTTAAATTATCTCTAACCCAGTCCTTTTTAACTAAGGGAGAGTCTCCCTTTCTCCAGACTTTCTCTTTTAACCTCAGGGGCTGCAATTCCTGAGTAATTCCTGGAAATTCTAGCAGTAAAAACTCAAGCAAAGAAGGCATTCAGTAACTCTGTCATCTCTGTATCTTCTCTCACCAGGGCACCCACCTCATTCAGCAGTGGGCCCACATTTTCCCTAGTCTTCCTACTGATAACTTCAAGAAGCCCTTCTTCTTGACTTTGACAGAATTATTTCTAAGTGGCCTTAACCTTCCTTGTTAAATCCCTGCCTACTCTGACAATGTTTGTGTATTCCTCCCATGTGGCTGGTCTTTTTTTCCAAATTCTGTAAACTTTCTTTTTCCATTTGAGTTTTTCCAGAAGCTTCTTGTTCATCCGTGCAGGCCTCTTGACTCAATTGCTTATTGCTAAAAGTTACTTCTGCATGAAAGACAACAAACAAGTTGGTTATAAATACAGGTGAAAGATTTGATACTAATCCAGCATAGAAGTGTGTAGCAGATACCAGCATTTTACCATTTTTTTTCTAGATAGTGCAATTCTCTGTATTGTGCTAAATATATTGAAAAAAACCCCAAATGACACAAAACCAAACCAAAACAACAACAAACAAAAAAAGGGCAAAAAATACATAGTGTGCTAATGTTGTTGTGACATGCCCTGAAATGTGAAGGTTGTCAAACAAATTTTTCTAGTCTAAGAAAATACTAATGTAAGAAAACAAATCTAATTTCCATTTCAAAACTGACAAACCCATTTTCTTTCTGTTGGGCTGGTCAGCTGAGACAAATATTGTGCTCACAAGTTGACTCTGATTTCTTGTTACTGCACATTGTACCTAACCACCTGGTCAAATCTTATTTGCATGAAAAATAGGGCTGTAAGGAATTCAAAATGACTGTACCTTAGGCACGAAGTGCAACAATTGGAATTGAGAGTGATATAGTTTAATTCTGTTTGTTCTATGCAACTGAAAGTTCAATGACTTTCTAACTCTGCTGAAGTATCAAATGGGAAATAACATAATCAAAGACAAAATAAATAACAGAAAGGGAAAAAAAAAAAACCCACAGCACTAGTAATAATGCCTGTGTCTCTTGAAAAAAAAAAATCATATGTGATGCAAATATATTATGGTACCTTCTTCCCCAGATGTGAATGGCACTTTAGAGACATCTGTCATTATGTGTGTGCTTTAGCAGCTGTATAAACCTATTGTTTACAAGAATTATGCTAAAAAATATCCTTGGTCAGAACAGTGGTGGGGAGTATCTGATATATGCAAAAAAATCCTCTAATATAATAATAATTATCAGATAACTGTAATCTGATCTAACAGAAACAATGAATTTAACATTTATACAAAAGACACATTGAACAGTTCCAGAAAAGAGGTTTTCAAATAACATTGATATTCTTTATTAATTTCAGTTACCAGAAGGACTAACCTTCTATCAAATGAAGGCAGATAACAGACAAACTTGAACAAAACATTTCTTTCACAAGTGTAATCTTTTAGCACAAGGGCTAACCTGCCTGCTCCCCCAACACAAAAGTGAGGGGAAAACACACACAACTCAGGGCTGCTATAGAGAAGAGTTTAATGTAACATAAGATATCATAAGCACAATGCATAAGTACCTTAGCTAATAATCTACTTAGTCTCATAATACAATGCTTTGCCTTAGCTAAGCCTATTTGCAGAAGAAGTGCAGAGAAATACAGGGGAAAAAAATAAACCAGAAAATCAAACCCAGCAGCTACCCAACTCCCACTCTTTCCACCACCATTCCTACAGAAAAGAAAACCCCAACACACACCCAAAAAGACAGAACCCAAGAAGTAGCAACCAGAACAGGAAGCCTCCCATGTTGCAATCTGAACTTCAAGCCCCATAATGCTTTGTTCCAGTTTGCACTTTCATTTTCGATGATGGCGTGACTGAGGCATGGTATGAGTAACAGCAGCAGGTTCAACTCAATCCATGACAAAATATATGTAAGAAAATAAATCATGTGCAGGAAATTTTTGTATCTGAAATATTTCAGTCATGATAGAAACATTTAAATAAATAACTCCAAACCTGTTTTTCTAAATTACTTGGGGAGTAATTTGTAGTACAGCAGCATATTTAGTGTTTTACTGGTCAAAGCCATAGTACATAATTCTTGCATACTAAAAAATTTATATAATAATTTAACCAAGTTCTCAGAAGTTTATGATATGTTGCTTATTTCCAGGAAAGTCTTCTCCAGAGCAAATTATGCCTTCAAATACAGTTGGGAACTGTAAATGTGATGTGTTTTTTTCTAGGTCTTATATCAAATTGAATACTGAAGGGAGACAGATGTCTCTCAAGTGTAGATAAAGTTTCTACATCTGCAAATTTGTTTAAAATATGCTTCAATTACACTGGAGAAATTAAATTATTACAGTAGCACATCTTTGTGGTGTCCCACTTCTTACAGATGAAAATGGAGGTCAGACACATAGAAAAATTCTTGACTTATTCTATGGTCCACTTATTCCAGAAGTGAAAGTCTTCCTTTTAAAGTGCTGTGGTGGGTTGAAATTATACCCGAAAACAAAATTGCCAGACTAGCTCAATGGAAACAAATTAATCAAACAAGCAAACAAGCAAAACTACAACCTAGAAATATGACATGCAATTAATATGCACAAAATATGCATTATTTACCTGTATTTTCAATTTATACACAACTCAAGAACCCCTTTGGACAAAACCAGGGGATCCTAATAGCTTCCTCCTCTCTGCTCCTTTCCCCCACCCTAGGGAAAGAGAAAGAAAAGAGCAGAGAGGAGCTTGATAGTACTTAGCCACAACAAAGAAACACAGCCAAGGTCAGCAAGCCAGCAGAAGCACCAGGTAGCATCAGCTAGAGCAAAGAAGACAAAAAGAGAGAGAGTTAGTTTAAACAACTAACTTTATGTTAGTTATCAGACCAATGGGATTATTTAGACATTATCGTTATTTTTCTTCTGCATCCAGTGATAATTTATTTACATTCTTTTCTACTCAAGATCTATGGAAAATTTCCTAGGCATCAGCCTAAAACTGCCACAAGTGCTAATGGCAAAACAAAAAAAAAAAATGCACCAAATTGCCAAATTTTTGTACTGTCCTAAATTTCCACTGTCATTTACCTTCTTGAAGTTTCTGCTGGTGTTGGTTGTTTTCATCTGTAAATCTTTTACAAGAAAAATATTAGGTATTTAGACAAGATCTCTGTTCTGACACATCCTAAATATAACAGAGTCAAATAACTTATTTATTTTGCTCATTTCTTTCATTCTTTTCACTTAACTGATTATGTAGTGTCTTGTACAACTGTCATCCAATACCAGGATTTTGGTAATGTTTCTGGTCTGCTGACAGTGCTAAGGCTCCCTCCTGAATCTCCTATTTCAGCATAGGTTTTGTCACAGAATCATAGTATTGTTTTAGTTGGAAGAGACCTCTACAATCACTGAGTCCAAGCATCAACCTAAGACCACCATGGCCTTGTCCTCAAGAGAAGATTCTTTCTGCAGCAAGAATCTCATACTGAAGTGGTGACACCAGCCAAAAGAGAGGGAGAGGAAAACCCTTAGTGAAAATGAAATGAAAGCAGTGAGAGGGAAATAACTTACACAAATTGGAAAATACACTCTTTTAATTTTCATGAGATTCTTTACCTCTATCTGATAGAGTGGTTTGCAAGGCAAAGGAAAACAGAAAGAAAAAAATCAACCAACTACCACCACCAACAACAAAAACCAAACCAGCCAGCCAACCAACCATACAAAAAAAAACTATTTTCCACCCCATCATATTAGAGTGTAGGGGGGCAGCACGTGAGCAACTGTGTGGGGCTCAGCTGGTGGCTGAGTCTAAACCACAACAACACACTGGACCTTCTTGGTAGTGTTTACTTTTATTCTTATCAGAATCCTTCAGTGACATGTGACTTCATCGATTTACTGAGACACATTTTTGAGCAGTCTGAAAGGTATGCTATTTTTTCACTCATGCTGTGGCACAGTTGACCTTCTGAATTTTGTTTGTAGTGGTTTGCTCCTATGCAGACTTTTTGGCATTTGAAATCTCTGGGAATTTGGAGAGATGCCTAGCAACCACAAAAGGACGGTGTTGTGACTCAAGCATAAAGCCATTTCTGCAGCTAGCATTAGGTTAATTGTTACTTCTCCTGTTATATTTCTGTATAGTTGACAGTAATTAAGAGGAATGCCTGTCTGGGAGATGATTTAGAAATTCTTTACCTAATGCTGCCGCATATGCAATTTTTTGTACAGAGCTCTTTCCATGGTATCATGTACAATACACAGCCACCTTATACCAGCCTCATCAAAACAAAGGTGTGCCCTTAAAGTTGTAGCTTCATACTGGACCTTTCAGAAACTGCAGCTTTCTATATTTTGTATGAAGTTGTGACAAAACCAATTCATAGGTCAAAGATGACAGGAAATACAACAAAATTCAGAGCTCTGAGAGGCAAGAAATGTTAAAAGCTGGTGTCCTGTAACAGCTGTAAAGTAAGGTGACAACTTTTTCTAAATAAACAGCAGCTAACCAGTAGCTTGTTTGGTTCTGAGACAGGATAATGATATCTCATATGGAGATTGCTTTGGCTGCTCCTGTTCCAATACCCCATTGATAGGGAAACTTAAGCAGCAGTTGGTTTTTTGTGTGCATTTCCCTCTTCTTTCAAAAAGTTTCTAAATATTGAGAAACAACATCTGCTGGAAAGGAAGGAAAAACAAGGGGTAATCCATATTTCAGTTCACTGCTAGAAGAAGATGCCTGTGGTCATATATTTGCACATCAGACATAAAAAATGATAATGCTCTGCCCTCTAGCTGTTTAAATAGCAAAAAAATAACAAATTGATATTCTACAAATATAAACTCATGTGACCTAAGGCTCAGCCCAAAGACAAAGTGTAGACAAATTGTAAGCCAATGGTGGCAAGACTTCATGAGTTCAGTAGTTTGCGTCAGTACAGATATGAGTGTAAATGTATGGGAACTAGCAGGTCTTCCTTGAGTTTGTGCGCTTAGGCTTAAAGTCTTCCAAGATTAAATTTCTTTCTCTGCAAGAGAGATATTTGCTTAAGTACTGCAGTAAAACATACAGCAGCAGAAGACATGGATCAATTTCTGGGCTATATCCACCCTTTTGAATTTGTGGCAGTGTTTCACAGAACTAAGGAAGGGAAACATGGACAACTTAATTTGAAATAATTAAGAATACTATATGTACATAGGAACTGTAAGGCACATTTGCCATGTGCTTTAAGAGCCTCATAAACAAATTTCTGTCTGTATCTAATCTATATCCATCTCTCTCTCTCTCTCTCATATCTATATCTAATATCAAGTATCTACCTATAAAGTTCCCCAAGCTGTTCTCCAGTAGTTCCTTGGCTTATCACTGTTCTTACTAGAGGTTTTTTTTTTTTTCTATTTGCTTGTCTTTTCAAGCAAGTCAGTCACAAGACTGTTCAGATTGGACTCACAGCAAGAATAAAACCTTTTTGCTAATACTTGTATCTTTACACACACTTTGTATCTTTGTATCTTTGACGGGCACGGTGTGGTAGGTTGAGAGAGGGCTTAGCTCTCCCTCCTCCACAGAGTAAGAAACCACAGCTAACTCAGTCGAAGAGCAAAAGCTATATATTTACAAGCATATATGGAAAGCAGGTTATATATGACACAATATATACAGGTATCTACAATATATACACAGAAATACACAGCAAAGACAAATAACACAACAAAAATCCCTCCCCAAGGGAGGGATCCCCTCCTTGGAACCCCCTCTCTCCCCCCCTACCTCCCTTTTTCCCCAAAAAGGGGTTAGAGAGAGAGAAAGGCAAGTTACTAAGGAAAAGAGTTGTTAGTAAGCTTCAAAAGCCCATGCAGGATTAGTGTTTGCTTATCTGAAGGCCAACTCCAGCAGTTCGCAGAAGAAGCAGGCAGGGAGAACAGGCTGAAACCAACTCCCCCAACTCCCAAACCGAACTGAACTGAGGAAAAAAAAAAATTCCAACTGCTTCAAAATCTAAAGCTACATTTTTGTTTATCAACCAATGAAATTCATTTAGAATATCAGAATGTTTTGGTTCTAGTACCAAAAACATTAGCCAGTGTGTTCCAGCAGTGTTTGTTCTTAAAGGCACAGCCTCAAACGACCACAGTCCACCCCTTTCTAAACAATTTCATTGGCTGTTCGTACTGTCCATCCAATGCAGAACAATATTTACAGTTTGTAAGACAAGTTCATAGTCCATTCCGGCTATACTCAGATGTAGATGATTCAGAAGTCCAAGAAAATCAAAAATCAATAAAATGGAAAACAGTTTGTCTCTCCGCAGACGAAGTGAAGAAAAGGGAAACAGGGAAACAGGGACTCTCAGTTGACTCAGGGCTCTCAGGGTTCTCAGGGTTCGTGCACCGTAGATTCCTCAGGGATTCTTCCTTTGGATGCAATGTAGCTGTACAACAGTCTGAAATGAAACTCTTTCAGCTAAAGTTAAATCTCTTTGTGGAATACACTGAATTTCACCATTCTCTTGCATTACCCAATAAGTGTGACCCGGACCTTCTGCTGAAACCACCCCTCGGACAGGTCTAGCCTCTCCTGAGGGCGAAAATACCCAAACAGTTTTACCTAACAGATTCTTTTCCCTAACAACAGGAACTCTATCACCTTCTACTTTCTGTAGCAGATCTGAATGTGCCGGACCAGCTCGGTTCACTGAACCTCTACTATTCACCAGCCAGGTTGCTTGTGCTAAATGTTTCTCCCAGTTTTTCAAAGATCCACCTCCCATGGCTTTGAGAGTGGTCTTCAACAAACCGTTGTAGCGTTCAATCTTCCCTGCAGCTGGTGCATAGTAGGGAATATGGAAAATCCACTCAATACCGTGCTCTTTTGCCCAGCTCTTTACAAGGTTGTTCTTGAAGTGAGTTCCGTTGTCTGACTCAATCCTCTCTGGAGTTCTGTGTCTCCACAGGATCTGTCTCTCCAGACCGAGAATGGTGTTGCATGCAGTTGCATGTGGAACTGCATAAGTTTCCAGCCATCCAGTGTTTGCCTCTACCATAGTAAGCACGTACTGCTTACCAGAACGAGAACGTGGTAGAGTGATGTAGTCAATCTGTCAGGCTTCACCATACCTGTACTTGGACCATCTGTCACCATACCACAAGGGCTTAATTTGCTTTGTCTGCTTAATAGCAGCACAAATGTCACAGTCATGGATGACTTGTGTGATGGCATCCATGGAAATGTCTATGGATCTGTCACAAGCCCACTGGTATGTTGCATCTCTGCCTTGATGTCCTGATGAATCATGAGCCCACCGAGCTAAGAATATCTCACCTCGGTGTTTCCAGTCGAGATCAAGTTCAGAGTCCTTGTCTACTTGAGAAACTCTTGCAGCTAGATCTGCCTGATGGTTGTGCTGCTGTTCCTCAGTAGCTTTGCTCTTAGGAATGTGAGCATCAATGTGTCTCACTTTCACTGGAATCCTCTCGACTCGATCGGCAATGTCTTGCCACAGTTCAGCTGCCCAGATGGGTTTTCCTTTCCTCTGCCAACCATTCTTTTTCCAGTTCTTTAGCCAACCCCATAGAGCATTGGCTACCACCCATGAGTCGGTGTAGAGATAAAGCTTTGGCCATCTCTCACGTTCAGCTACGTCGAGAGCTAGCTGGACAGCTTTTACCTCTGCAATCTGACTGGATTCTCCTTCTCCATCCTTCGCCTCTGCAACTCGGCGTGTCGGACTCCACACTGCAGACTTCCACCTTTGCTTGTTCCCGACGAGACGACATGAACCGTCTGTGAAAAAAGCATATTTCTTCTCATCATCTGAAAGGTCATTGTAAGGAGGAGCTTCCTCAGCACAAGTTACTCTCTCCTCTGGAGGTTTAGCACAGTTGGTATCTTCAGGCCAACTTGAGATCACCTCCACCAGACCAGGTCTTTCAAGATTTCCCATTCAAGCTCTCTGTGTTATCAGAGCCATCCACTTAGACCAGGTGGAATCTGTGGCATGATGTGGTGTGGAACCTTTGCCTTTGAACATCCAATTCAAAACTGGCAATCTGGGAGCTAAGAGAAGTTGTGACTCAGTTCCAATCACTTCAGAAGCTGCTTTCACTCCTTCATAGGCAGCTAGAATCTCTTTCTCTGTTGGAGTGTAATTAGCCTCTGAACCTCTGTAACCTCGACTCCAGAAGCCGAGAGGTCGTCCACGTGTCTCACCTGGAGCTTTTTGCCACAAGCACCAGGTTGGACCATTGTCACCTGCAGCCGTGTACAAAATGTTCTTAATGTCTGGACCATCTCAGACAGGTCCCAGTCCCACTGCTTGAACTACTTCTTGCTTTATCTGGTCAAAGGCTGCTTGTTGTTCAGGTCCCCAGTGGAAACTGTTTCTCTTTCGAGTCACATCATACAGAGGTTTCACAATCTGACTGTATCCAGGGATGTGTAGTCTCCAAAATCCCACTATCCCCAAGAAACGTAGAGTTTCTTGCTTGTTGGTGGGATTTGCCATGGTAGAGACTCTATTTACCACATCCACTGGAATGTGTCGGCGTCCATCCTGCCACTGCACTCCCAGAAACTGGATCTCTGTGGTAGGACCTTTCACTTTGTCTCTCTTGATGGCAAAACCTGCATTCAGGAGAATGTCCATGATTTTGTTACCTTTCTCGAAGACTTCCTCAGCAGTTTTACCCCCGACGATGATATCATCAATGAACTGGATGTGTTCTGGAGCACCACCTTCCTCCAGAGCATCATGGATTACTGCATGACAGATACTGGAGTTGTGGATCCAGCCCATTGGCAGTCTGTTGAAAGTGTACTGGATTCCTCTCCAGGTGAAAGCAAACTGAGGCCTGCATTCCTCTGCTATGGGAATAGAGAAAAATGCATAGCAATGTCTATGGTAGCATACCATTTGGCCTCTTTGGATTCCAGCTCATACTGCAGTTCCATCATGTCTGGTACTGCTGCACTCATAGGTGGAGTTACTTCATTCAGGGCTCGGTAGTCCACTGTCAGACGCCAGTCTCCATTCGGCTTTCGCACAGGCCACACTGGACTGTTGAAAGGTGAATGAGTTTTGCTGATGACTTTCTGACTCTCCAACTGATGAATCAGATTCTGAATGGGCCACAAGGAGTCACGGTTGGTTCTGTATTGTCTGTGATGCACAGTCCGAGAAGCAACCGGCAATTTAATGTCCTGAATCTTGTGTTGTCCCACAACTGCAGATTCATCAGAGAGTTCAGGTCTAGCAGACAGCTTCAGCTTTTGTCCATCAATTTCTACAGAAGCTACTCCAAAAGCCCATTTGTAACCTTTAGGGTCTTTGAAACGCCCTTCTCTCAGAAAATCAATTCCCAAAATACAAGGTGCATCAGGTCCGGTCACAACTGTATGTTTCTTCCACTGTTTACCAGTTAGACTTATATTAACCTCTACCCTACTCAACTCTTGAGATCCACCAGTGACTCCCAGAATAGTTATGGACTCTGATCCCTGATAATTTGATGGCAATATGGTGCACTGAGCTCCTGTGTCAACCAAGGCCCTGTACTTCTGAAATTGTGAAGTGCCAGGCCACTGGATGTACACATCCCAATAGATTCTGTTATCTCCATTACCCCTCTCCTCCCCCTGGTGGGAGGCAAGGCACCCCTAATTATGGGGAACATGCCCACAGGTGCAATGAGCACACTGTGCAGTGTTAGAGCTGGACTCACTGTTGGAGCTACTAGAGTTGTCCTGGGGAACTGTGGAAGTAACAGCTACCCTTCTGGTATTGCTACCTCGGGTTCTGCCACTTTGCAGTTCTCTCAGTCTCCTGAAAAGATTAGAAGTTGGTTGGCCATCCCACCTGTTCATGTTCTCACCAAACTGATCACGCAGGGTAATCCAAATAGTTCTACGTGACTGCCTTGGTGGTCTGTTTTGGTTTGGTCTGTTTTGGAATGACCTCCTTGGAGGATGTCTATTCCTCACAGATGAAACCTGTATCCACCTGGAAGAAGAATTGGAATTATCTCTTTGTGCCAATTGGGATATGGTGTTTTTAAATTCATCCTTCAGCTTTTTCATGCAATTCTTTATTTCACCAGACAGAGTTTCAATGGCTGAAACCAAAGAAACACGTGTCATGCTATCATCCAATTGTCTCAATTGATCAGTGAATTGGCCAACCGTAGGAGGAGCTCCACCATAATTTCTTGCTACAATTCTGCTTGCCAGAATGTTTGCATAATTGGAAGGAGCAAGCTTGATGAGCTTTTTAGCAAGACCATTTCCTACAGGAACATCATCAGGATTCAGAGATTCATGTTCACCATAGAGTATCTCTCTAACAGCAAATTCTCTCAGACGCTTAATTCCCTCATCTATGGTAGTCCAGGGCTTAGGATTCCAGGGAAGATCATCTCAAGAAGGGTATCTCATGAGAACCGCCATTAGAAGGCGTATCCACAGATTAACCTTACCGAGAGCCTTGCCTAGATGTCTATCTATTCCATTATCCTTCGAGAGAGTTCCTATCTGGGCTGCTGACTTGTCTCCAACCATTAGAGCTGGAGCGCCTGTATCATAACATCTACCAAGCCAAGCGAGAACTGGCTCCTTATCGGCTCTGAGATAGTCTTTTCTCACATTTCGTAATTCCTCACGTGGTGAAGAGCAGTCGGTTATGTCATCTTGTTGCTCTTCTTCCTTTGCCTCCTCTTCCTCAACTTGTTGTCCAAACAACCTTTCTGTCACTCTCTCAAGGATCCTTTTAAGCTGAGAAGCACCACCACTAGCTGCTGTCCTACCAAGAGATGCATCTCGATCCTCTGATGATCTCAATAACTCAGCTATATTTTTAAGACAAATTTTCTCTTCCTCCCCAGCAGAAGAACCTTGCTGTGCATCCCCGTCAGCTCCTGAATCAGCTTTAGCCTTACCCCTCCTTGTTGTTAAAACTGCTACTTGCTTTACTGGAGCTGTGTTTGGGTTTCCAGCTGCCTTATTATCAGAAGCTGATAAGCTTTGGGACAGATTAGCTGCTTTGGAGGACGCTTCCGCTCCTGCCATGGAAGAAGGAGGAAATGACTTTGCCTCGTTAATGGTGGCTGCCTGGGACACAGGAGCCGCCATATTTGGGGCTACTGTAGCCCCTGGCTGCTTGCCAGAATCATCACCATTGCTATTCAGAGCTGCCTTGCCGATTGACTTTTTAGCTTTATCTTTAACTGACACAGATTCTCCATTATCATCCTCACTGGATGTTCCTGAAACAGAGCCCGGGTGGTGTTTTCGTCTCTTAACCCTCCGTTTAATAACAAAACATGCCTTAGACACTTTTTTCTCCCTGTACAGTGCTACCAACAAATACACATTAATCATCACCGATAGCAGGACTACACACATCAAGAAAATCAGCTTTGGATCCCAGCCATCACTTAAAATTACCCTTTCACCGAGCGGAATCTTAAACTCCTTTATCTCAATAGGGAGTGTCCTAGATGTTACATTTCTGTATCTTTTCACCCAAAAGAATTTCAGGCACTGATCATATAGGAGTTGCATCTTGTACTTAAACCACAAATATAATTTTTGCATTATATATTTACCTATCTGATCGATAATCATACCCAGGCAATACTTGTAGATCAATACATTGAAGACCGAGAAGAGCAATTGCTTAAAAAGCCAAAACACCTTCATGTTTGCTCGTTCGACTCAAGCAAGCAATAAATCAAATTAATTTGTCACCAAGCCCCGAGTTGGGCACCAATAATGTGGTAGGTTGAGAGAGGGCTTAGCTCTCCCTCCTCCACAGAGTAAGAAACCACAGCTAACTCAGTCGAAGAGCAAAAGCTATATATTTACAAGCATATATGGAAAGCAGGTTATATATGACACAATATATACAGGTATCTACAATATATACACAGAAATACACAGCAAAGACAAATAACACAACAAAAATCCCTCCCCAAGGGAGGGATCCCCTCCTTGGAACCCCCTCTCTCCCCCCCTACCTCCCTTTTTCCCCAAAAAGGGGTTAGAGAGAGAGAAAGGCAAGTTACTAAGGAAAAGAGTTGTTAGTAAGCTTCAAAAGCCCATGCAGGATTAGTGTTTGCTTATCTGAAGGCCAACTCCAGCAGTTCGCAGAAGAAGCAGGCAGGGAGAACAGGCTGAAACCAACTTCCCCAACTCCCAAACCAAACTGAACTGAGGAAAAAAAAAAATTCCAACTGCTTCGAAATCTAAAGCTACATTTTTGTTTATCCACCAATGAAATTCGTTTAGAATATCAGAATGTTTTGGTTCTAGTACCGAAAACATTAGCCAGTGTGTTCCAGCAGTGTTTGTTCTTAAAGGCACAGCCTCAAACGACCACACGCGGGCACGGGGAATGAGTGTGGGCTGGCGTGTGCTCCGGTGGCCAACAACATCCTGGTCTGTAGGCCAGCAGGACTAGGGAAGTCATTGTCCCCCTGAACTGGGTGCTGGACAGGCTGCACCTCAGATTTTTAGGCCTTGAGCACAAGCCCTATGAGGAGAGGCTGAGGGAGCTGGGATTGTTTAGCCTGGAGAAGAGAAGGCTCAGGGGTGACCTCATTGCCCTCTACAACTACCTGAAAGGTAATTGTAGACAGGAAGGGGTTGGTCTCTTCTCCCATGCAACCAGCACCAGAACAAGGGGACACAGTCTCAAGCTGTGCCAGGGGAGGTTTAGACTCGAGGTGAGGAGAAGGTTCTTCACTGAGCGAGTCATTCGTCACTGGAATGGGCTGCCCAGGGAGGTGGTGGAGTCACCATCCCTGGAGGTGTTCAAGAGGAGACTGGACGTGGCACTTGGTGCCATGGTCTAGTCATGAGGTCTGTCAAGACAGGTTGGACTTGATTATCCTTGGGGTCTCTTCCAACCTTAGTTGTACTGTGATACTGTGATACACTTAGTCTGAAGCTTTACACTTAGTCTGAAGCTTTACCCTTATTCATATCAAAATGCTTTTTATTTCAATTAGTCCAACCTGGAAAAAACAGATCACATTTCTCACCATGTTAGCAGAAATATGCCTAGAAGACTTCAAATATTTGTGGCAGATAATCCCATTTTGTACATCCTAAATAGTGGCATTCTTCTGTTACTAAAGATATTATTCCAATGGTTTTATTGATCAGAATATATTACACAAAATTTGCAAATGTTGCAAATCATAGAATGCTTGGAGCAGGAAGAGACTTCCAGAGACCATTGTGTCCAAGCCCCCTGCAAAGCAGGACAACTTAGGGCACATCACACAGGAATGTGTCCAGGTGGGTTTTGAAGACCTCTAGAGGAGACTCAAAAACCTCTCTCAGCAGACTGTTCCAGTGCTCCATCACCCTCACAATAATTTTTTTTCCCCCTCCTGTTGTTGGAATTTCCTGTGATTGAGTTGACATCCATTCCCCTCATGCTATCACTGGGTATCACTGCAAAGAGATTGGCTCCATCCTCCTTACAGACACCCCTTCAGATATTTGTGGACATTGATAAAATCCCCTCTCAGTCTTTTCTCATAAGAGAGATGCTCCAGTCCCTTAATCATTATCAAAGCCCTCCACTGAACTCTCTCCAGTAGTTCTCCATCCTTTATGAACTGGGGAGCTCAGACCTGTACAAAATATCCAGATGTGGTCTAACTAGGCCTGAGTCAAGGGAGAGGAGGAGCTTCTTCACCCTGTTGGAGACACTCTTCTCAATGAACCCAAGTATACTATTGGCCTTTTTGGCCTCAAATGAACATTGCTGTCCCATGGACCCCCAGGATGGAGAGTTACCTCCTGAATAAATCACCAGACTAGCTCAGAAAAAAATGGTAGCAAAATGGAGCTATATTTACAAAAAGTGAGCTAAATATGAAATTATGTAAGGTTATAAGACATACCAAAAGATATATTTGTATATATTTATTTACAACTTAGCAATAATACAAGGACCACCTTGTACAAATCTACACCCCCCTGGGCAACACAGAGGGACTGCCAGCAGCCTCCTCCCCCTCCCATTCCCTGGTACCTTCACAGACAGAATGAGTCAGTTGAGCCAGTAGAAGTTTGGAAGGGAGATAAGGGAGCCATGTAAGCAAAGCAAAGCCACAGAGAGTAAAGAAGCATGAAAGGGAAAAGGACCATCTGTTCCACCAAGTATAAGCTATCCAGTGAATGAATGTAATGATATAAACTTACCAGTTATTATTATTCTGTGTCCAATCCCCAACTTCATTTACCTTTTACTTAAAGTCTCTGGAAAATCCTTACTCCTATTTTACAAGTAGGAATTAGGCTAAAGTACCAGCTCCAAACCATAACACGTCTGACTAGCACTGCTCCTTTAGAATAAATTCCAAATTAGTCTACCTGACATTTATTATTTTCAGTTTTCATTAAAGTATTTTGTCAGTCATATGATGAGACATTTTTTGTGTTTAACTATGCTGATTTTCCTTAGCTCTACTGTGAGAGACTAAATCTTGTCTCTCTTGATGTGACTCAACAAAGATAAAATCACCTTTGCTGCTTGCCCAGACAATAGCTGATGTGTACTGGGCAGATACACATTGGCCACTGGATAACAACTCTCTGGACCATCTCTATCCATCAGCAAGGGAGGATGATGCAAAGGATAAAGATTGCTCACCGGACTGCAGCTGCCCTGGAAATAATGGGCAGAGGCCACTGCTATCAATACTCTTTGGAATATGCATATTCACCACCTGGACACATCCCTTAAAAACTGTATGAAAGATCTGAGCAACTACTGGCTCAGGAGAAGGAAAAGATCTGGGCAATGCTTCTCTGAAGAAAAATGGAGAGAATACTGGGAGAGAAAAGGACAGAGACATCACCATGCAGCCTAGAGGAAGCAGACCAGGAGGAACCCTCTCTCTGTGTCCTAAGTTCTGCCTGCTGCAGCTTATGGAGCTGAAGAGGCTGCTCAGAGAAGGACAGCACAGCCACCAAGGATGATATCTCCTCCATGCCAAAGCTGCAGCACCCTTCCTCTACAGACCCAAAATGTCCTGGGGTGTGGTAATATAATTCCTTTCCTCTTCTCTCTCCCTCTCTCTCTATTTTGTCTCTCTCTCTCTCCTGATCCACCCACTTTATTCTATTAATAAATAGCCTCGCTGTTGATATTTTGCCCTCGTTTGTGCCTCTAATTTTATAACATGGGAATATTCAAAAGAACTGAGTTTCTTTCCCTCTCTGGATCGAGGCATCTACTTCATTTTCATTTTTGATTGGCTGTTGTACTGAACATTTGCTGTCAAGTTCATTGGCCTTGCTTGTGTGTAGAAGGGCAAGGAGAAAGGGGATGAGTTACCATACAGCTTTCCTTGACCACTGAAACTCTCTCCACTATGGAATTTGTTCTACACAGATATAAACACAGCAGCTGCTACCTTCCTCCAGAAGAACAATATTTATTAATGATGAAAAGTTGGATAAAAACACCAGTTTCCTAGAATGGTCACATTCTGCTTCCATGTAGTAACATACATTATTCTTGGTGGTAACATTATTCTTCTCTTTCTGATGAGTCATAGACTATCTGAAGATAATATGTGTATAGCTACGTGTACCCTGACAACTTCGCAATGAAACAGCTGAAATGGCTCTGTCTTAGGGACGATGACATTTTCATTTTCCGTTGTGTCTTTTGGTATTTTGAGGCTTTTATCATTTAAATAAAACTGCATTAACTTTCTGATTTCCACACTATCACAGTACATTAGAGGTTGGAAGGGACCTCCAGAGATTATTGGGTCCAACCCCCCTGCTAAAGCAGGATCACTTAGGGTAGTCTGCACAGGAGTGCATCCAGGTAGGTTTTGAAAGTCTCCAGAGAAGAATAGAATAGAATAGAATAGAATAGAATAGAATAGAATAGAATAGAATAGAATAGAATAGAATAGAATAGAATAGAATAGAATAGAATAGAATAGAATAACCCAGGTTGGAAAAGAACTTTGAGATCATTAAATCCAACCTATCACCCAACACCATCTTATCAACTAAACCATGGCACCAAGTGCCTCATCCAGTCTACTCTTAAACACCTCCAGTGACGGTGAGTCCCACACTTCCCTGGGCAGACCATTCCAATGGCCAATCACTTTTTCTGTGAAGAACTTCTTCCTAACATCCAGCCTAAACTTTCCCCTGTGCAGCCTGAGACTGTGTCCTCTTGCTCTGTTGCTGGTTGCCTGGGAGAAGAGACCAATCCCCACCTGGCTGCAACCTGGTAGTTGTAGATAACAATAAGGTCTCATCTGACCCTCCAGGCTAAACAACCCCAGCTTCCTCAGCTCCTCCTCACAGGGCTTCTGTTCCAGACCCCTCACCAGCTTTGTTGCTCTTCTCTGGACACATTCAAGCAACTCAACATCTTTCTTGAATTGAGGGGCCCAGAACTGGACACAGGACTCAAGGTGTGGCCCAGCCAGTGCTGTGTACAGGGGCAGAACGACTTCCCTGCTCCTGCTGGTCGCACTATTTTTGATACAGGCCAGGATGCCCTTGGCCTTCCTGGCCCCCTGGGCACACAGCTGGTTCATGTTCAGCCTACTGTCAACCAGTACCCTCAGGTCCATTTCTGCCTGGCTGCTCTCCAGCTACTCTGTCCCCAGCCTGTAGCACTGCATGGGGGTGTTGTGGCCAACGAGTAGAACCTGACACTTTGATGTGTTAAATCTCATTCCATTAGACTCTGCCCATCTACCCAGCCTGTCAAGGCCCATGAAGAGGTATTTTTTGAATCAGAGGGATATATCATTTTGAGACATATTGTACCAAAAGAAGGACAATGGCCAGAGGAAAAATATCACTTTTAAAATACGTAAATCTATTTCATTACTGGTTAGTTAAGGAGCCAAATATTTCACTGAAAATCAACTTTTTCTCATTTCTGTGTTGGTAGGAGTTAATGCCAAAACTTAGAAGCATATATAAATATTTGTTCTTCTTCATTATTACTGGACCTTGGATAGAAGTTAGCATTGTTGTGGCCAATGTGTAGAACCTGGCACTTAGATCTGTTAAATCTCATGCCTTTGGACTCTGCCTATCTGTCCAGCTTGTCAAGGTCCCTCTGCAGAGCTCTCTCACCCTCTAACAGATCAACACCTTCCCCCAGCTTGGTGTCGTCTGCAAATTTACTGATGATGGAATCAATTTCCTCATCTAGATCATCAATAAAGATATTGAATAGGGTGGGGCCCAGCACTGATCTCTGGGGGACACCAGTAGTGACTGGCTGCCAGCTGGATGTGGCACCATTCACCACCACTCTCTGGGCACGGCCCTCAAGCCAGTTCCTAACCTAGCACAGGGTGCTGCTGTCCACAACCTCTCTGGGCAGCCTGTTCCAGTGCTCCACCACCCTCACTGTATAGAAGTTTCTCTTCACATTGAGGTGAAATCTTCTATGTTCAATCCTGAAACTGTTCTTTCTTGTCTTATTACTGTACACAAGCAAAAAGAGCTTGGCCCCCTCCACTTGATACCCATCCCTCAGATATTTATAGACATTGGTGAGATCCCCTCTCTGTCTTCTCAAGACTAAACAGCCCCAAGGATCTTAGTCTCTCTTCACAGGAGAGATGCTCAAGTCCCCTAATCATCTCTGTGGCTCTCTGTTGGATTTTCTCCAGCAGTTCTCTGTCTTCTTGAACTGGGGAGCCCCCAGACTGGACACAGTATTCCAGGGGTGGTCTCACCAGGGCAGAGTAGATGGGGAGAAGAACCTCCCTAGACCTGCTTGACACACCCTTCTTGATGCAGCACAGGATACCAGTGGCTCTCTTGGCCCCAACTGCACATTGTTGTCTCATGGAGAACTTGCTGTCCCCACTAGGACCCCAAGGTCTTCCTCTGTGGAGATGCTTTCCATCAGGGCAGCCCTTGACTTGTACTGGTGCCTGCTGTTACTCCTCCCTAGATGCAGGACCCTGCACTTGTCCTTATTGAACTTCATGAGGTTTGCCTGCACCCAGCTCTCCAGGCTGTCCAGATCTCATTGGATGGCTGCACAGCCTGACAGGGTGTCACCACCCCCGAGTTTGTATCATCAGTGAACTTGCTGAGGGTACTCTCAATCCCCTCAACCAGGTCATAGATGAAGATATTGCACAAAATTGGACCCAGTAGTGATCCCTGGGGAACACCACTGGACACAGGCCTCCAAGTTGACTCTGTGGCTTCTGAACTCCACTGCCATGCCAGTTTTCAATTCACCTCATGGACCAGCTGTCTATGCTGCATTTCTTAAGCTTTTCTATGAGGATGTTATGGGAGACAGTATCAAAAGCCTTAATGAAGTCAATGTATATGACATCCACTGCTCTTCCCTCATCTACCCAGTTTGTCATAGTTTCATAGAAGACTATCAGATTAGTCAAACAGGATCTCCCCTTGATAAATCTTCATTGGCTACTCCTGATAGCCTTCTGGTCTTCCATGTGGTTAGAAATGACCTCTAGGATGAGCTGCTCCATCATCTTTCCAGGGATGAAGGTGAGGCTGAGTGGTCTGTAGTTACCTGGGTCCTCCTTGCATTTTTTGAAGACTGGAGTGACATTTGCTTTCTTCCAGTCATCAGCACCTCTCCTGCTCTCCATGACTTTTCAAAGACTATGGAGAGAGGTTCAGCCACAGTATCAGCATCTCTCAGCACTCGTGGATGCACCCCATCAGGGCCCATGGATTTGTTTGTCTTTAGTTGGTCTAAGAGTTCTCTAACCTGGTCCTGACTCACCAGTGGAATGTCCACATCTCTCCACTTCTTTTCCCTTGCTTCTAGAGACTGAGGTTCCTGAGGGCTGGTCTTAGGAGTAAAGACTGAGGCAAAGAAGGCATTCAGCAATTCTGCCATCTCTGCATCATCCATATCAGTCATGTTTGCATGTCCCTTCACTCTTACCCATAAACTTTCAATGCTTTAATCATCTCCCCCTGGGTTAAGCTCAACACATTCTGGTTACATACATAGAGAGCAGCTCCACCACCTCGCCTTGTCAGTCTGTCCTTCCTGAAAAGTATATAATTGTCCATTACCACGTTCCACTCATGTGATCTGTCCCACCATGGCTCTGTAATTGCAATGAGATCATAGCCCTGTGACTCCACCCAGATCTCTAGTTCATTTTGCTTATATCACCTGCTGTTTGTGTTGGTATACAGACACTTCAGAGACTTAACAGAGGAGCATCTGTTATCATTGTGGGTGTCACATAATGCACCATCCCCTACAGCCCCTGGGATAGCAGTGGAGCTGGTACTCTTCCTCACAATTGTCCCAGAAATGTCCTCAGTGAGCCTGTTTTTTCCCTCTTCCCCCTTCAAAATTAGTTTAAACACCTATCAATCAGCCCTGACAGTTCTTGTCCAAGGATGCTTTTTCCTCTTATAGACAAACATTTCCTATCTACAGTCAGTAGGCCTGAGGTCTTGTAGACTAGCCAATGATCAAAGAACCCAAAATCCTGCTGTTGGCTTTAGTCCCATAGCCAGGAATTATTCTGCTGGATTTTCATGTTCATGCCACCATCAGACATAGCTAGTGGAAGGAAAGATGCAAATACTGCTTGTGCTCCTGACCCCTTAAACTTTTGTCCCAGCATTCTGAAGTCCTTCTTCACTGATCTCAAATTTCTTCTTGAAATGTTATCATTGCCTACTTGGAAAACCATCAATGGGTAGTAATCAGTTGGGCAGACAAAGGTAGGACTTTTTCTTACTACATCCTTGACCCTGGCCCCAGATAGTCAACAGACTTCCCTAAAGAGTGGATCAGGTCTGCATATAGGACCCTTCAGAAGTGAGTCCCCAATGGCAAGTACCAGTTGCTTCTTCTTAACTGCAGATGTTTTGACAGTAGGTTTGCTCACTCCTAGCTTCTATGAATGATGTAAATTGGACAAGCTTTCATAGCTGCTTTTAGTTGGTTTCACTTGCTGAGCATTGGTTTTGTGACAACAGGTTCACAAAGAACAGAAAGTCTATTCTACAGGAGCACCTGACAGGGTTCAGTGGCTTTTGGGGTGCCATGCCTGGTGCACTTGGGAGGAATTTGCCTCCATTGATCTCCAGTTTCTGAGTCATTCTGTTTGGAAGCTGGTACTTATGCCTGTAAATAAGGCTATTTCCATAGCAGTATTAACACTAGTTTCAGCATCCAATACCCAGCTACATATAGATTTCATTGACAAAAATCTACTGTCACACTTAGTGGTCAGTATGAGGTCAAGACGCTGAAGAAATTCAGAATGCTCTGCCCTACTACCCTACTACTTTATCTCCCCATGAAGGATTAATGAACAGGACTGAAGTTTCTTTTGGATTTATGTAGTTTTGCTTAAATCTGAGTTGTTTCATATTTAGTAAAGATTCTCAAACTTGGAGTTATGTTTATTCTTTCCTATTCATTCTGGCCCTGCAGTCCTTTAGCAGATGTTTGGGGCTTTTTTTTCCTTTTCTTTTTTTTCTGAATTCTGAAGTGAAAAAACACAATAGACTCTGCATTCCTCTTGAAATGACACTGCATCTATTAAATCACTCGTGAAGCTAGAAATTAAACATATGGTGTAGGCTGTTTCTGGTGGTTTGGTAGACCCTCCACAATTCCTCAGTGAGTAAAACCCAGAGAAGATGTCAATCCCAAAGCCTGCCCTTCATACATCCCTCTTGAGCCAAGCACTGACAGGAGGCAAAGTTTTCCTAAGCTGAGCTTGCTGAAGAGAGACACAAAAAAACAAAGAAACATTGTTCATAAGCCACAGCATAGACAAAAGTGCATTTGTGAAGGACAGTAAAAGAGGAAATTCATGAGTTATGGGGTGAATCTAGCATGAAGCTGAGTGCCCTAAGAGCTCTGTTTAAGCATTCAGACCAGTCTCATGTTTCTGATTTTGGCTTCCACAGTGAATTTTTCTCCTGTATGTAGGTCTGTTTGAATAAATATTTTACCCTGAAAACAGCTTCAAGTATACTTCCTCTTATAGCAAAGTTTGCTGCTTTATACATTTTCTTCCTGAAGTCCTGAATGAAGAAAACCCACTACAAATCAAATGGAAGCCAAGAGTTAAGAGGCCAAGACACTCTTGTCCTATCACCTAGTATTAGAGAGCAGACACTGACCTCCCACCTCACTACAATCTCCTTTTAGATAGCTGTAGAGAGCAATGAAATCTCCCCTCAGCCTGTATGTCCATATGTTCATATGTCAAGTACATCCCGTACCACAAGCTGGCCATACTAATTGATTAATTCTCTACAACACAATCCTGCTTGCACCTTTCCTTATTTAATGTGAGAGCAGAGTTTTTCCAGTGAAAGCCATGAAGCCTGAATGTTATGCCTTGGAAGATGATCTTAATCTGTAGTCATTGTTTCTTGGTTGACTTTTCCTATGCAACATGAAGCACCAGATCCGTATTCCTTCTTAAACACTCTTAGACATCTTTCTAGATAACATAGTCCAAACAGGCATGCTTGTGTGACCTGTCAATACAATTCTAGATGCATAAGAGCAGGCAGTAAGCAACTCAGCTAGCATAAACTTGCATTCACAGGAGGTTTTTTGTTGACCACAGATTCCAGGACACTTGAAATCCTTCTCTGCCTTCTAATAAGCAGAAAGACTTTTTTTAACTTTTGTTCAAATAAGTACTTCAGTCACAGCCACTAATAAAATAAAAATAACACACTTTTTGAGGCAATGTGCATCTATGAAACATATGATGGAGAGTTGGAATCAGTAGGGCATAAGCATGCAAATACATAATTGTATGTTTGTCATTTTGAGGAATAAAATCAAAATCTAACAATTTAATTTTTAGTATTACTAGATATTAAAAACTCCTGATAGTGCTCAGAGTTTTCAGATTCCAGATGAATGCTGTGTACTTTCTGCATGCAGATAGGTACACACATAAAGACAAAACACTTTTACATGATAAAACTAACGTCTCTGGGTTTTTCATTTGCATGTAGCAAAGATGCTCTGTGTGCTGACTTTACACATCCTCCATACTACCTAATTACAACCCTTTGGATGACTAACAAACCAACCTGAAGATCACAATGAGGAGATAGAAAAAAAAAAGTCTTATTTACACTTTCATTTTCAGATAATTACATAAGGTACAGTAAAAAAAAAATAAATTCTTGCACAGGACAAGGAAAGCACAGGAATATGCAGGAACATGCTAAATGGAAGTGCCATTTTGAAGGACTTAATTTCTGCTATTTTTAATCTCATGCTCTTAATTGCTATGCTTTGTGTATCTTTTATGAGATAGTTGACTGCTGTGGTGGAATTTTCTCTTCCCATGATTCCTTTGTTATATTTCTCTAGAATGGATGGTAATTGAAAGGCAAAATAGCTAAGCAACGACAGCTTTTTCCATTGTGCACAAGGGTGTAGCTGAAGCCTAGAAGCTTTCTTTACACTCTTTGCAATGTGAATGTTGAGCACCTGCTTGCAGTACAGAAATAATGATAGCTGGCTCTATGTTTCTGTTACAATTTCATGGTCTTTCTTCTATCAAACTGTATTTTTTTGTCTTCATCATCATTATTGTTAAATCCCAGAAAACCAAATAATATTTTGAATTAGGAGAAAAGCAAGTACAAGCGATTTACATATCTGCAAGAGGAGCAAATGCACGCTTTTCTGCAGGAGGCAGTGGCAGTCTGATCTTATAGAAACAAATAGCCTGCAAAACCGTATGTAGGGTTAGGATAGAGAGAGGAAAGGAAGTGGAAATCTTCAGGTAGATTGTTTTGTGGGAATGTACTACCGATACCATATATCTTTACCAATGAAGACAAGTAATAATTGGCACTGGATTCTGTTCATTGAAACAGTGCTTCAAAAAGAAGTGAGTGCCATTGTTTCAATTTAACAAATCTAAGAAATGAGACATAAAGGAAATTATTTGACCAAAATATCCAGAGCAGTCCCTGGGGACATCTGAAAGGAATCAAAGATACAGTTAAAGACTGTTACCTCAGTGTTTTCTCTTACGACTTTTGGGAGACAACCAAATAAAAAGTTTCCCTTTAGGTATTAGAACACTAGGAGATCCTTAGTGCCAACTTTTATTGTGAAAAGCACTCTCATATTTATCTTGTTTCTCAAAAACCTGAGAGTAAGCATTGTAAACATCTGAACTGGTAACAACAGACTGGATGAAAGGAGAGTGTGATCATACTAGATGATCTTTAAGATCCCTTACAACCCAAACCATGCTAAGAATCTATGAATCATTAAAACTCAATCTGAGAACAGTCATGCCCACTGAGTGAAGGTACCCCTACTTGCACTGATGAAAGAGCTATTCACAGATTCATGGATTACACTGGGTTGGAAGGGACCCTCAAAGGTCATCTCTGCACTCAGCAGGGACACCTCCAATTGAATCAGGCTGCTTAGAGCCACACGAAATCTGATTCTGAATGTCTCCAGGGATGGGGCCTCAACCCCACCTCTGGACAGCGTCTTCCAGTATTTTACCACCCTCATTATAAAGAACTTCTTCCTAATCTCCAATGTAAATCTCCTCTGCTCCAGTTTAAAAACATTGCTCCTTATGCTATCACCACAAGCCCTTCTAAACTGATTTTCCCCAGCCTTCCTGTAGGTCCCCTTTAGATACTGAAATGTAGCTCTAAGGTCTCCTCGGAGTCACCTTCTCTCCGGGCTGAACAGCCTCAAATCATTCAGCCTTTCTTCATAGGAGAGGTGCTCCAGCCCTCTAATAATCTTGAAAGCCCTCCTCTGGACCCACTCCAGCAGGTCCATGTCTCTCTTATGGTGGATTCCCCAGAACTGCACACAGTACTCCAGGTAAGGTGTCACCAGAGCAGAGTGGAGGGGCAGAATCATCTTTCTCAATCTACTGGCCATGCTTATTTATATGCAGCCCAGGATGTGATTTGCCCTCTGGGCTGCAAGTGCATATTGCTGGCTTATGTCTAACAGTATACCCAAGTCTTTTTCTAGAGGGTTGCTCTCAATTTCATCATCCCCCATCCAGTACTGATATCAAGGGTTGCCCCAACCTAAGTGCAGGACCTTGCACTTCGCCTTATTGAACGTGATAAGATTCTTCTCAGCCCACCTCTCCAGCCTGTCCACGTCCCTCTGGATGGCATGCCATCCGTCAGTCTTCCCAACTGCATGTCTCAGCTTCATATCATCTGCAGACTTGCTGGGAGTGCACTCAATCTCACAGTTTGTATCATAGATGAAAATATTGTACAGCACTGGTCCCAGTACAGACCCCTGAGGGACACCACTTGTCACCTCTCTCCATCTAGACATTGAGCCATTGACCACTACCTTCCAGAAGCTGGTCGTCAGCCTTCTCAAAGCAGATCAGCAGCTGGTCAAACTTCTCGTTGTTTATGGGGTAGGACTGGGGCTATTTCTCTTTTTCAGAGTAGTATTATTTCTGAAAGTTATCTGGTCATTGGTTAACCCTTACTGGGCCTCAAATGAACAGGCAAAAGACATAATGCAAGTTTGGGAAGAAAAAAACCTTAAAGCTTCAAACTAGCAACCTGTAATGGAAACAATTACAGGATAGTAATTGTCCAGTAAAGTCTCCTACAAAAAGGGAGAGTTAATTTGTGGGACAAGGTGCAGATGCTTTTGTTTATTTCTACAGATTCAGAGATACCTCTTCTCCATAATCAGGACTTACTGATCTGGAAGCCAGGCCCAAAAGAAGCCCAAATGAAGAGTTCAGGATGGTAAGCAAAGGGCAAGCAGGTCCTACTACTCCTTTGCTATTTTCAGTTCCATCTTTGCCACTGAGTTCAGTGAGGCTTAACTCATCTCTTCCCCTTGAAATCACCTTTCAGAAAACTTGCATGTGTGCGCTTTCCCTGCCAAAGTTAGAAAGCGCAGCTGCATTGATCCACACAGAAAACACTGTTTTCTTTTTTTTTTATTTATTTTAAAACCCTTCCTGGCTAATGGGGTTTCAACTCCAAACCCGCTGTTGGTAATGTTCCCAGCAGCACAGGATTGCTTCCAGCATTTGGAATTTAAATCCAGCTTGACAGCCTAAGGGGAATCTACAATCTCTGACAAATTGTGATTGCTATCACCTGAGTGATCAGGTCCAGTTCATTATGATATATACCACTGGATTTGTTATTTTCAGTCCTCAGGGAGTAAATCATAGCTTTCCATATATGGGAGGGATTTTTTCAACTTTCTTCTATAAGCTCTAAAACACTGATTTTAATAAAATCACTGAAGAGGTATGTGTAACTATTGCCTCCTTCTTGAATTGGTGCTAAATCCCAAATTAGCCAAAAGGACATAGGAGGATCTTTAAAGAACTTTATACTAAATTTCTGCAGGGCATTGAATCTGTTGGGCTCAAACAGTAACTTTCACTGTTTCAAGTGATGTAAAGAGATACATGCTTCATCTCTGATATATGTTTTTCTACATGATCTTTGGCAGGCTTTGCTGGATTGTGTGACAGCGTTGTAACAGTCAGTGCAGGTCTAAACAAAGGAATTTTTATTAATTTTTTTTTTTTTTACTCAACCTGTAAGATATTTTGGATAATCACTTCCCCCCCACTCCCACCCCTTCCTTTTCCTCCATAAAAGCAATACCTCAAGCTGTCTGCTTGGTGTTTGTATGGTTTCCAGACTACAATGAAATGTCAGCCTGAAGTTTTGTTGAATATTTATTGGAATTTATGGGTCTTCTGTAATGGTTTCAAATCCATAAGTAGCTAAACATCTAAATGAGAAGTACTGATTGAAACCCGAAGAGCTATTTTGACCTTGTAAAGATTTTTACTTTATTAAGTATTGAATATGTTTATAATTAATTATATCTATTCTTCAACATATATTGTTATTTAAAAAGCCTCATTGTATGTGTCAAAAAAATAGAATGAAGCAAACACATACTTGGCTTAGAGTTTAATTTTGACTGAATTTAGCAACTTCTGTTCTGGAACAGATGAAATTATTTGAAATGACACTTCACAAAATCCCATGTCAAACTCTTACAGTTTATAACTTCTTATATAAACAGGTAAAAATTTCACTTGCAATTCTGATACAGAAAGATACCTCCACTGATTCTATAGATGTTTGCAAATAGAATTATGACAGCTGGTACTGTTACTCACTTGGATTAAATAGAGATTCACATGGAGAAATTTGCAGCTTCTTTGTAGGACTGGCAAAGGCTTAATATTCCACAGAAATGTTACAGGCCTGAGGAGGTCTAAGAAAACTTCCTTCCTTCTCCTTGCAAAAAAATCATAGTAGGATTTCTGCATCACATTTGAAAGCAATCAGTATAATTAAATTTTTATGTGAATAACCATCCCCAGTTGTAGCTTGGCAGCTGAGAAGATACAGTACAGTGTCATGGAGCAGGTGTGCTGTACTCATAGCCAACACATTAGTATTTGTTCCTATCCTCCCCCAAATGTCTTCCATATGAGAAAACTTTAATCTGCAAAATGGTATATTGATAACTTCTGCTTGATAGCAATAAGTTACAAAGTAGATTACAAAGCTATTTAAAATCCTTCCTACTCTCTGGTTTTGCCCTCACTCAGAAGCCATTGGCATCTCAAATTATATCAATGAAAGTCAAATCACTCACTTTTCCTGCCAAGGGAAACAATGGATTCCCATTACATTGGTTTTAATTCATTTAGATGCTTCTCTCTTTGGTTTTTGGTTGTGTGTTTTTTTTACATAGGATATACAGAAATATATTACAAATCTTGCTAATAAGATTTAGTAGCATAGAAGTCAGGAATGTCTAATGACCTAAGTAACACTTAATTGTAAAACCTATGTATCCGCAATCAACCATTACTTGTTTCAAACCTTTAAAAGAAATAAACTCTCAGGCTGCTGTCATTTGTACTTCCTATTCCTATCATTACCAGGAATCAGAAGGAAAGCTTTAAAAACAGAGAAAGCTTTGGTGGGATATCAGGCAGTATTTCCTGCATTGTGCAGATTCACTGTAAGGCACAATTCCAAGAAAATCTGTAAAGTGACCTGTTTAAAAATTTGATTGAAGCACAAAATCTAAACACACATTTCAATATGTAATGACAATCAAGGTATGAGTGAAATAATGCATCTGTTGCACTTCTAAGTGCAGCAGTACCTGCACCATATTCTGGCCTTCAGAATGTGTATACGCTACACTGAGAGCTGCAGGTCACCTACTGCATCTTTTGCACCAGGCATGTGGCTTACTTCAGTGAAGCTCTTTCTCAGAGAAGTGTGCAGACCAGATGGAGGAGACCAAGAAAAGAACTGTTCTTTTATTAACTCAAGGAAATGAACTCATAAGTAAAGAAGTACCTCAGTGTCCTCTTCTGTCCACTTAACCACAAATCTTGCCCAGATGTTGTAGTACAGATGTTTTAAGCATCCAGAGCAACGCTTTCTGGACAGGTGTAAGCAGGCAAAGATGTTTATTACATTCTACAGCAAAGTTATATAGTCTATCAGAAGGCACGTGTCACATCTCAATTGGTCATTTTCTACTGCCGTGCGTTAATTAAGGCATACAATAGGGTCAAAATAACAAACCCTTCCCTTCCCTTCCCTTCCCTTCCCTTCCCTTCCCTTCCCTTCCCTTCCCTTCCCTTCCCTTCCCTTCCCTTCCCTTCCCTTCCCTTCCCTTCCCTTCCCTTCCCTTCCCTTCCCTTCCCTTCCCTTCCCTTCCCTTCCCTTCCCTTCCCTTCCCTTCCCTTCCCTTCCCTTCCCTTCCCTTCCCTTCCCTTCCCTTCCCTTCCCTTCCCTTCCCTTCCCTTCCCTTCCCTTCCCTTCCCTTCCCTTCCCTTCCCTTCCCTTCCCTTCCCTTCCCTTCCCTTCCCTTCCCTTCCCTCTTTATGGCAATAAAGCAGTGGGAACAGAAAAAAGCTGTGTTTGTGTCTCGGTCCGGAGAGGGAAAGAGACTCAGTTCCTTTGAATATTCCCGTGTTGTAAAATTAGAGGCACAAACAAGGCCAAAATATCAACAGCTAGACTATTTATTACATAAATAAAGTGGAAGGATCAGAAGGGGAGAGAGAGAAAATAGAGAGGAGAGGAATTATATTACCACACCCCTCACCTCGCCCCCAGTTCAAGTCTGTGGAGGAAAGGTGCGGCAGGAGATGTTGGGTCTGTAGAGAAAGGGTGCTGCGGCTTTGGCTGGAGAAGAGATGTGGTCCTCTGGGCAGGCTCTTCAGCTCCATGAGTTGCAGCAGGCGGATCTTAGGACGCGTAGAGGAGGTTCAGTCTGCTTCTTCCAGGCTCCATGGCCTCTTTTTCTTCACAGCAGCATTGTCCTGGGCTTTTCCATCTCTCGTGCTTTCTTTCTCAGTGGCATTGTCCTTCTCCTGTGTTTTCCTTCATCTGTGTTTTCGGTTCTCCGTTTTTCTTCTGCTGCCAGCAGTTGCTCAAGTCTTTTATACAGTTTTTAGTCCTTAGGTATGTGTCCAAGTATTGTCTCTCAGGAAATCAGGGGCCAGGAAATCATCCTTAGGTAAGTATCCAGGTATCGTTCCCCAGGAAATCTTTCTGTGTATTCCTGTGTGTTTGGGCAGGGGTCTGGATGGAGGGGGGAGGCCTCCGCCTCCTCCATCTACCTGCCCACACACTCATTACCTATCCAGAATCCATTGTTTCACGATCCTCCCTTTCCAGGGTACTTGATGGGTGGAGATTATCTTGTCTTATGCATATTCCTGAAGGTGGCCTTGATCCATTGTTGTGAAGCCAGCTGTGGTCCAGTGAGTGATGTTATCTTTGCACCTTCCAAGAGTTGTGCCAGTGGCTTTGCCCAACACACATCAGGTATTGTCTGGGCAAGCAGCAAGTGATTTTATCTTTGTTGAGTCACACCAGGAGAGACAAGCTTTTAGTCTCTCACAGTTTGCAAGGCAGGACTTTTTTTGTGGGTTTTTTGTTTGGTTGGTTGGTTTTTGTTTTGTTTTGTTTTGTTTTATTGCACACCCTAAAAGGATAGTTATGATGCCTGACAAACTGAAGAAACCATACTTCAAATTTAGACTACTTCTAGACAGATACTAGTTTAATTTCTGAGTATTTTATTGTCTTATTAGCATGGTTCAACTTGAGGGACATAGGACTAATTTTGAATTTAAAGTAAATTGCGCTCTCCACATTATTTTGACTATCTTTTATACTTATAATCCTGGACTAAGATTCTTATTTACATAACCATGATCATATGAATATGTGTATATACAACTTAAAGAGGAGAAAAATTAAATTAATTTAACTCCAGCCAAAATCCATAAACTCTTTTGGGGTGAGGAAGGTGTTTGGTTTGGATTTTTAAAGTGCGTTGGGTATCTGAATTGATGTTTGGAAATCAATGTTAAGAAGTGTTGTAGTTTGAGCTGGGTGCCCCCCTGGTGCATTCACTTCCTGTGTCCAGAAGTCCAGCCCAGAGGGATGGACACAGGAAATTGTGTATTTCCTACCATAATTCTTTGCACCACTATAAGATCCAGTGCGGAGTCTGGCACTTCCTCTTTCCTTCCCTCTCCGAGACTTGGTAACTGGGGGAGAGATCTCCCGGCCATGGGCCTGACTAGGCCCAAGGCCACAGGGGGATGGGCAGTCTCAGGCCTGGCCAGCTGAGACTAGCCCAGCAGAGGGAGGGGGAAGAAGGAGCCCTGGGGGTTTTGCATGCACCCTCAGGTGGGGATGGGATCTTTCTTTGTCACTGCGCTTTGGGTTTTCTGTAACATTCACTGCTTTCTATTTAAACTTTCATCACTTTTGCAATCCGTTTGTCTGAGTCGTTATTTCTGCCTGTGGTGGGGAGGGGACCTGCCCTAACCCATTACAAGAAGTGATCAGATTGCTGTTGTGGGAGGAAAAAAGTCTACAGGAAGCCACAGCTTCAGAGATATTTTTCTGATGAGTTCAATAAGCAGACTTTAGTTCCTGATAAATGTATAACATGATGCATTTAAAATTTCAAATATATTGCCCTGAAACAAAGGGATAGTATTTTGGAGACAGGAAAATAATGGCTGATGAAATTGCAGAGATTATAAGAACAATAACATCCCTTTGGAGACTGCTGCATTGCTTTTAACCTGGATTTTATTTAGTGTGTCTATATGTTAATATTCCTGCTTAATGAAGGGGGCTATGTCTGGGATACTCTGCAGTTCCCTCAGTTTCAGCTTACTTTGAGAAACACTGGGGCACTTTCTGACTTGCTAAAAGCCATGCATACTGAAATACCCAGGAAGCAAATCAGAGTCAACATAGATTTCACATATGACAGACAATAAATACAAGAGGATTAAATGTGTTCAGGAACATTCTAAATTTGGGGGGGAAGAAGACAGAGCATGAAATGCTTTAGTCTACTTCATAGAAGGTAGACAAGAAGCAACCCTGCTCTTTGTCTACAGAGATGTGAGAACTGGAGAACTTTCAGAATGTTTGTATGCTGAATAGTTTTGCTTCTGTGTATGTAAAGCATCATTACCCAATGGAGGAATTGAGGATGTGGGATATTAATTCAGTCATCCTGGGAGAAAAGTCATTAGAAATTCTATTAACTGACTAATTACATTAATTTTGATTTTGAAGAAGAATAATGGGGGCTTACACACATTATGAATAGCAGGCTGTACTGAGCCCTGATGCTGCACAGAAAAAAACCCCCACCCAACTTATTTCACAGAATCATAGAATTGTTCTGATTGGAAAAGACCTTTAAATCATCAAGTCTAACTATTAACCCAGCAATACTGGATCACCATTATTAACCCAGCAATACTGGATCACCATTAAACTATGTACCCCAACACCACACCTATGCATCTTTTAAATGTTTCAAGGGATGGTCAGTCAACTGCTTTCACAGAGAGCCTGCTTTAGTGCTTCACAACCCCTTCAGTGAAGAAACCTTTCCTAATATCCAATCTAAACCACCCCTGGTGCAACTTGAGACCATTTAGTCTTGTCTTATTGCTGCTGACTTGACAGAAGAGGACCCCTAAATTGTTATAAACTATTTTCAGGTAGTTATAGCGAGCAAAACTTCTCCCCTCAATATCCTTTTCTCCAGACTAAACAGCCCCAGACCTTTTCTCCAAGCCTGTCTTCACCTTCACTGCTGTTCTCTGGACACACTCCAGCATCTCAATATCTTCTTTATAAAGAGTGGACCAAAACTGAACACCGTATTGAAAACATGGCCTTACTAGTGAGCACCAGGAGACAATTCTGCTGTCATACTATTTCTGACACAGGCCAGATGCTGTTGGCCTTCTTGGCCACTTGAGCGCACTGCTGGCTCATGTTCCATTGGCTGTCAATCAACACCCCCAAGTCTTCCTCTATTGCACAGCTTTCCAGTCACATTTCTACAAACCTATCTGTGGTGGTGTGGTGGGTTATGCCCACCCTGAAAACAGGGGGGGAGGGCTTGCGGATCCTTTGCCTTCCCTGCAGGGTGTTCTCCCCCTGGGAAACTGAGTCTGCTCCACTCCCCCTCCCTACCCAGCTAGGGTATAAAAGAATAGCATAGAATAGCATAGAAAAGCATAGAATAGCATAGAAAAGCATAGAATAGAATAGAATAGAATAGAATAGAATAGAATAGAATAGAATAGAATAGACCAGGTTGGAAGAGACCTTCAAGATCATCGCGTCCAACCTATCAACCAATCCAACCCACCTAAACACATAAACCATGACACCAAGCACCCTATCAAGTCTCCTCCTGAACACCTCCAACGATGGTGACTCCAACACCTCCACCTCCCCAGGCAGCCCATTCCAATGTGCAATCACTCTCTCTGTATAGAACTTCTTCCTAACATCCAACCTAAACCTCCCCTGGTGCAGCCTGAGACTGTGTCTTCTTGTTCTGCTACTGGCTGCCTGGGAGAAGAGACCAACATTCACCTGTCTACAACCTCCCTTCAGGTAGTTGTAGAGAGCAATAAGGTACCCCCTGAGTCTCCCCCAGGCTAAGCAACCCCAGCTCCCTCAATCTCTCCTCATAGGGCATGTGTCCCAAACCCCTCACCAACTTTGTTGCCCTTCTCTGGACACAATCCAGCAAGTCAACATCCTTCCTAAACTGAGGGGCCCAGAACTGGACACAGGACTCAAGGTGTGGCCTAACCAGTGCAGTGTACAGGGGCAGAATGACCTCCCTGCTCCTGCTGGCCACACTTCCTGATGCAGGCCAGGATGCCATTGGCCCTCTTGGCTGCCTGGGCACACTGCAGGCTCATGTTCAGCCTACCATCAACCAGCACCCCCAGGTACCTCTCTGCCTGGCCACTCTCCAGCCACTCTGACCCCAGCCTGTAGCTCTGCATGGGGTTGTTGTGGCCAATGTACAGAACCCAGCACTTGGATGTGTTAAATCTCATGCCGTTGGACTCTGCCCATCTGTCCAGCCTGTCAAGGTCTCTCTATCCTCCAGCAGATCAACTCCTGCCCCCAGCTTGGTGTTGTCCACAAATTTACTGATGATTGACTCAATGCCCTCATCCAGATCATCAATAAAGATGTTAAAGAGCATGGGGCCCAGCACTGATCCCTGGGGCACACCACTAGTGACTGGCTGCCAGCTGGATGTGGCACCATTCACCACCACTCTCTGGGCTTGGCCCTCCAGCCAGTTCTTAACCCATCGCAGTGTGCTCCCATCCAAGCCATGGGCTGGCAGCTTGGCCAGGAGTTTGCTGTGGGGGACAGCGTCAAAGGCCTTGCTGAAGTCCAGGTAGACTACATCCACAGCCTTCCCCACATCCACCAGGCAGGTCACTTGATCATAGAAGGAGATCAGGTTGGTCAGGCAGGACCTGCCCTTCCTAAATCCATTCTGCCTGGACCTGATGTCTTGGCCATCCTTTAAGTGCTGTGTGATTGCACTTAAGATGACCTGTTCCATAATCTTGCCTGACACTGAGGTCAGGCTGACAGGTCTGTAATTCCCTGATTCCTCCTTCCAGCCCTTCTTGTGGATGGGCATCACACTGGCCAGCTTCCACTCATCTGGGATCTCTCCAGTGAGCCAGGACTGTTGAAAAATGATGGAGAGAAAGGGACAGGAGAAAGGAGCAGAGAAGGTAGTCTTAGCCAAGGCCAGCCAAAGAATGCAGATTCTCTCTCCTGAGTGAAGCAAAAACAGCTGAGATCAGAAGAGAAAAGGGAAGAATTGTTATGGTACAGCTCGTCTTATTCCAGATATTTGCCCAATGAATTTGTTTAGAATAACCTTCTGTTTTCCTTCAGGGCCCTTGGACAATTGATTGACGGGGCAGGCACGCAAGTGGTGTTCTGCTCAGTTCCATCAGTGGCAGGGGAGTACACTGAGAAGAACAGGAGAACCCACACCATCAACAAGTGGATCAGGGGATGGTGCCAGAGGAGGAACTTTGGTTTCTTTGATCATGGGGCAACTTTTACAGCACCCGACCTGCTGGGTCCTGATGGGGTGCATTATTCTAGAAGGGGTAAGAGAGTCCTAGCACTGGAGTTGGCAGGGCTCATTAGGAGGGCTTTAAACTAGGTCTGCAGGGGGTGGGTGAAGATATCGGTCCCTCTGCAGAGGAAAGAATAGGGCACATGGTAGGGTCAGTTGAGAGGTCGGGAGCCCAGCTGCAGTGCATGTACACCAATGCATGCAGCCTGGGCAATAAGCAAGAGGAGCTGGAGGTCCTAATCCACCAGGGCAACTATGAAATAGTCGCCATCTCAGAAACATGGTGGGACAACAGGCACGATTGGAGTGCTACACTGGGGGGTTACAGGCTCTTTAGGAGGGATAGGCAAGGGAGAAGAGGAGGAGGGGTGGCTTTGTATATTAGGGAGACACTTTCTGCCACACAACTTGAGGTGGAAGATGAGGGAATTGAGAGCCTGTGGGTTAAAATCAGAGGGCAGCCTAACAAATCTGACATCCTGGTTGGAGTCTGTTATAGACCACCCAACCAGGATGAGGAGGCTGATGAATTATTCTACAAACAACTGGAGGCTGTTTCAAGATCATCAGATCTTGTCCTCGTGGGTGACTTCAACCTGCCAGATATCTGCTGGGAACTTAATTCAGCAGAGAGAAGGCAGTCCAGAAGATTCCTGGAGCAAATGGAGGACTGCTTCCTGACGCAGCTGTTAAGTGAGCCTAGCAGGGGACAGGCTCTGCTTGACCTGCTGCTCTCCAATAGGGAAGGGCTGGTGGGAGATGTGACCGTGGGAGGCTGCCTAGGGTGCAGTGACCACGAGACAGTGAAGTTTTCAATATGCAGGGAGATGGGGAGGAGCACCAACAGAACCTTCACCTTGGACTTCCAGAGGGCAAACTTCAGCCTCTTTAAGAAACTTATTTGTAAAGTTCCCTGGGTACCAACCCTCATGAATCGAGGGGTCCAGGAGGGTTGGACCTACTTCAAACAGGAGCTCTTGAAGGCACAGGAACTGGCAGTTCCCATGTGCCGAAAGATGAGCCGGCGGGGAAGGCGACCGGCCTGGATGGGCAAGCAGCTCCTGGAGGATTTAAGGGGAAAAAAGAGTCTGTATCACCTTTGGAAGGAGGGGAAGGCTTCTCGAGGTATGTTCAAGGAAGAGCTTAGATTATGTAGGAATAAAATTAGAGAGGCAAAGGCCCAGCTGGAACTGAAACTGGCCACCTCTGTGAAAGATAATAAAAAGCAATTTTACAAATATATCAACACTAAAAAGAAGGGCAAGAAGAACCTCCACTCCTTACTGGACCTGGAGGGGAACATGGTGACTGAAGATGAGGAAAAGGCTGAGGTCCTGAACACCTTCTTTGCCTCGATGTTTAACAGCAAGGTAGGAGTCCAGGATGAGTGGCCTCCTGAGCTGGGCAATAGGGTCGGGGAGCAGTGTAATGCCCCAGAAATCCATGAGGAATTAGTTCAGGACCTGCTGAGCCACTTGGACACCCACAAGTCCATGGGACCGGATGGGATCCATCCTAGGGTGCTGAGAGAGTTGGCAGATTAGCTGGCCAAGCTGCTCTCCATCATTTTTCAGCAGTCCTGGCTCACTGGAGAGGTCACAGATGACTGGAAACTGGCCAGTGTGGTCCCCATCCACAAGAAGGGACGGATGGAGGAACCTGGAAACTCCAGGCCAGTCAGCCTGACCTCAGTGCCAGGGAAAGTGATGGAGCAGATTATCCTGGCGGCAATAACTGCGCACCTGAAGGATGGCCAAGGGCTCAGGTCCAGCCAACATGGATTTAGGAAGGGCAGGTCCTGCCTGACCAACCTGATCTCCTTCTATGATCAGGTGACCCGTCTGGTGGATGTGGGGAGGCCTGTGGATGTGGTCTACCTGGACCTCAGCAAGGCCTTTGACACCGTCCCCCACAGTAAACTGCTGGCTAAGCTGTCAGCCCATGGCTTGAACCGCAACACTCTGTGCTGGGTTAAGAACTGGCTGGAGGGCCGAGCCCAGAGAGTGGTGGTGAATGGTGCCACATCCGGCTGGCGGCCAGTCACCAGTGGCGTCCCCCAGGGATCAGTGCTGGGACCCATCCTCTTTAACATCTTCATTGATGATCTGGATGAGGGGGTTGAGTCAGTCATCAGCAAGTTTGCAGATGACACCAAGTTGGGAACAGATGTTAGTCAGTTAGAGGGTTAGAAAGGCTCTGCAGAGGGACCTCGACCGACTGGACAGATGGGCAGAGTCCAATGGCATGGCATTTAATAAGTCCAAGTGCCGGGTGCTGCACTTTGGCCACAGCAACCCCATGCAGAGTTACAGGCTGGGGTCAGAGTAGCTGGAGAGCTGCCAAACAGAGAGGGACCTGGGGGTGCTGATTGACACCTGCCTAAACATGAGCCATTAATGTGCCCAGGTGGCCAAGAGGGCCAATGGCATCCTGGCCTGTATTAGGAATAGTGTGGCCAGCAGGAGCAGGGAGGTCATTCTGCCCCTGTAGTCTGCATTGGTTAGGCCACACCTTGAGTACTGTGTCCAGTTCTGGGCCCCTCAGTTTAAGAAGGACATCGAGACACTTGAACGTGTCCAGAGAAGGGCAACAAGGCTGGGGAGAGGCCTTGAGCACAAGCCCTATGAGGAGAGGCTGAGGGAGCTGGGATTATTTAGCCTGAAGAAGAAAAGGCTCATTGACCTCTACAACTACCTGAAAGGTGGTTGTAGCCAGGAAGGGGTTGGTTTCTTCTCCCAGGCAACCAGCTCCAGAACAAGGGGACACAGTCTCAAGCTGTGCCAGGGGAGGTTTAGACTCAAAGTGAGGAAAAACTTCTTCACTGAGCAAGTCGTTTGTCATTGGAATGTGCTGCCCAGGGAGGTGGTGGAGTCACCGTCCCTGGAGGTGTTCAAGGGGAGATGGGATGTGGCACTTGGTGCCATGGTCTAGTCGTGAGGTCTGTCGAGACAGGTTGGACTTGATGATCCTTGGGGTCTCTTCCAACCTTAGTTATACTGTGATACTGTGATACTGTGATTTTCACCCAATGGTGATTTATTTATATTTTTCTACTTTTCTGCTTGAAATCTGTAACTAAATTTTAAAGGCATAGCTTAAAACCACCACACCCTGACTTTGATATTCCATTTGCCTGTCCTAAAGAAAGACTGCAGATGCCCCTTAATAAGAGACATATAAGCTGATGTAATACATTCAGATTTCAGAAGAGTGTCCGAAGCATTTCCTGGTGAATAACTGCAATAGCTGCATGCTGTGTGAGATTAACCCTGAACAACTCCAGATATGTTTTGTCATCTCATCTATATTGCACACAGCGTTAGGATGCTGAATTTATCGCAGCATCTAGCAAGTTTTAAATATCAAGACCGTATATTTTGGACACTCTACAGTCTTGAAAATAGGAAACATTGTTCTGCATTTTGGTCACAAGAACCCCCAAGCAACAATACAGGTTTGGGGAAAAGTGGCTAGAAAGCAACCCACTGGAAAGGGATCTAGGGGTCCCAAAGGACTGCTGGCTTAACATGAGACAGCAGAATGCCCAGATGGCCAAGGAAGCTAGTGGCACCCTGGCCTGGATCAAACACAGTGCAACCAGCAGGAGTAGGGAAGAAATCATGCCCCTGTAGTTAACCCTGGTGAGGCCACAGCTTGAGTAGTGTGTTCATTTCTAGGCACCACAGTATAAGAAAGATGATGAGGTCCTGAAGGGTGTCCAGAAAAGAGCAAGAAGGCTGGTTAGGGTTTTGGAGGCCATGTAATATGAGACTGGCGTGTCTGGAGAAGAGAAGGCTGAGGGGAGATTTAATTGCCCTCTACAACTACCTGAAAGGAGGGCAGTGTTGGGTCTTTTCTCTCAAGTAACTAGCAATAGGATGAAAGGAAATGGGTTCAGGTTGTGCCAGGGGAGGTTCAGATTGGATATTAGATAAAATTTCTTAACTAAAACCATGGTGAGGCATTAGAACAGGCTCAAGGCATTCAAGAAGCATGTAGATGTGGCACTTCAGGATACAGTTTAGTGATCATGGTAGCTGGGGGATGGTATTAGCACTTAAACTGGGACTTCCTGGTACAAAATAGGATTTGATAGTTTAGTAACCCATTGATGAGGGGTTTAAGGATGCTAGTGTCATTTGAAATATGGTATAGAGGGTAAACCAGGAACATTTGCTACTTCCTGACAGCTCAGGTACTCTGCTGCATTGAGATGCAGTATAACATAGCAGAGAAGGGGAATAAAGGATATTACTTTCAGGGCATAGCTACTTTTTCATGTTCACCACACAGTTTGATGTTGTTTCTGGTTTGCTGCCATGGAGCTATCCAGAAAGAAAGATCTCTGGTGCATAGCCCTCACCTCTATCTCTAAGTTTAGGAACAAAGCACACCACCGTTAATCTTGAATTCAGTGTTCTAAAGCATTTGACATGTAAGGCTTGCTCTCAATAAGCAGCAATCTTGTAAATGAGGACTTATGATCAAGTCTTAAAACTCTGTAATAACCTGGAATAGTAGGAGATCTACTGCAGGGTTTAGTGACAGAATTAAGTTTGGGCTGTTTTCTTCCTCTGGAGTTTAACACAAACTTCTTTCCTTGCCTTTCTGTCAGTAGTGGAAGCTGACTTTCCTCTGATTTTTTTACTGGTGCTGTGTGGTAACAATAACTAAGGGCAATTGAAGAAGCTGGTCACTTGCTGGATGCTTATTAACTTGCTTCATATTATCTGAGCATCACAGCAGGCTTCTTTCCCACTGGTGATAAGAATTATATTGTTTGTGATCCACTTTTACTTACCTTATATGACCCTGGTCAGCAAATACAAGAACTGAAGCAACTGACTAGAAAGCTGGAGTGTATTACAGAGTCGGTCTCATCTGCTTGTCATGATGTGCTATGTATTCACATGCAGACAGAGTTTTTAAGATCAGAATTTTGGAGCTGTTTCCCTTTTAAGTAGATGTGAGCATACTCATATCTATCTAGGGAAGGGGCCATGCTTCCACATGGAGTCATTCCAGGTACTGGACTCTTTTTCAGGGATCTATTGTCTACTTTGGTGCCATTATATATTTGACCTGAATGCAAATATTTGCAAATCAGGTATTCAAACAGAAGTTCTTTCCTAGACTTATTTAAGAAGTGTCTAAACCCACACTTCTATTGTTCTCAACTCCTTCCTATAGTCTGAGGAATTGAAGCACTACTTTTGCAAGTGAGCCAAATTGTGTAGCAAAGTACCAAAGACAGCATACCACGATCAGCATTGGGAGACTGGAACAAAGAGAAGAAACAACCACCCAAAAACTTTCCTAGATCAATTTCAGCAACATTTCCTAGGGTAGCAGTGGACTGGGGGTGATCCCTAAATTGATCTTCACAGGGAGAGATTTAATCCCAAAATTAGTGCAATACTTGAGACCTGGAATACAGATGTATCTTGACTACCTTTTTAAGTACCAGATATGCAGAGTCATTGTCAGTCTTGTGGAGGAAAAAAAAAATAAATAAAAAAATAGTAACAGTCACAACTAGAACAGATCTTCTTTGTAATGGAATTCATTTCATCCGGTGTTAACTTGAAAGGTCCCTTTCTTTAATTGTAATTTTAAACAAAGCATTTCTTTGTGGCTTTCCACAAGCTCAAAAAGTACAGGAGAACTATCACCCGAAATTAAATTATTTTAATGACAGAATTAATGGAAGGATAGTGAACACTCTTAGAAACCTCTTAATTTTTCACTTAAGGGTGTATGATGAGAAAAGAGTGCAGCCTGTTCCTAAAAGAATTCCATTTAATTTTTCACTCCTGAAGCGTGCAACTCCTCTATATCTCCCCTTTTCTCTTTTTTATGTGTTTCTAGAGTAATGCAATCAATTGTATTTTGCTAAATTGTTGAGAGATGCTTGAGGAACAGTTCCTCTCTTCCTTCATTCACCAAAGGCAACAAGGTTCTTTAAATGTCTGATATCATGGATATGGCTCATTATTGTGTTAACACAGGGAAACCTTGCAGAAAACTACAGTGTGGTTTGAAACACGCATGGCATGAAATATGCTTCTTTGGATCACAATAATGGTTTTTGCCCTGGCCTGGGAGATAAATAAACAAGACAAGGAAAATGTATGAATTCCCTGAGGGAACCATGGACTCTTTCATTAGCACTGTCTGACATGACACATGCTACAAATCACATCATGCAGGAGACAGTCATCATCACTGTATATCTATCCTTTTCATCCTACCAAATAGTGACTACATGGAGCTTAGGGCAATTTGTATCCCATCAATACAATTTGAGATCCGCATGTGTGCAAAGGAAACCATAACTCACCCTCTCACTGTCTTTTGACCCTGAACATCACCAGCCTCTGAATAAAGTCATCAACCCCTCTGGCAACAGCTTTGACACATGATCTACCACCATGACACTGCTTACTGGACTGCAATGACTCTAGAGTATCCCTTTCAAGTAAATTCTGTGCATCAGCAACTGTGTGGTTCCCTCCTCCTTTACAGCTGGTTTGTCACAGCAGTCTTCAGCTCATCACAACACAAGGCAAAATTAAACAGTGAAATGTAGACACTCCACCATGGTCTCTTTTTTACCAGATAACAGAAATGAACATCAACAGAACTCTGTGCTGGCAAGGGCTAACTACCTTAAGCAGCTTTAACAGTGTCAATGGGCATAGCGTGGTGTAGTTGTTGCAGCCACTAGTAAGCTAGCCATCTTAATGCAACATGACTACAATTACCTGGTCTGCATCTGGACGATAATGTTGGATACTAAATTTGACCACATACTAAGTTATCAACACCAGTGGAAAAAAATTACACATCTGTAACAACTTTGTCATGGAGATCTGGGTACTTTAGCTCCACCTTGTTTCCTATTCTAACCTAATATATTCTCTGACCTATTTCAATTAGCAGCTCCAAACCAATAATGTTTTAGAAATAACCAACAAAGTGCCTTATACTAGCTGAGGGAGTTTAAACCTCTGAAGCCCTAATGGATGATTGCTATTTTAACATATTGCAGGTGCTGCTGCAATAGCTCCTTCTTCCAGTTGTGCATAAATTGTAAGATATTATACAATAATAAAAGGCATTCAGACCAACTTATTTCCCTCATACCCTGCAGCATTTTAAATACCTGATAGATGAAAGCGATTCAATAACTGCAAACAATAATCACAACTGCCTTCCCTACAGTGCCTGCTTGAGGAAATAGTTTCATTGGTTTGGCCTATTTTTAAAAATACTTGACGTTATCTCCTTTTTAATTTTTTTTCTTTCTTTTTTTTTTCTTTTATGTTTTCCATAGGAAAATGTCTTATTACTCATCTCTTTTCCTTTGATCATCAATTTTGCTTCAGTTTCTTTGGTAAGTTTATCAATACAAGTGCACACAGCTGAGGTTGAAAAGCATGTGAAAAGCATGTCTGTGTCAATGCAGGAAAAGGAGAATAAAATCCTTTCTGAAAAGGCAAAATCATTGAGCTGCCAAGGCTTTGACTATACAATCTCCAATTTTTAGTTCAGTGCAGGACTACAGTGACAGGATCAGAGCACTTCTCAAGTTTGTTTTTAAGGGGTAGAGGAGAAAGAGAGATCATAAAATGAAGATTGGATTTAAATGACAAGTTTAAGAGAAAAATGCACACCCATCACCTGACTTTTAAAATAATGAGAGGTAAGTAAGTACCATTCACATCATACAGAATAACAGTCTTTTAAGGGTGACTTCATAAATAAAGCTGGAGAAGATATTTACTGTCACCTCTGTTGCAAGTTTCTTACTACTATCATGAGTAGTTAAATGTTAGCCACTTTCCTCTCTATGCACCCAAGACAAATTAGGATCAAACAACAGAGACCTTAGGTTTCCAAAGCCTGTTTCCTCAGCTGTAAAAGTGAATTGCAATACCTACCTGGCTACACAAAGCCTGTTTGATCTTCTGTGGTGGCTCTCAGAGAAGGTGTGGTGACTGTGCATGTCCAGCCCTGTATTCTAAAAGGGAGAATGATACTTTAAACAATATCTTGATTTAGGAAATCACAGCCTAGCTTTCTTCCAAGTAGAAGACTAATGCTTTCTAGATCTATACTGAAATAGTATTTTATTTCAATTTTACTGTTAAGCTCTTATGAATGGCTTTAGTATGAAAGCATCACTACTCTGCAATTTTCCAGATAGTTACAGAATGAGTATTTATTACTGTAATTTTTCACTCACATTACCTATTATAAGCCTTTCCTGTTCAGAGAGAGGCATCATGTGCTGAACTGGGTAATATTATAAAAAAAAGAGTGGTAGAAGGAGGAGGTGAAGTATTTCATGAGGAGCCAAAGCCTCTTGTTACCCTAATGTCTAGAACAAAGCTCCTTTCAAGAGGTTGTCTTGTGGGGTTTTTTTTGCGGGTTGGTTCTGGAGTGAGTTCTGCAGTTCTGTCATGTACATCAATGGTGAATTTAACTATTTCACTTATCATCTGGTGTATTTTCTGTTCATTGTTGAGGAGTTAGAGGGGGATAAAAAAAGGAGTGAAAAGAATTGTTATGTGTATAGATAAATAAAACATGTGGGATCATAAATATTTCAAGAGTTGTTCATCTGATTATTGTCACCTAAAGTCAGACCTGCAGGCTGATGTGACCTAAATAACTTTTTCTGCGAATATGCTATTATGTTAGGTATATAAGTAACTGTGATCTGCCAGCTGCTGGGAGGTAGACAGCATTAAGGGTTGCTGAGTAAGGTACTGTGATATAGGAAAAGTTGCTGCAGCTCCATGCCCTGAGGTCTGACCAGGTGTGACAAGCACTTATTTGCAGTAGACACATGCATCCAAGCATAACTTGTACAACACCTATATGTGCATAAACACAGCCAGGCAAAAGATCAACACATAGACACAGTCAGTGCTCAAGCAAAGAAAATCAACACCAAGAGCCCTGTATTCTTCCCCTTGCCATCTGGTCAGGATAAAGTTACATTAGTGGAAAATGTATACAGACAAACACACAGTACAGATCCCTGGCCTGATGCTCTCAGTCTATTCAGTGGATGCCTCTGGTTCCCTAGTATTCCCAGATGCTGGCATCTGGGCACATGACTTCCCAAGGTTTCAGCCCCATTCTCACTGATGGTACCAAGCATTTCTTGTATAAACTGTGTTCTTCACTGACTAACAGCAGAAATTAGCATACAGTCTAACCTACAATTTAGCAGTGTGAATCCATTGTTGAGTCTGTCCCTTCTAGTGATGGAAGAACTTGCTAAAAATGTTGGCTTTTACGCTAAAGTGGCAGAAAATACAAATTTCAGTTTTCAAGAAGCAGTGATACTTTCTTCAGAAGTGACAAAAGTGCCTATTGCCTCCACATCACACGAGTTATTATTATATACTGGCAGGAAATACTTCTGAAAAGGCCCAGTGTGTAAGGCGTGCTTGAAACATCTTTATTTTTTATGTGATATTTAAAATTTTTTATATGAAAAAAACACAACTAATAAGGGAAAGAACTGGCTTTTTTAAATAGCAGAAAAGTGATTTCTCAATGGAAATGTTGTGTTTGGTTTTTGTTTGTTTGGTTGTTGGTTTTTTTTAAGGCAAATGACATTAATTTAAAAATAAAGAATAATTAATTAAATGGCTAATTTAAACATTTTAGAATAACCAGCTTCACAAAAATCAGTTAGGTATCAAATTTATTCTTTTCCTTATACTATGCCAGCATACATATACTACTTAATGATTTCATGACTTCTTTATAAGAAATTTTAGAAAAACACCCAACTTTGGCGCAATGGTTTAGTACAAGGCCTAACCTACCTGCTCCCCCAACATAAAAGTGAGGGGAAAAGTACCACACAATGCATAATTACCTTAGATAATAATCTAATTAATCTCATAATACAATGCATGGTTACCTTAGCTTAGCCTATTTCCAGAAGCACAGTGAAATACAGGCAAAACACCAGCTTAAAACAGAAAACCAAAACCAGCAGCTACCCAACTTTTACCTGTTCTGCCTCCCATGTTGCAAACTGAATTTCAAGTTCCATAATACTTTGCCCCAATTAGCACTTTAATTTTTTGAAAGCTGGCATAACTGGGGTATGGTATAAATAACAGCAGCAGAAACTTGGCAAAAGTAATTATTTTCAACATGATTATTGTGGCTTTAGATTCTTTTTCTTACTATAAATGTGTCGCCATCCCCTGGTCATAGAATCATGGAATTGTTAGGGTTGGAAGGGACCTCAAGGATCCTCTAGTTCCAACCCCCCTGCCATGGGCAGGAACTCCTCACACTAAATCAGGTTGCTCAGAGCCACATCCAGCCTGGCCTTAAAAACCTCCAGGGATGAGGCTTCTAACACCTCCTTGGACAGTCTGTTCCAGTGTCTCACCACCCTCATGGTGAAGAATTTCTTCCTAACATCCAATCTGAATCTACCCACTTCTATTTTTATTCCCTTTCCTCTTGTCCTGTGAGTACCTGACACCCCAAAAAGTCTCTCACCAGCTTTCTTGTAGGCTCTCTTCAGGTACAGGAAGGCCACAATAAGGTCTTCTCAGAGCCTTCTCTTCTCCAGACTGAATAGCCCCAATTCCCTCAGTCTGTGTCCTTCGGAGAGGTGCTCCAGCCCTCTGATCATCCTCATGGCCCTTCTCTGGACACATTCCAGCATGCCCAGATCCTTGTAATAGATGCTCCAGAACTGGACACAGTACTCCAGGTGGGGTCTCACCAGAGCTGAGTAGAGGGGGAGAACAACCTCCCTCGACCTGCTGTCTACACTTCTCTTGATGCAGCCCAGGATGTGATTGACTTTCTGGGCTACAAGTGCACACTGGTAGCTCATGTTGAGCTTTTCATCCGCCAGCACCCCCAAGTCCTTTTCTTCACGGCTGCTCTCAAGCCACTCACTGCCCAGCTTATATCGGTGCTCGGGATTGCCCTGACCCAGATGCAGGACCTTGCATGTGGTCTGTTGAACTTCATGAGGCTGCCATGGGCCCACTTCTCCAGCCTCTTAAGGTTCCTCTGGATGTCCTCCCTTCCCTCCAGCATTTCTGCTGCACCACACAGCTTGGTGTCATCAGCAAACTTGCTGAGGGTGCACGCAATGCCACTGTCCATGTTGCCAACAAAGGTGTTAAACAAGACTGGTCCCAGTACTGATCCCTGAGGGACTCCACTTCTCACTGGCCCCCACTTGGATATGTACCCATTGACAGCCACTCTTTGGGTGTGGCCATCAAGCCAGTTCTTTATCCACTGAACGGTCCATCCATCAAACTCATACTGCTCCAGCTTGGAGACCAGGATGTGGCGTGGGACAGTGTCAAAGGCTTTGCTCAGGTCCGGGTAAATGATGTCAGTTGCTCAGCCTTCATGTATTAATGTTGTGACCTTGTCCTAGAAGGCCATGAGCTTTGTCAGGTAAGACTTGCCCTTGGTGAAGTCATGTTGATTGTACCAAATCACCTCTTTGTCACTCTTCTGCCTCAGCAGTGCCTCCAGGAGGATATGCTTCATAATCTCACCAGGCACAGAGGTGAGACTGACTGGCCTATAGTTCCCTGGGTCATCCTTCTTTCCCTTTTTGAAAATGGGAGTTCCCCTTTTCTAGTCAGAGGGAACCTCCCCAGACTGCCATGACTTCTGTAATATAATAGAGAGTGGTTTAGCAACCTCATTTGTTAGTTCCCTCAGGACATGAGGGTGTCTCCCGTGGGATCCCATTGTCTTGAACACTTTCAGGTTCTTCAGATGGTCACAAACCTGATCTTCACTCACAATGGGCGGTTCCTTCTTCCAGTCCCTAACATTGTCTTCCATCATTGCAGGAGTGCAGCTGGAGCCCTTGCCAGTGAAGGCTGAGGTGAAGAAGTCATTGAGAACCTCAGCCTTCTCTATGCCACTTGTCACCTGTTCAGCTATTTCCTTTCTGAGGGGCCCCACACCTTCCCTAGTCTTCTTTTTACCATTAATATACCTATAGAATTTTTTACTGTTCCCCTTGATCTCCCTGGCTAGATTTAATTCTAAATGAGTTTTAACATTTCTAACCAGGTCTCTTGCTGCTCAGGCAGCTTCCTTACATGCTCCCCATTCCAGCTGTCCTGTTTTCCACTCCTTGTAAAGTTTCTTTTTGTGCGACAGCATGTCCAGGATCTCTGTGCTCATCCAGGCAGGTGTCCAAGCATTCTTTCCTGCTTTCCTCTCTGTGGGTCTACTTTGCTCCTGGGTACAGAGAAAGTGATCCTTGAACAATGATCAGCTGTCCTGGGCCCCTCTTCCCTCTAGGGCTTTGTCCCATGATACTTTGGCCAGCAGATCCCTGAAGTGATCAAAGTCTGCATCCCTAAAGTTCAGGGTTGCAAGCTTGGGATATGTCCTCCTAGTTTCCCTGAGGATCTTTAATTCAATTACTTCATGGTCACTGCAGCCAATGTTATCCCTGAGCCTCACATGGGTCACCAGCCCTTCCCTATTTGTGAGAACAAGGTCCAGCATAGCACCTGTTCTTCTTACCATCTTCTGACCATCTTACTCACAGAGATCATGCCAAGCTTCTTCCAGCTTTTTAAGCGTAATTTTGCATGATAAATCTGAATGTAATCTTGCTCTCTAATCCATATTTAAAGCTGCATCTCCAATATCTTCTGTCTTTGCCCTAAAAGTCAAGATTTTATCCATTGACTATAGTCCACATAGCTCCATTCAGTTTTAGACAGATTGTACTGAGGCACCACTATGAGATATTTAAACAACAGGACTCAAATTTTACAGTCCTCAGTGAGATGCATTGGTCCATTCTGTTCACAATATTATCAAAATTAGACCTGGTGTTAAATTTTGAAGTTCAGGTTGGTTTGTGCTATAAGGAGCCTCAAAACCTTACATTACATACTCTTTAGTTTTCCATTCAGATTGTTTCACTGTCCTCCATTCTCCACTTTACTATAGCTCTTGTAAGAGTACCAGAAGTGTTAGAAATTGTTGTCTAAAAAAAATCTGCATTTATATATGTATGTGTGCATATTTATGTGTGAGAGAACAAAAATAGTACTTGAAGCCTCCCAGAACCAAGAACAAAGCTATGAGAATTTTCTAACATTCTCAAAGAGCATCTGTCAACTGGCTGGTAGTTAAGTAGTGCTACTTATGCCATGCTTGAAGTACAGATTCATGGAATTACAGAATAATTTTGACCTGAAAAGGTCATTACGATCTTTCAGTCCAACCATTATCTAAGTCTGCCAAGTCTGGCGCTAAATCATGTACCTTAGCACCACATTGATGCATCTCTTAAACACCTCCAGGAATGGGGATTCAACCACCTTTATGGGGAGCCTATTCCAGTGTTTGATAAGTCTTTCAGTGAAAAACTGGCTTCTAATATCCTAATTAACCTCCCCTGGTGCAACCTGAAGCCATTTCCACTCATCCTATCACCTCTTACTAAGAAGAAACCAATAGCCACCTTGCTATAACCTTGTTTCTGGTAGTTGTAGACAGCAAGAATGTCTCCCCTCATCCTCCTCTTACCCACATGAAACAACCTCAGTTCCCTCAGATGGACCCATTAGACTTTTTCTCCAGGTCCTTCATCATCTTTGTTGCCCTTCTCAGGATCTGCTCCAGCAACTCAAAGTCTTGTTTTGGTGTGAGAGGCCCAAAACTGACCATAGTATTCAAAATGTTGTCTCATCAGCAGTTCCCTTGTCCTGCTATAGCACTATTCCTGATGCAGGCCAGGATGCCGTTGGCCTCTTGGTCATCTGAGCCCACTGCTGGCTCATGTTCAGCTGGCTGTCAATCAACACCCCCAAGTCTTTCTTTACCAGGCAGCTTTCCAGTCATGCTTCTGCAAACATGCAGTGTTGCATGGGGTTATTGTGACCCAAGTGAAGGACCCAGCACTTGGCCTTACTGAATCTCATGCAATTTGCCCCAGCCCATTGATCCAGATTGTCCAGGTCCCTCTGTAAGGCCTTCCTATATTCAAGCAGATGAGTACTCCTGCCCATCTTAGTGTCATCTGGAAACTTACTGAGGGGCCACTCAATTCCTTCATCCAGATAATTGATGAAGATATTAAAGAAAAATGGTACCAATACTGAGCCCTGGGAAGCACCATTTTGTTACCAGCTGCTCAAAGGATTTAACTACATTCGCCACCAATCTTTGGGTCCAGCCATCCTGACAGTTTTTAACCCAGTGAAGCATCCACTCGTCCAAGCCATGAGCAGCCAGTTTCTTCAAGAGGATGCTATGGGAGAGAACATCAAAGGCTTTACTGAAGTCCAGGTAAACAATAACCAGAGACTTTCTTTCATCCACCTTATCATTGAAGGACATCAGCTTTAAGCAGGTTGTGCACTTCATGAACCCACACTGACTGGGCCTGGTCACCTGGTTCCTCTGTACATGCTGCATAATGGCACTCAAGATGACCTTGTGTGAGAGACTAAATCTTGTCTCTCTTGATGTGACTCAACAAAGATAAAATCACCTTTGCTGCTTGCCCAGACAATAGCTGATGTGTATTGGGCAGAGTCACTGGAACAACTCTCTGGAAGGTGCGTAAAGATTGCTCACCAGACTGCAGCTGCTCTGGAAACAGCCACTGCTATTGATACTCTCTGGAATATGCATATTCACCACCTGGACGCATACCTAAAAACTGTATAAAATATCTGAGCAACTACTTGCTCAGTAGAAGGAAAACACAGGAAAAGGAAAACACGGGAGAAGGAGAAGACCCGGAAAAGGCTGCTGAAAAGGAAAACATGAGAGAAGGAAAAGACTGGGGCAATGCTGCTCTCAAGAAAAACGGAGAGAATGCCAGGAGAGAAAAGTGACAGAGATCACCATGGAGCCTGGAAGAAGCAGACCAAGAAGAACCCTCTCTCCATGTCCTAAGTTCTGCCTGCTACAACTCATGGAGCTGAAGAGGCTGCTCGGAGGACAGCACAGCCAACAAGGACAACATCTCCATGCCAAAGCTGCAACACCCTTCCAAAGCTGCAGCACCCTTCCTCCACAGACCCAAACTGTCTTGAGGGGTGAGTGGTGTAGTTATATAATTCCTTTCCTCTTCTCTCTCCCTTTTAGAATACATAGAATACATAGAATAAACCAGGTTGGAAGAGACCTTCAAGATCATCGCGTCCAACCCATCAACCAATCCAACACCGCCCAAGCAACTAACCCACAGCACCAAGTACCCCGTCAAGTCTTCTCCTAAAAACCTCCAGTGATGGCGACTCCACCACCTCCCCAGGCAGCCCATTCCAATGTGCAATCACTCTTTCTGTATAGAACTTTTTTCTAACATCTAGCCTGAACCTCCCCTGGTGCAGCCTGAGACTGTGTCCTCTTGTTCTGGTACTGCTTGCCTGGGAGAAGAGACCAACATCCGTCTGTCTACAACCTCCCTTCAGGTAGTTGTAGAGAGTAATAAGGTCATCCCTGAGTCTCCTCTTCTCCAGGCTAAGCAACCCCAGCTCCCTCAGCCTCTCCTCGTAGGGCTTATGTTCCAAACCCCTCACCAACTTTGTTGCTCTCCTCTGGACTCGTTCCAGCAAGTCAACATCCTTCCTAAACTGAGGGGCCCAGAACTGGACACAGTACTCGAGGTGCGGCCTAACCAGTGCAGTGTACAGGGGCAGAATGACCTCCCTGCTCCTGCTGGCCACACTGGTCCTGATGCAGGCCAGGATGCCATTGGCCCTCTTAGCTGCCTGGGCACACTGCAGGCTCATGTTCAGTCTACCGTCGACCAGCACCCCCAGGTCCCTCTCAGCCTGACTGCTCTCCAGCCACTCTGACCCCAGCCTGTAGCTCTGCATGGGATTGCTGTGGCCAATGTGCAGAACCCGGCACTTGGATGTGTTAAATCTCATGCCGTTGGACTCTGCCCATCTGCCCAGCCTGTCGAGGTCCCTCTGCAGAGCCTCTCTACCCTCCAGCAGATCAACTCCTGCCCCCAGCTTGGTGTCGTCAGCAAATTTACTGATGATGGACTCGATGCCCTCGTCCAGATCATCAATAAAGATGTTAAAGAGCAAGGGGCCCAGTACTGATCCCTGGGGCACACCACTGGTGACTGGCTGCCAGCTGGATGTGGCACCATTCACTACCACTCTCTGGGCTCGGCCCTCCAGCCAGTTCCTAACCCATCACAGTGTGATCCCATCCAAGCCATGGGCTGACAGCTTGGCCAGGAGTTTGCTATGGGGAACGGTGTCAAAGGCCTTGCTGAGGTCCAGGTAGACTACATCCACAGGCCTCCCCACATCCACCAGGCGGGTCACCTGATCATAGAAGGAGATCAGGTTGGTCAGGCAGGACCTGCCCTTCCTAAACCCATGCTGGCTGGGCCTGATCCCTTGGCCATCCTCTAAGTGTTGCGTGATTGCACTCAGGATGACCTGCTCCATAATCTTGCCTGGCACTGAGGTCAGGCTGACAGGCCTGTAATTCCCTGGCTCATCCAACCGGCCCTTCTTGTGGATGGGTACCACGTTGGCCAGCTTCCAGTCAGCTGGGATCTCTCCAGTGAGCCAGGACTGATGAAAAATAATGGAGAGTGGCTTGGCCAGCTTATCTGCCAGCTCTCTCAGCACCCTAGGATGGATCCCATCTGGTCCCATGGACTTGTGGGGGTCCAAGCTGCTGAGGAGAGCTCCTATCACTTGCTCATGGAACACAGGGAAACCATGCAGCTCCCTGGCTCCCTCTGCCAGCTCTGCAGGCCAGCTGTCTGGTAGACGTTCTTTCCAGCTAGTAAAAACTGAGGTAAAGAAGGTGTTAAGTACCTCTGCCTTTTCCTCATCCTGTGTTACAACATTTCCTTCCATGTCAACCAAGGAGTGGAGGTTGTCCCTGCCCTTCCTCTTGCTATTAATATATTTATAGAAGGACTTTTTGTTGTCCTTCACATCAGAGGCCAGTTTAAGTTCCAAATATGCTTTTGCCTCCCTAATTTTCCTCCTACATGCCCTAGCAACCTCTTTAAACATTCCATGGGTTGCCTCACCTTTCTTCCAAAGATTATACACCCTCTTTTTTTCCTTTAGTTCTATTAAAAGTTCATTACACAGCCAGGCTGGCCGTCTGCCCCGGCGGCTCCTCTTCCGACACACTGGCACAGCCTGCTCCTGAGCCTTCATCAGCTCTTCCTTGAAGCAGGTCCAGCCCTCCTGGACCCCTTTATTTTTAAGGGCTTTCTCCCAAGGAACCCTCTGAATTATTTCCTTGAGCAACCTGAAGTCCGCCCTCCGGAAGTCCAGAGTGGAGGTCTTCTTGCTGCCCCTCTTAGTTTGACCAAATACCGAAAATTCTATTATTTCATGGTCACTGGCCCCTAAACAGCCTCCGACCACCACATCACCCACCAGCCCTTCCCTGCTGGTGAAGAGGAGGTCAAGCATAGCCTTGCCCCTGGTAGGCTCACGCAGCACCTGGGATAAGAAGCTGTCCTCCATGCAGTCTAAGAACCTCCTAGACTGCCTCCTCTCTGCTGTGTTGAGATCCCAGCAGATGTCAGGCAGGTTGAAGTCGCCCATAAGGACAAGGTCAGGAGATCTTGAGACAGCCTTAAGCTGTCTATAGAATGCTTCGTCAACATCATTTTCTCTCTCTCTCTCTCTTTTCTCTCTCCTCTTCTGATGCATCCACTTTATTCTGTTAATAAATAGCCTTGCTGTTCATATTTTGGCCACGTTTGTGCCTCTAATTTCATAACACATGAATATTCAAAAGTATTGAGTCTCTTTCCTTCTCTGGATGGAGATATTAATATGACTATGCCAATATTAATTCCCCTTCTATATTACAACAAGTGGTGAGTCCCGAACGTGCACCTTGTCAGTTATTCATTATGACTCCCACTTCTACCAACAACAAGAAATTTTACTTAAAAGGACTGCAGAGATGGTCATGCTCGTCAACGTCACAAATGGTATCCTTTAGATTAGTCTCTGTGAGATTAATCTATTGACTTTTATGCCAGTAGCAGTCCCTGATCCTTCTCCCACACAGAACCAAATTCGAACTGACAGGTCTGTAGTCCCCTGGATCCTTCTTCCAGACATTCCTGTTAATCTTATTTCAGCTATGACCTCCCTGGTTAGCCATAGCTGCTCGTAACCAGGGAGGTTCCAGATGGTAAATGATGGAAAGTAGCTTGGCCAGCACTTCTGTCAGCTTCCTCACTCAGTACACTTGGGTCTATTCCATCTAAACCCGTGGACTTGTGTATGTCTTCACAGAATCACAGAATCACCAAGGTTGGAAGAGACCTCAAAGATCATCAAGTCCAACCCGTCACCACAGATCTCATGACTAAACCATGGCACCACGTGCCATGTCCAATCCCCTCTTGAACACCTCCAGGGATGGTGACTCCACCACCTCCCTGGGCAGCCCATTCCAATTCTGAATGACTCTCTCAGTGAAGAACTTTCTCCTCACCTCCAGTCTAAACTTCCCCTGGTGCAGCCTGAGACTGTGTCCTCTTGTTCTGGTGCTGGTTGCTTGAGAGAAGTGTAATGGGTTGGGGCAGATCCCCTCCCCACCACAGGCAGAAATAACGACTCAGACAAACGGATTGCAAAAGTGATGAAAGTTTAAATAGAAAGCAGTGAATGTTACAGAAAACCCAAAGCGCAGTGACAAAGAAAGATCCCATCCCCACCTGAGGGTGCATCCAAAACCCCCAGGGCTCCTTCTTCCCCCTCCCTCTGCTGGGCTAGTCTCAGCTGGCCAGGCCTGAGACTGCCCATCCCCCTGTGGCCTTGGGCCCAATCAGGCCCATGGCCGGGAGATCTCTCCCCCAGTTACCAAGTCTCGGAGAGGGAAGGAAAGAGGAAGTGCCAGACTCCGCACTGGATCTTATAGTGGTGCAAAGAATTATGGTAGGAAATACACAATTTCCTGTGTCCATCCCTCTGGGCTGGACTTCTGGACACAGGAAGTGAATGCACCAGGGGGGCACCCAGCTCAAACTACAACAAGAAGAGACCAACCCCCTCCTGGCTACAACCACCCTTCAGGTAGTTGTAGACAGCAATAAGGTCTCCCCTGAGCCTCCTCTTCTTCAGGCTAAACAATCCCAGCTCCTTCAGCCTCTCCTCGTAGGATGTGTGCTCGAGGTCTCTCACCAGCCTTGTTGCCTTTCTCTGGATGTGTTCAAGTGTCTCAATGTCCTTCTTAAACTGAGGGGCCCAGAACTGGACACAGTACTCAAGGTGTGTCCTAACCAGTGCAGAGTACAAGGGCACAATGACTTCCCTGCTCCTGCTGGCCACACTATTCTTGATGCAGGCGAGGATGCCATTGGCCTTCCTGGCCTCCTGGGCACATTGCTGGCTCGTGTTTAGGCTAAACATCTCCTGTTGGATTATGGTGGTTCCTTTCTGCTCCCCATCCCTATCTTCCAGCTCAGAGGGCTGACTATGCAGTAAACAAATGGTCCTACTCCTAAAGATTGAAGCAAACAAGGTATGGAGTACCTCAACTATTCCTTATCCTTCACCTCTATCTTCCTCACCCCCCAACACATCCAATAAAAGACGGAGATTCTCCTTAGTTCTTTTGTTGATAACAGAAGCAGGGGGATGTCTCTGTAAAGACAAAACTAATATTTATTTACATTTAGATTTTAATTAATTATATTTTCACTACATTATAATCTAAAATATTCATGTAAATTTCTGCAATGAGCCTTCCATTATGTTTGTCTTTGTTCCTGTTGTGTGGGAGATATGAACACAGAGGTTACAGGCACAAAAGCCAGCCAGACATTTGAATACTCACTTTGTAACACCACACATCTTAGACATGATATAGAATCACAGAATCATAGAATGATTTGGGTTGAAAGAGACCTCCAAAAGTCATCTAGGCCAACCCTGCTGCAGTCAGCAGAGACATTTTCCACTAGATCATATTGCTCAGAGCCTTGTGAAGCCTGATCTTGATTATCTCTAAGGATGAGGTCTCAACTACCACCCTGGGCAACCTGTTCCAGTGTTCCACCATCCTCATGGTAAAGAACTTGTTCCAACATCCAATCTAAACCTACTCTTCTCTAGTTTGAAACCATTGCCTGTCATCCTATCACTGCAGGCCTTTGTAAACAATCTCTCTCCATCCTTCTTGTAGGTCTCCTTCAGATACTAGAAGGATGCTATTAGGTTTCCCTGGAGCCTTCACATCTCCAGGGTGAACCACCCCACCTTCCTCAGCCTGTCCTCATAGGAGAGGTGTTCCAGTCCTCTGATCATCTTGGTGGCACTCCTCTGGACATCTCCAGCAGGTCTGTGTCTCTCTTGTGGTGGAGGTCTCAGAACTAGAGGCAGTAGATAATGCAGTCTGCAAACAAATTAAGCCAGTTCTAGAGTAACACAGCCAAATATTTTTAGGTTTAGTATCACATCCATCATGTCTATTGTTATATTTGCACCACACATGAGCAGTCCAGCATTGACTCTATTTACCTTCCTTTGAGAGGTCAAACAACAGTTATACATTTCATTTGAAAAGTCTCTCATTTACAAAGGTCTGAAACAGAATCAGTCCTAATAGTGGTCTTCTAGTACCTCAAGGGAGCCCACAAAATGGATGGGGAACATCTGTTTCCAAAAGCCTGGAGTGACAGGACAAGGGGCACTGGCTTTAAGTTGGAGAAGAGCAAACTTAGATTGGGTGTTAGGATCAAGTTCTTTACTAAGATGGTAGTAGAACAGGTTGCCCAGGAAGGTGATTGAGGCCCCTTCCCTGGAGATATTCAAGGTAAAGCTTGATGAGGCCCTGGGCAGCCTGGTCTAGTTAGGGATGTCTCTGCTGACTGAGGGGAGGTTGGACTAGATGATCTTTGGAGGTCCCTTCAGGCCCATGACATTCTATGATTCTATGATAAGACAATAGGAAACCTCTTAGCATTTTTTCACTGAATCTTCTAAACAAATACATCTGCCACATTTACTGAAAATAATACTTTGAACTGCTTTATTGTGGACTGGAACATAGAAGAGAGAAGAAGCTGTCATAAAACATGGAAAAGTATCATGAGTCAAGAACAGAAAGAGGGGAGAATTGGCATGGAGATGGATGCCAGTGGCAAAGCAATTCTTCAGAGTCTGTCCCCACTCCCTGACAGCATACAGCTTTCCTTAAAGAGCACATATGGCAGAATCCCTCCTCCACACTACACATTGACAAACTGTGCAATTCATCCAAGCCAACTAGGACTACTGTTAAATTTTCCATGAATAGAGTCCTTATTCAAATGTCTTTCTGGATGAATTCACCTAGTTTTGGAATCCTCATTCTAGCCCAGCAAACACCAATTTCATAAAGTCCCTTTATATATCTTGGTTAAAATTATGTAATAATGAGCTTAGAGTCAGCAGCCAGAGGAGTTATTTTTACAATGAGGTCATTAAGAGGGAGAAGATGATGATGTATACTTTTGCAGCTTCAATCCAATCCAAACAGTCAGCAAAGTAAAGTAAATAGTTCTAGTCTGGCTTTGGTCTGCTCTTCCTACCTGCACCTGCTGAAAGACTCATTGAGGTACAGTATATGAAGTTATAGTTTCCACTATATGCAGTCTCAAGCAGTCATGACTTTACAAAATATTAATCTGATTATTAAGAAAGAAACCCCTTGTTCTTGTCACAGAAGATCTGTATGATTTGTTTCCATTTAGTGCACATACTGCCTTAAACAACAAACATAAATATTGTGAGACAAAACTATACAGAAAAAAATCCCACATTCACATATATTTTCCTCTTACTTGCTATTTAGGCTCACAGACAGAGCTTTACAAAGTTCCTAAAGAGAGAAAGAGAGAGTAAGGCAAGAGAACAATGCTCCCACTGAGTTTCACTGCTCTTCATACGTGCTTACTCCCACAGTTACAGCCAGTTCATGGCCATTAAGATAACTCAAGGAGGTTTCTATTTTCAAGTGCTCTCCTGAAAAACAAAACAAAACAGGAAAAAAAAATCACAAAAAACCCCAGTCTGATATTAAAACTTCAATCCTTATCTTTTAAGTACTTTGTAAGTACAGCATTGCCATTTGGTCAGTTCCTTCAGTTCAGAACTTCCTTTTCTGGTCCACAGTGATGTGGACTGACATATCCCAACACCATGGCAGAATGGAAGAAAATAAATATCAGTAAAAGCAGGGCTAAAATTCCAGAACAAACAGCCCTAGTCAGAGACCAATGTTTTTCATCCTTAAAAAAAAAAAAAAAAAAAAGATTAGGAGAGCTGGTTTCCTGCAGCAATATTTCCAGGAAAACTCCAATTAAGATGTGAATACACAGTTAGCTAAGATCTATCATTCACTATAATTAATATTCATTAGAAATACAGGTCTTGCAGCAGTCTGTACTGAAAGCAAGGGCATTTTTTTTTCACTGTCCTTCTTCCACACATAGTGCTACATACTTCTGATGCAGCTTTCCCACCGTAACAAACTGCCAGTTGCAGAGGTAAGGGAGAATTTACATATCTCCCCAACTCTACTGCACATTTTGGTTTTGCAAAGAATGGCAACTCTAAGCTGGAAGATCAGGTCAGCATCCCTGCCTACTCCACACATTTTGGTTGATTCCTACCAAGACTCCTAAGAGGACTCTTCGTTCTGCAATTCCAGTCATTCTTTCTGGAGTGAGAAGGTCAAATACCATTTCAAAACATAGGGATTTGCTTTCAGGGGAAAAGAAAAAAAGAAGATGGCAAACATGATTTTAAAGAGATTAATAATTTTAAGAATGTCTTTTAAATTATTATTGAGATTGAAGGGCTGTGGTACTTCTCTATAAATTCAATAGTAAATATTAGGGGTGAGCTCTTGCTGCCTGTGCATTTCCATAATTAATGTCTCACAACTAATAAAATTGGTTTTGAGAGGCCACTCCAAATTTCTACAACCAAGGTGATGTGAGTTGAAAAAATTTCAAGTGAAAATATTTGAAATGCAATTCTGTACATACAGAATCACAAAATTGTCAGGGTTGGAAGAACCATCAGGGACCATCTAGTTCCAACCCCCCTGCCATGAGCAGGGGCACCTCACACTAGATCATGTTGCCCAGAGCCACATCCAGCCTGGCCTTAAAAATATCCAGGCTTCTACAACCTCCCTGGGCAACCTGTTCCAGTGTCTCACCACACTTACAGTGAAGAACTTCTTCCTAATGTCTAATCCAAATCTACTCTCCTCTAGCTTGGATCCATTCCCCTTAGTCCTATCAGTACTAAACACCCTGAAAAGTCCCTGAACAGCTTTCTTGTAGGCCCCCTTCAGATACAGGAATGCCACAATAAGGTCTCCTTCAGTCTTCTCTTCTTCAAACCAAGCAACCCCAACTCGCTCAGCCTGTCCTCATGGGAGAGGTGCTCCAGCCCTCTGATCATCCTTCAAGGCCTTTCTCTGGACACAGTCCAGCCCATCTATATCTTTCTGACTCCATTTAGGAGTACATAAATCAAAAATACTGAGATGACAAATAAAACAAAGCGGTGGGCCTGAAAAAAAAACACAAAGAAAAAAAAATCTTTTAATGATTCAAGTGACTGGGAACAAAATCTATAACCTGTCAGCTGGTGGCTGACAGCTGCAATGGAATAAGCACAAATTTCTGTGTTTGTCACCGTATCTACTTAAAAGCAAAACAACAGCAGCTTTGTTAGACTCCCTACAATTACATAGGAGATTGACCATCATTCAGAAAACTGTTTTTTCTTTTGGTGACTATTCACCGTGCTGGGAAATATTGTCTTTACCTATGGGAGGAAACAAAGCCACTTCACCACAGAAAAAGAGTAGAAAAGGAAAAAGAGACCTTCTGTCCTTCTGACAAAACGGATTCTCTTATATGACCTCACACTTGAATAACATTGCAGGTGCTATAGCCAGAGTGACACTTAGTGCTCCTAAAGACTGGTAGAAAGAATAATTCAGAGGAGTAGATGGGCTGCTTTAAACCATTTCAGCCTTGTTTATCAATACTGCTTTCTCAAACTAACTAAAACTGAGCTGTTCTTCATGTTTCTTATTATTCTTCTAGAATAAGGTACATCAAAGCCAGTTCTGGCAGTGTCTGTGTGTGTGCAATGAACAAACACGGGATTTCATCTTTCTGTACTACCAAACTGACATAGGAATATTAATTCACCTAAGCAAGGCAGGGTGAAGATTCCACGTTAAGTGGAGTGGTCAGATTGGTCTAGTCTTCTCAATTTGGAATTTAATTTTCAAAACTTTAACCAGTGGAAAATACATGACAGTGATTCGTGCTAAACTGTTTCATAAAATCAGACTACAATAGCACAACCATCTATACACTGCTGTCTTTTCCCTTATCCTTTTAAGTTGGCTGGGAAGAAGGCCCCCTGAATTTCCTACAAGGAAAGTAAATGCAGTGTACTGTACTAGGAATGCACAATGCAAGTAATGGTCCTTCAAACAAGTCATGAAAGTACTGACTTATTTGGCATTATATTGATGCATTTGGCATTATATTGATGCATTTGGCATTATATTGATGCATTTTCAGGATGGAAAAAACAAACCAAAACAAACCAAAACAAACCCACTCAACCAAAACCAAAACACAACAGATTGCTAATTACAAACAACAACAAAAATACCTACTACCAAGAAAATAATTACACCTGTTGGAAAGGAGATTTTGTGTAGTGTTCCAGACATATTTTTCTGTCTAATAGGTGTAATTTTCCAGGGTATACACAATATTCTCCTATGACTTATAATTAACACTTCTGCCTTTTATCTCTGCATTAATAGCAAGTGACCAGGTTTGGCAGTTATGGTTACTCTTTTATTATTTATGAAATATTAATAATAATATTAGTTATTATTTATAATAACTAATAATTTGTAATAATAATATTAGTTATTATTATTTAATATTAGTTATTATTTATGAATATTCAAAATTAGAATACATACATAGAATACATAGAATAAACCAGGTTGGAAGAGACCTTCAAGATCATCGTGTCCAACCCATCAACCAATCCAACACCACCTAAACAACTAACCCACGGCACCAAGCACCCCATTAAGTCTTCTCCTGAAAACCTCCAATGATGGCGACTCCACCACCTCCCCAGGCAGCCCATTCCAATGGGCAATCACTTTCTCTGTATAGAACTTCTTCCTAACATCTAGCCTGAACCTCCCCTGGTGCAGCCTGAGACTGTGTCCTCTTGTTCTGGTACTGGCTGCCTGGGAGAAGAGACCAACATCCGTCTGTCTACAACCTCCCTTCAGGTAGTTGTAGAGAGCAATGAGGTCACCCCTGAGTCTCCTCTTCTCCAGGCTAAGCAACCCCAGCTCCCTCAGCCTCTCCTCATAGGGCTTGTGTTCCAAACCCCTCACCAACTTTGTTGCTTTTCTCTGGACTCGTTCCAGCAAGTCAACATCCTTCCTAAACTGAGGGGCCTAGAACTGGACACAGTACTCGAGGTGCGGCCTAACCAGTGCAGTGTACAGGGGCAGAATGACCTCCCTACTCCTGCTGGCCACACTGGTCCTGATGCAGGCCAGGATGCCATTGGCCCTCTTGGCTGCCTGGGCACACTGCAGGCTCATGTTCAATCTACCGTCAACCAGCACCCCCAGGTCCCTCTCTGCCTGGCCGCTCTCCAGCCACTCTGACCCCAGCCTGTAGCACTGCATGGGGTTGTTGTGGCCAATGTGCAGAACCCGGCACTTGGATGTGTTAAATCTCATGCCGTTGGACTCTGTCCATCTGTCCAGCCTGTCGAGGTCCCTCTGCAGAGCCTCTCTACCCTCCAGCAGATCAACTCCTGCCCCCAGCTGGGCAGGAGTTGATCTGGGCTGGGTGTCATCAGCAAATTTACTGATGATGGACTCAATGCCCTCGTCCAGATCATCCAGCCAGTTCCTAACCCAGCACAGAGTGCTGCTGTCCAAGCCATGGGCTGGCAGCTTGGCCAGGAGTTTGCTGTGGGGGACAGTGTCAAAGGCCTTGCTGAAGTCCACGTAGAGCACATCCACAGGCCTCCCCACATCCACCAGGCGGGTCACCTGATCATAGAAGGAGATCAGGTTGGTCAGGCAGGACCTGCCCTTCCTAAACCCATGCTGGCTGGGCCTGATCCCTTGGCCATCCTCTAAGTGCTGTGTGATTGCACTCAGGATGACCTGTTCCATAATCTTTCCTGGCACTGAAACAGTATGTGCATGCAGATTCTAATGCATGGTGTTGCAGTTTGAGCTGGGTGCCCCCCTGGTGCATTCACTTCCTGTGTCCAGAAGTCCAGCCCAGAGGGATGGACACAGGAAATTGTGTATTCCCTACCATAATTCTTTGCACCACTATAAGATCCAGTGCGGAGTCTGGCACTTCCTCTTTCCTTCCCTCTCCGAGACTTGGTAACTGGGGGAGAGATCTCCCGGCCATGGGCCTGATTAGGCCCAAGGCCACAGGGGGATGGGCAGTCTCAGGCCTGGCCAGCTGAGACTAGCCCAGCAGAGGGAGGGGGAAGAAGGAGCCCTGGGGGTTTTGCATGCACCCTCAGGTGGGGATGGGATCTATCTTTGTCACTGCGCTTTGGGTTTTCTGTAACATTCACTGCTTTCTATTTAAACTTTCATCACTTTTGCAATCCGTTTGTCTGAGTCGTTATTTCTGCCTGTGGTGGGGAGGGGACCTGCCCCAACCCATTACATTTTGGCGCCCAACGTGGGGCCAACTGCAGCTCGGATTGCAAAAGATGGAGAGTTTAAATTTAGTTCTGGGCGTCGGTTTGGGTTTGGAAAGTTGGGGCTCAGGTTTTGTGTTACCGGGGCGACTGTGTGAACTCCTGTGGGCTGCAGAAGGATAGCTGGTGCGTGGCTGATGGCATGGAAGCCCCTACTGTTGCTTGGGAACAGCGAGGGGTGGTTCTTTCTGTGACTTTCTGCCCAGGGTAGCTTAAGAATGCTCGAGTAGCCTAAGAAGGCGAGACCTGCCTTCTCCTCGTTCTCTGCGGAGCGGCAGGGAGCGGAGGAGGGGCAGCGGCAAGCAGAGTGTGGTCGGCCCGCGGCCGCTGCGGGGAGCGGACACCCGCGGCGAGCGGGCAAGCGACTACTGGACTTGGACTCTGCATCGCGGCGACAGAGACGGCGGGGGCCGGGCCGGGCCGCGTTCAAGCGGCGGCGGCGGCACCGCCCGAGCCGGGCTGCGTTCAGGCGGCGGCGGCAGCTGTAAATCTTTCCCTGGTGTTTTCGGACGTGTTCCGAAAATGGCGCCGAGCACCTGGCTCCGCCTCCCTGCTTCTTCAGCGGGCTGTGGCGCAGCTCCTCCCTCTTCCGGGGGTGGAGGTTGTGCAGCCGGATGCTGTCCTGCCTCGGTACGTGAGCGCCCAGCCGGGGGGTGCGGAGTGCCTCTGACATGCATCCGTGTAGCTTTGGTCCGTGTGAAAGCGGTTGGCTGCGGCACCCTGGATGGATTGAAAAAGGCAGTCGTGGAGCTAGATTGTTCCGACTGGCCTGCCCCAGGGGTGGAGAATTTGCCGCTGAATAGGAGAGTAAAGGCTTGGCTGAGAAGTTGTGAGGTATTTCCAGGTGACCAGGATGTCCCAAGGAGTCCACAAGGAATTCACACTGCAGGAGAAGGACTGCGTCGCTGGGAGGTTCCATCACATGAGGAAGAACAACTGGAATGGACTGATGCTTGAGCCTGAATGAGAGACTGTTTGAGTGGACGCCCAGATGAAGATATGGACTCTGCCGGACATGTCATCAGAAGTTTTCTGATGACCGTCGTGAGACAGGTTAGTTTTACCCTACTGATGATGTGTTTGGGTGCAAAGATTATGGTATGAAATACAGGGGTGGCATGTTGCAGTTTGAGCTGGGTTCCCCCCTGGTGCATTCACTTCCTGTGTCCAGAAGTCCAGCCCAGAGGGATGGACACAGGAAATTGTGTATTCCCTACCATAATTCTTTGCACCACTATAAGATCCAGTGCGGAGTCTGGCACTTCCTCTTTCCTTCCCTCTCCGAGACTTGGTAACTGGGGGAGAGATCTCCCGGCCATGGGCCTGATTAGGCCCAAGGCCACAGGGGGATGGGCAGTCTCAGGCCTGGCCAGCTGAGACTAGCCCAGCAGAGGGAGGGGGAAGAAGGAGCCCTGGGGGTTTTGCATGCACCCTCAGGTGGGGATGGGATCTTTCTTTGTCACTGCGCTTTGGGTTTTCTGTAACATTCACTGCTTTCTATTTAAACTTTCATCACTTTTGCAATCCGTTTGTCTGAGTCGTTATTTCTGCCTGTGGTGGGGAGGGGACCTGCCCCAACCCATTACACATGGTCGTGGATATATCCCATCAACTGGTACAATTTTAAAATTTGGAACCAAATTAGAAAAATACAAAACAGTTATTCAGTAAGATCCAAGGATGCAATCCTGCCATTTGTCCACCAGATGGCGAGTTTACTGGAACCTGGCGACTGCAGGCACAACTGTGAGGCTAGGCGTCAGGCACGTAAAATTTTCACTCAAGAATTGTAACTCCGGGCATACTGCGAGGGTATTTATAAACCACGAATTACGATACCACACAACCTAAAGCGTAGGGATTTTAAACAGAACGAAAACTGGCATTAAACATGTGAACACTGAAAACATACAACTTTACTTGTGAAAGACTCGTTGCTAAGCTTGTTGCTACGGCTGGTCGCTACCGAGGCTGGAGGGGCTTGAGGGGACCCGGCTGGCTCCCGGAGGCGGTCCCTTCCGGGCGCAGTGGACACAGGTTTTCCATGCTGCTGCCGGGTTGCGGCGTGGGTAGTCGTTCACCTGGAGTAGGCTCTCAGGCGCTTCCCAATGCTGGCAGCGCTGCGGACTTTGAAAGACACAGTCGGGAAGTAGTTCGCCCTCTGGAGCGGTTTGAGAGCAGGGGCAGGGTTGCGGAGCGGAGCCTCTTTCTCCTGGCTCAGCTCAGAAATGGGCGAGCGTCCGGGACACTCAAAGGCGGTCCCAGCAGGGCATAGGCGATGCACTGGATTGTGTAGAAAAGAGGCCGGTGGACGTGCCGGTCCAGGCTCGCACGTCTGCGGCCTCACTGAAAATGATTCGGGCAAGTTCTCCCCAGGGCACAGTCCTTCAGGATGCAGTGGCAGCTTCTTCCTACCAGCGGGACTGCAGATACGATGTTAAGCTGTAGTTTCAGTGCTGTTTATGCAAATAACTCTTTGCTGGTTAGCAGGTAAACTGAGGCACGACGGCACTTCCCGGGTTGTAAGACTGCAGACAAAGGCAGAACACGTGCAAGGAGCGAGAGAGCTTAATACCAAAAGCAATAGAGCGACAGGGCAAAAGAGCTTGATAGCAAGAGGGAATTGCTTACAATTTGGATAATATTTATAATTTGCTCGATTCAGCCAATAGTCAAACTTGGTAGACACTACTGGCCAATAGAAAAGCATATGGTCAGAATATATCCATACTTGGAAGAAGAACAAGCACAGCACAAGCATCCTACAAGGTGGGTGTGTGATCTTGTTTACCCCAAAAAGGCAGTTTGGATTGTTTACCCCGGTTTGTCTACGTCTATCCCTTTGTTTTCTCACTTCTGGCTGAGTACCCATTCCAGAAAGGAGAGGGAAGCGGGGTTTGAACAAAACATGTGGGGACATAGTTTGGCAATATTTGGGGCATAATTCTGGGCATAGGAACCCTTTACCACTCTAGGGCAATTAACATTCATTTAGCAGAGTTTTTGAGTTATTTTAAAGGACAGACATTTTGAAGGGAGGTTTGGATTTTCCCTCTCTTTTTTTTCTTTGTTCTTTTTTTGCCAGAAAGGAATGCAGAAGAGCCACACATTCTTCATGAGCATTCTGCACTTTTGCAGAAATGACTAGGAATACTTAAAAGAGCTAATGCTGTTGTTATAGCTACTGCTGAACAGAAAAGGGAGGAGTATAAATGGAGTCACACAGAGGGTCAGCAGATCTTTCTGGCTAGATTAAGAATTGCTTTGCCATCCTAGTGCTCCATTTGCAATAGAGAATGTTTAAATTTGGCCTCTTTATAGAAAAGGGGCAAGGAGAGAGAAGGAAAACCATAGGAAACAGCCTTTGAACTTCAATTCTCAAGTTCCTCAAAATTTAAATTAAAATTCAGCATCTTTAATAAGCCCACTATGGAGCTTGTTACAAGGCACTGAAAAGTGGATATAACCTATGATTTTGACCTAGACTTTGAATATTGGATTTTTTTTTTACTTTTAAAACTAAATTTATCATAGTCACTTTCTCCATTTGATATTAAACAAGGAACATTTGGTGTCAAATAGAATCATAGAATAATTTGGGTTGGAGGAGAGTTTTAAAGGTCATCTAGCCCAATTTCCCTGCAGTGAGCAGGGATATCTTTAATTAGGTCAGGTTACTCAAAGTCACAATCAGCCTTATCTTGAATGTTTCAAGGGATGGGACATCCACTACATCTCTGGGCAACTTGTTTCAGTGTTTGCCACCCTCACTGTAAAAAAGAAGTCTGCCTTGTAAGTAGTCTGAACCTAACATGCCCTGTTAGAAAGATTGTCCCCATCTTTCTAAACATATCTTTGGGTATTGAAAGCCCACAATAAGGCCTCTTTGGAGCTTTCTATTCTCTAGGCTAAGCAACACCAATTATCTCATCCTTTCTTCATAAGAGAAGTATTCTAGCCTCCTCTGGACCCACCCATGGTTTAGCTGATTAGATGGTGTTGGGTGATAGGTTGGACTCGATGATCTCAAAAGATCTTTTCCAACCTGGTCTATTCTATTCTATTCTATTCTATTCTATTCTATTCTATTCTATTTTATTCTATTCTAATTCTTTCTTGTGCTAAGGACTCTGGAGCTGGACACAGTACCTACAGGTCTCAACACAGTGAAGAATCAACTTCCTTGACCTGCTGCTTATGCTTCTTTTGATGGAGCCCAGGATGTAATTTTCCTTCCGAGATGTCAGTGCATATTGCTGGCTCACATCCAGCTTTTCATCCACAAGCACCACCATGCCTTTCTCCACAGGGCTGCTCTCAGTTCCTTCAGCCTCCAGCCTCTACTGATACTAGGGATTTTGCCAAATTCATGAGGTTCTCAAGCTTGTTCAGGTCCCTCTGGAAGGCATACCCTCCCTCAGGCATGTAACTGCACCACGCTGCTTGGTGTCATCTCACCATTTTTTGTCAACAGTCCTGGCTAATTGGGGAGCTCCCAGTTAACTGGAGACTAGCAAATGTGATGCCCATCTAGAAAAAAGGCTGGAAGGATTATCCAGAGAATACAGACCTGTCAGTCTGACCTCGCTGCACTTGCACTTGGTGAGGCCATGCTGGCTGTCTTGAATCACCTCCCTGTCCTCCATGTGCCTTAGCATAGTTTCTAGAAGAATCTGTTCCACAATCTTCCCAAGCACAGAGGTGAGGCTGACAGAGTTGCAGTTTCTGGGGTCCTTCTTTCTACTCTTTAAAAATGTGTGTAATATTTCCCTTTTTCTGGCCACCAGAGACTTCACCTGCCACAACTTTTCATATAATACAGAGTGGCTTGGCAACTACACTAACCAGTTCCCTCAGGATTCTGGGATGCATCTTATATGACTTTTAAGTCTTATAAGACTTACATGTTTGGTTTCATTCTTATTCAGGAAATATTTCAATGCCTTGAGAGTTTTTGATCTGCATGTATTGATATTGTTCAGTGCATTAACCATTTTAACAGTTCACCTTTTAGAATCTGAGCTTATCATAGTGCTTCAGTTTGTACAATGCACTGTAATGTCTCATAATGAACATTCAGCACTATTAAATATTTTCTAATTGGGAATTTGTAAGGGCATTGCAGGATATGAGTATACTTTATTATAAACTATTTCAATCTTCCTCTTTTCATACTTTCCCATTTTTATATCAAGTAGGAATGAGAGCATATCACTGATGGCCAGACAAGAAAAGCTGCAGCTAATGGCTGTTTCACTTGTTCATAAGTTGTTATACTGTAAGCATGGTGGCTGATGTATTCCATAAGACTAACATTCTAAACCTTATTTTATTATTCAGTGTTATAAAGACAAAAATGCCACCTTTGCTATTACTAAAAAAATGTCTTTTAGAAGTTTGAGAATTGAGACCTTATATGTAACAAGAATGTTTTCCACTGTAGTGGTTCAGGCTGGGTGCCCCCCTGCTGTGGCCACATAAGACACATTCCTGGTGTCCGGAGGGGTCCAGCCCAATGGGTGGACACAGGAAGCTGCCTATCTCATCCCATAACGTCCTGGTACCTACAAAACCCACCTGCAAAGTCCTGCACCTCCTCTTTCTTCCCTCACCGATCCTATGGAGATGGTCCCTGTCTGGTAACGGAGGGGGAGTCATCTTGAGGCCTCTTGGTGCCTGGCCTAATGCCTGGAGGAGAAGGGGGAAGGGCAATCTCAGATGTGGCCAGCTGAGATTAGCCTAACAGTGGAAGAGGGGGGAGAAATAAGAGCCCTGGGGGTTTTGGGTGAACCCTCAGGTGGGGAGAGGGAGGTGTTGGGATGCTCCTGGATATGCTTTGGGATCTCTTTTGTCACTGTGCTTGTGGTTTGCTGTAAAATATTCACTGCTTTTCCATTTAAACTTTCTACCACTTCTGCAATCCGTTTGTTTGAGTCTCATTATTTTTTTCTGCCCGTGGTGGGAGGGAAGGAAGGATTTGCCTTTCAACCCACATACAGGTGGTGTGCATTTTGCTAAAGGTATTGTCTAAATGTAACAAAATTAAGAGCAGTGTTTCAAGAAAATCAATCCTTCAGGAAAAAAGCCACAAAGTTTTCATCTGTTAAAGAGCCATTTTAGACTTTGTGGGAAGCAGGTATATCAGAGTGGGACACAGTCCCACTGCATAACTAGTAATAAAGTCAACTGTATGCTCACCATCTGTGACCAACACTGAATTTGGAGGTATATGCTTCTAACCAAGAACAGTACAACACTAGTCTGAAAAACCTACTTTCCTTCTATTCATTTTGAACTATAGCACTTCACTGGTAAATGTTTTGTTGAACAATTTGTGGAGCTCACAGTATGAATCTTTTTAATTAGAACGATTTTGCGACACTGCTGACAGCACTGTACCTGCAGTTTATCAAAGTGATCCCACTCACCTCTGAAATAAATTGATGAAATGAAGCTTTTATATTCAAATATATGTCAGAAAATTTATTATTCTGTCCTGAAATGCATGACTACTTCTTCTAGTAAAAAGAGCAAAAAAATTAACTCCATGGCCCCACTACTTTTCACACAGCTAATGATTTTTTGTACCTCATGGAAGTGGTTCTTCCAGACGTCACTTATTTCCCATAATGGAGTGACTCTTCACTGGAGGCTAATTTGCAGAGGTAAATTAATCCAGGAAAACAGTTAAGAACTTTCTGGCTGTAATTAAAAAAAAACAGTCACCTAGCATAGGCTGCTAGCCTAAATTATTTGGGATAGAGGAGTCTAAAAGTTGTTTTGCTTGATTTTTCCAAAAGATTGACTGAGTTCTGTATCTCTGACTTATTTATACAATAGGCAATATGTGATCCAGCAATTTAAAATGAGCAATTAAATGTTTTAATGTATCTTTTCAAGGACACACAGAGATGTCATTTAGTAGGTCATGGATTGCTAAGTACAGAACTTAAAGATATTGCCATTAATCTTATTGTGAAAGCTCTGAAGTACTGTACACCTACAGATAAGTGTGATTTCATCCATAGTCCTTCACTGTTTACATGCAATAGCTCAGTATAAAAAACTCCACAAAATGAAAACCAACCAACCAACCAAAAGAACAAAAAATTAAAAGAAAACCTTATGAAAAGATATCAAAATATCTTCTAGGCATGTACTGGAATTTAAGAATAACTTAGGTAATAATGTATTAGGTTGAATTCAAAGCTACAAAAGTTGTAGCCTTTATTATGACCAATTCAGCCAAATTCCTTTGAAACTTTTAAGATAATGTATCCACATTTCAGTACATAGGAAAATTAAGAAGTTTATGAACAAATTAGGCAAATTAGTAAGACCTAAATGACAGCAATTCTAATAAATTCAATTAGTTCCTTCATCTGTCTTTGTTATTATATTTGTTACAGTATTTGGATTGTTTATACATTAAACCTTATAACATTGAAGTATTTTGTAAGGTACAGTCATCACATTTCTTCTCTGCTCCTATAAGGAAATATTTTAATATCATGTAAAATAATGTGAGATACTATTCTATTCTTAAATGAATGCAAGTAGGTATATTTGAAATAAGTGATGGCACTTTTGGAGAGCTGAAGACACAGTGGCTTGGATCCAATTTCTGTTGGAGTAAATGGGAACACTTCAATTGATTTAATGGGTCTTGGATTTGATACAAGCTGCACTTTGACTTAACTGGACTATTCCTGGGAGTAAGTGCAGTACCTACTTGAGCACTCACATTCAATGAGGTATTTTAAGACCTGGTCTTTAGAAGTAAGCATCTAAGAGACAAGAAAAGCCACTTTCATGGTATGACAGGTTAAAAATCACAAGAAACAAGAACCCTGAAAGTTTTACAAAAGTGAGAAGATTCTTATTTTTAAAGTAGTAGAACTGCATATCATGAATTTACCTTTCACATTTCTGTAACACAGAAATATAAATCTGTACTTTTTTTCCCCACGTTATTACAAGTTAAACTCACAACAGATCAAAAAATAGAAGCAGAACTGGGTCTTACAAATCTGTTCTCATAGCTACCTATAATAATCTATTGGTATAGTTATATTACAAAATAATCACTAAATGCTCACTTTCACTGCTGTGATATCTGTGATATCTGTTTCCCTCTTTAATATCTGTGATTATATCATCAATATATATAAAATACTGAAAATGTGACTTAATATAGTCTCAGTCATAATGTATTAGACTATATGGAGCCCTGATCTAGTTCAAGATATCCTGGTTACTCTGGGGTGGGGTTGGACAAGATGACCCTTGAGGATGCCTTCCAACAGAATGCACTCGATGATTGTATATCAATCTGAAGTTGTTTCTATAAAACTCTGACACAACGTCTTTCCCAGTCTACTACCCATTGCAAATGTAAAATGCCTTCAAAATTATTCATTATGAACCATCTCCGTTTGGTCTTCAAACAAAAGATTTTTAAATATTTTTGCAATCTCTGTTAATTTCCAACAATTTTTCCCTTTTGAAACAATAGTGTTTTGTCCTTGCAGCTAACTTTGCTTCCCCCCCCCCCAAATGAAAGAAGATAGAAGCATGTTTCACAGTTACTAAGATAATCTGATTTTCCTGACCTTCTCTTTCAAGTATCACAGATCTTATCAGTGTGCCCAGAAGAAGCTCTGAAAGTGGCATATTTTCCATTGTGGCACAACAAGAGAAGTCAGTCACCAGCTGCTGTTGTGGAGAGCTAGTAGTGCACATTCATGCAATTGCATATCCACGTAACAAATCTGTCCAAGTCACAGACAGGCGCAGACTGCATTGCTATAAAAATGTTACCTAGATGAAAGCATCGTGGCTATTAGACTGAAGCAGAAACGTGACTGCTTCCAAACAACTCTGTTCGATAGCATGTTGGCTCTCATGTGCAGTCATGTACAATCTGATCTCCTTGCCACCAGGACCAGCCAAGTACCTTTGTCACTTTTGTTCTGTGCCACTGCTAGTTCATCATGAGATGGGTTATTGTTGCAACAACTATACAGTTATACAAGTCTTAGCTAATCTTAGTCCCAGAAATTGATGCAGCCAATCCTGACTGCTTCTAAAACTCACTGCATAACAAAACCTTATGCAATCGAAACCTCTCTGGAAACTCATTGTTTAGAACCCTGCTTTGTGAGGAACTTTGAGAAAATTGCTGTATTAGGCTGGTGTATGAAAATCTACTGCACTACACACAAGGTGACCTGTTTGCTGTAGATATATCCAACTAACCATGCGACTTAAACATGAATACTGCTGTTAAATAATTGCAACAAAACAACAGAATTCAGCAATTCAGCAAAGGTAGAAAATTCCAGAAGGATGGATTGCATCTGCTTGAACTGCAAAGAATGAAAATCATTTCAGAGAAAAAGATACTTCTAGCCTCTGGCTTACAATTCGCTTATTTTTCCTGTATTGCCCTGCCCAGATTTTTTAAATGTATATTCTCTCATTCCTTCAGTCCTTTTAACTCCTTTCCATTTGAAGGGCTCTCCTCTATCCTTCTTACTAATGCTACCTTATATATGGAGGAATTTTCCACACTATTTGCAGCTCTCCATTTATTTCTTGTATATTCTGTCTCTTTGAGTTTGGGAAGAGATATAATAAATAAATCACTGAAGAAGCAGTTAAGTTGTTACTATCAAGTAATTCAGTTCTGTGTTGCATCAAACCAAGTAGCTACATTCAGGGGAAATCTACATGTGTTACTTACATAGGCAGTGATTCCTGCAGCCTCCCACAATCTGTTGTACAAACTGACTAAATAACAGTGTTTGGCATGATACGGATGCATGTCCTCCCCCATTCACAAATTCAGAAGAAAATATTTCTGAGGAAAAAAAAAAGAGATACAATTTAATGTAATAACATTTTCCACCCCCTTTCAAGACTTCCAGTATTTCTTAGAAGTCATATAGTACAGAATTAAATGATGACTAGCAATCCTCTGCGAGATATGATAGCATACTGTGCATTTCAAAGCACTTATATTTGTTATTTTTCCTTTTTTTTTTTTTTTTTTAAATTATTGAGTTTATCTAAAAAAGCCACTAACATAACAGCATTAACCATGCAGTAAAGGGCCACTTTATTAGTAAAACTTCAGACGCTGTCCCCCACAGCATCCTCCTGGACAATTGCAGAATCACAGAAACATTCAGGTTAGAAAACACCTTCAATATCAGCAAGTCCAACCAATACTACAAGTACTCTACAAGTTCACCCCTAAATCACATACCCAAGCACCACATCCAAATGATCTTTAAACACATCCAGGTTTAGTGACTCAACCACCTCCCTGGGCAGCCCATTCCAATGCCTGACCACTCTTTCCATGAACTTTTTTTCCTGATGTCCAGTCTAAACCTACCCAGTCACAGCTTGCGGCCACTCTCTCTTGTTCTGTCACTAGTTGCCTCTAAAAAGAGACCAGCACCAATCTCTCCACAGCATCCTTTCAAATACTTGTAGAGTGTGCTGTGGTCTCCCCTCAGCATCCTCTTTTTCTGGCTACTCATGGCTTGGAGGGGTGAACGATTTAACTGAGTTAAGAACTGGCTGGATGGCCAAAGAGTGGTGGTGAGTGGAATTAAATCCAAGTCACAGCCAGCCACTAGTGGTGTCCTCCAGGACTCAGTATTGGACTCCGTTCCCTTTAATATCTTTATCTATGATCTGGATGAGGGAATTGAGTGCATCCTCAGTAAGTTTGCAGATTACAATAAATTGGGTTATCTCTTTGCATCTGGCCATCCAGCCAGTTTTCGACTCAGCAAAGCAGTCACTTTCTTCATGATGCTGTGGGAAACAGTGTCAAAGGCTTTACTGAAGTCCAGATAAACAACATCCACCTCTTCTGCTATGCAGAGGGAACGTTCAGGTTCCTCAGCTGGTTCCAAACCTGATCTTCCCTTATAATGTGAGGCTCTTTACCCACTGGCCCTCATCTAGTGGTCCATCAACTCAGGAGTGGGAAGGAGCAAGACTGCCAGTGAAGACTGAGGGAAAAATCTTAATTGAGTGCCTCAGCCTTCTTCTTGTCTGTTGACACTAGCTTTCCATTCTTGCTCACCAGAGCAGGTACACTTTCTTTAACCTTCCTCTGCTGGTTAATTGTACTTGTAGAAGCTGTTTTTGTTATTCTTTGCATCCATTGTCAAGTTCGGTTCCAGCCTTGCTTTGGCTTTTCTGGCCTCATCCCTACAGAACCAGGAGTGTAGCTCTACTCCTACCAAATTACCTACCCCTGCTTGCACTGTGCAGTTGTCTTGCTCTTTATACATTCACCTGACTCAGTCAGACTCTTCCCTTTCATGTGTGATTTCTTACACCTGAGGATCAAGAGCACCTGCACTTTTTGGAAAGTAGTCATAAAAATCTACCAGCTTTGTTCTGCTCCCCTGTCCCTGAGGACCACTTCCCAGGGTGTCCTACTGACTAACTCTGTGAAGGCCTGGAATTTTTCCTTCTGAAAATTCAGAGCCCTGACTATGATGCTTTTCTGACTGGTATCCCTTAGGACTGCAACCTCCCCCTGCATGTGATCACTGCAGCCCAGGCTGCCTTGTATCTTGACATCTATTGTAACCATCAGGTGCAGTATTGCATCTCTTTGGGTAGTATTGTCTGGCTAAGAAGTTATCATTGAAGCACTGCAGGAGTCTCTTCCATGTCCAGGTGGTTGAAGCGCCCAGGCTGGATGAGAGTTTGTGAGAACGAAGCCTCCTATAGCTGAAGTAGGAAGGCTTCATCAGTGAGCTCCCCTTGATCAGGTGTCTGGTAGCAGACACCAAGCACAGGTTTATTGCCCATGCTAGATGTGTTCACATAGAGGCAAGATGATTAATCACTGAAACTACATGCAGAAAAAAAAAAGAAGGTTAATTCTCAGGTAAAACTACAAAAAAAAACCCCAGTATTTTTCTAAGAATTAGTAAAACAAACAAACAAAAAATTAATCTATAAATACAGTGGTGATCAAATAAACTTGATGGCAAGCAGCAAAAATTGAGAGCCTAAAGCTTAGGTCAATGGGATTGAATATTCAGGACTTGTAGATAAAGTGGACAGAAATTCTCAGATATGAAACTTAAATCTTTTCTTCTGAATAGCATGACATTTCAGGAGAAAAGCAATGTCACCGTCACAAAACATGATCAGTATTTAGTCTGAGTAATTACAGTTTGAAGTCAATACTGAACTCCAGAGATCCAGAGCATTTTTCTGATTGTATTTTTGTTTATTTGTTGCTTTTGGTTTGTTTTTTTTTTAAAACATTTTTATTAAATTAAAAAAAAAAAAAAAAAGGCGGTGGCGGGGGGGCAAAAAACAAAGCCACCCAACTCGGTAATTTCGTGGTACTCACATCATGAAGCCTTTGTAAGAGCAGCTCTCCATTACAAGTTTCTTTCCTGTTTCACAGACTTAGTAGTATGACACAGTGCTCTGCTTTAATTTCAGCTATTGCCTCATTATTTGGATCCGCCCAGGTGTATTTCATAATGTTAATAGTTCCTGAAGTTAAAGATGTAAAGCATTCTCATAAAGTCTCTCATCTGTTTTGAGAAAGAGCATTTAATCTCACAATTTACACACTCATTTCCCCCTACCTAACTGTCCCTTTGTCTTGTAGTTTATTAGACAGTAAAATATGGCTTAAATGTGTATAAATAAAGTGGTCAGTGCTACAAAATAGAAGTTAAATTGTTTAAAAAATATATAATAGAAGGATTATCATATTTTATGTTTAAGGTAAGAACACTTAAACCATTTAATTATGAAGAGGACAGTGATGCCAAATTTTAGAGAATTCTATTACCTTAAGTGGACTTCTAACCTTGACAACATATCTTGTTCCTTGGGTAGAAACACGTCTACAACACTGCCTGAAGTGCTCTAAATCCATAGAGGTGAATTATGCCAAACTCATTGGAGTAGATTGTATTATATTAGCATTCAACTGCCATAATTTTCAACAGTGAACTAGAAATTTGTCAGATCTTATAAAAGCTATAGAGGTTCATCATTGATTTACAACCAAAACAAAATAAATAACACACCCCCCCCAAAACCCCCACCCGAACAACCAAGATCTAAAGCAAACAAAAGCCAAACAAATCAAACAAAATCACTAGCAGAACAAACAAACAAAATATTAAAACCTCAAACTGAAAAACAAACAAAAAACCCCAAATAAAACACCCCATAAGAACAAACAAACAAAACAACAACAAAACCCAACAAAAGCTACTGCACTTGCATTCCCTACCATGGGTAGTATTTTACTTTATTACAGAACCCCTTTTTCATTTACTACTGCTGTAGTTTCAGGCTATGCCTTTCAAATTTTCCACAGATCTTGAACAGAAGTTGTAGAGTGTAAATAAAGCACCATTGTATGTAAAAAGGAAAGTAATTATAAGTTCTAAATAATCCCATTGGGCACACTATCAATAAAGTGGGGCTGTATATACTTTCTTTCTTTTCAGTTTCCTCACTCTGGGAGACACTAACTTGCTTTTACTTGGCTTTGCTGAACTTGACTGTGTTCTTTGTTTTGGCTAAGTACTTAAAAACAACAATTCTCTGCTCTTTCTCTTGTCCCTTTGTGTCCAGAGGGATAAGGGGGAGAGCAGGGAAGGGGAAACTATTAGCTCCCATATTTTTTTGGCCAAGGGGATTTTTGTGATGTTTATAAACTGTAAATACCTGTAAATATTGCAAATACTGTATATTTTGTACACATTATTTGCATTTCATTGTAGAAAGTAGTTTTGCTCATAAATACAGCTTCATTTGCTTCCAACTATGCTGGTCTGGCAATTTAGTATTGGGGGGAATTTTCAACCCTCCACAACTACATTCCAGAGTTTATTTCTACTTCTACTTTTTTTTTCCTTTTTCCTTTCTTTTTCTTTTTCTTTTTCTTTTATTTTTTTTTCCCTGGCAGGAAGCCATAATGTTATGGCTTTGTATTCCTAGTCAATGTTAACCCAAATGTAAAATAAAGTTTGTAAGCTATTTTAGAAACACCGAAGTGGGAAAATACTATACTAGAAAATCTAGTAAAACGTCCCCTTTTTAATAATCTAAAACAGATTGAAGGGAAAACATAGGTAGAGCAAAATTATATATGAGAGCCATTCTCAGGAACAGAAAAGGCAGTATTTGCATTCCAGGTGCTAAATAAGCTATAAAACTTTATTACTCTGTATTCAATATTCTCCGACAAGAAAACGTACTCTCTGGATAACAGAAGAGCCTCAATGAGCCACAAGTTTCTACAAGAAAAACTCAATTATAGTTCAATTTTTTTTTTTTTTTAAGGTGAACTATAATCTCCTTTTTGTTGCTCTCCTCTGCCCTTCTCCCTGTTTTCAGAAGAGAGACATACTGCTTGTTAAATAGGCCATGGAGTAACAGATCTCAATGCTCAAACCTCCAATTTGCAGTAAGGTATTACCAGGCAGCATAAAGTTACAAATACTGGGAAAAATTTTGCTTTTTTTTACCCTGGATCTTTCAATCCACCTATCCCATGCAAAAAGACAGTAAGCTAGAAAAGACCTTTATTGCCATGACTGTGGTGAATCCAAAGCTATTAATTTCCAGCCATCTGATCCACATACAGGTGGAATAGAGAACAATCAACCAAATGAGTTGCTACTTACCGCATTGTCATTAACATAACACATGTGTGCACAGTTTCTTTACTCCATAATAATAAATCTCAAGAAAGCTGGTGACAATTTCAAGAGTAATTCTAAGCTGCTGAATTCACTATAGCCATTATATGTCACTTTACGTTTGTTCTGCAAACCACTAACAGAATAAAAAAGGCTCTCCCCTTAACTGACAGAAATTTTATAGGAGCAAAGAAGGAAGTTTAGACGGTCTGTTCTACTTTTAATAATCTGTGAGCATTTCACATCTTAAAAAATATCCAGAGTCAGGTAACCTCAGCTTTCCTACCCTTTTAAGTATTTCTTACATCCTAAAAAGCATTTAAGTGAACACATACTCCAACGAAGATTGTAAGAGTTGCCCTTAGAATTTGGTATTGCATTTCAAAAGATGGTGGGTTTGCTCCCTGTTGGTCAGACAGCAGTGAAGTAGAGGAGAAGAGAGCACTGAAACCCAGAAGGCGAGGTTTTTCATTTAATACAAAGGAATGCTTTGATCCCTGAGTCATCATCATCCAGCAATGGTCACTAAGTATATTTCCCCACAACTGTTTACAAGAGCTCTTTCAGTGATTAAGGCAAGTAGGCACCTTCTCCCCTCTTTCTCACTGTTAAAAAAAAAAAAAAAAAAAAAAAAAAAGAGAAAGTTAAGCAAAATCTCATTTTGTGGTTGGCAAGGGAACAATAGGTTTCTAACACTCCATTCCCTAAGGATGCCAGGGAGAGCAAGTTCTTCCATTTCTACCACTTGTCAGCAAGAAACATATCAGAGGTGGCTGCTCGCTTGCACATAAGCTGTTATCTCTGCTTGTTTGTGTATACACTAGGACAAATGACACGCCTGAGACTCCTCATGTGCATACCCAGGGAGTTAGTGCCATTAGCCTGAATAAAAAGTACACCTCTCTAGAAATGTACAAAATCCACTGCACTATGATGAGATCCTGTGGGGCTTTGCTTCAATTCATTGTATGTGCATCTGTCTGCTGAGCAGTTTGTATTTCTGTAACTGGTGTGACATTCCAGCTATGACATTCCAGCTGTCTTAAAAATCTAAATTTATCTCACTAGGCTACCAGGCTACCAGAACAAATTTCACTTATTTAGTTATTTCAGAAAGTACCACAAAGGATAGCACAAGACAATGAAAATCTACATACTCAGGAAAGCAGAGATGACGTATCACTGTTTTGTTTTGATTCCAAGTGCCTCAAGGTGATTTAGAAAACACATTGCACTGGTGATTTAAAGAGGCATGAAGACTCCACAGGGGGCATTTCGTAGTCTAATATATTTTCACCTTAACACAAGACACTACAGAAAAACAGTGGATTGGCAAATTTAAGTAGCTAGAAACAAAACTAGACCAGAAACTCAAAGCTCTTTTGCTTCCCCTTCCCACCCCCACTCCCCACCCCTTTTTCTTCCTTTCCCCCCATATATATATATTTTTAAACTATTTTAGTAAAGCAAAGAGCAAAGTGCAAAGATTGTATTCTCCATACAGGCTCTGTATAATGACACAGAGTTGTTATTTACTGACATGTTCTACTATGAGACCATTCAATCATTACCTCAGTTTATCCTATGCAAAGGTCCTTCTACAACCTATTTAAACTAAAGCCAGTAACTTCTGTTGATACGAACCCTAACACCATCCTAAAATTTACCATTCATTGTAAACAGATGGCTTATAAACAGCTACAAGCATGGAGTTGATGCTATGCTTTAACTAGCAGGTGGTAAACACAGTACTACACAGAACACATTGCAGCTGCCAATAGACCCCAAACCAAACCCACTGCATCATGGAACCGTATGGTGCTGGTCTGATGTTTGTCTGCCAAAGACATAAACATTGGAGGACAGTGTTGGTAGTATGATCTGTAAAAAGAAGCCTTGCTTAGTTTTATTCTGAGATTAATTTAAAGCCATGTGTAATCTGTTTCTCTGCCTGCTTACTGGAGTATAGACAGATCATTTACACCTAGGTCTACTTTTCTTATTTTTTGTATCAGAAAAGGTACACTGTTGTTGATGAGCCAAGATCCAGGTTGTTGGCTTTGCAATTCATCTACTGTAAATAACCTAGAACAAAAAAGAAAAAAAAAAGCTTTAAAGAAAATGTAGTGTAATGGTTTAACCCACCGACATCAACAAAAAGCTCAGATGAACTCAGTCGGAGAAGCAACTGAAGCTGTAGTTTACAAGCAATAATGGAATGCACTGAATATGTACAAAATATACAGTATTTACAATATTACACAAGAATTTACAAAAAGGAAACAACACAGAAATCCTCCTCCTGAGGAGGATTCCACCTTGGGTTCTCCCCAACCTCTCTCTCCCTCCCCTTTCCCTCTAGTTAATTAGAAGAAAAGAAAAGAGAAAATGTTAAGGGAATTTCAGTTAGCTCAAACCTTTGTTAAGAAGTTATTTTTTTCTTATCTCATTTGCAGATAAGCGGCCTTCTCTGTCCAAGGGCAAGATGCACGCCAAGAGACAGAAGACAGAGAGACTGAGAACAGAACGCAAGATTGCAGAACTACATCCTACTCATCTACCAATGAAATTTGTTTAGAATTATCTTTTTTTTGTTTTCCTTTTTACACTAACTGTAGCTCCTAGCTTAAAGGCACAGCCTAAACTGTCACAGAAAATACTGGAAAACAATAGTTACTATTGAGTGCTTCCATCTGATATGTAAAATACATATATTATGAAGCTGTGTTCTGTCTTGGTTTAATTAGGTGATGCAATGCCTGAGAGAAAGGAGCATGAAGGAATAGAATAGAATAGAATAGTATAGAATAGAATAGACCAGGTTGGAAGAGACCTTCGAGATCATCAAGTCCAACCCATCATCCAACACCATCTAATCAACTAGACCATGGCACCAAGTGCACCATCAAGTCTCCTCCTAAACACCTCCAGTGATGGCGACTCCACCACCTTCCGAGGCAGCCCATTCCAATGGGCAATCACTCTCTCTATGAACAATTTCTTCCTAACATCCAGTATAAACCTCCCCTGGCACAGCTTGAGACTGTGTCCTCTTGTTCTGGTGCTGGTTGCCTGGGAGAAGAGACCAGCCACTGCCTGTCTACAACTTCCCTTCAGGTAGTTGTAGAGAGCAATAAGGTCTCCCTTGATCCTCTTAATCAAAGCTGGAAAAGCATGCAGGAAAAACTTCAAGTACATCTCTCTCTTTTTAATTATGTCTGTGTGGATCTCTCCTTCGGATGTGAAATACCTTTCTGGTGACTCAAACTCTTTAATGGTATAGTATCAGAAGCCTACCTTAATCTATATAATCATTTAGATTATGATAACATCTGTTTGCTTTTTTTGGCTGTGTGAAGTTGTAGTTCATAGAGCCATAGAATTGTTTCAACTGGAAATGACCCTTAAGATCATCTAGTCCAAACATCTAACTCTATCAATTCTGGTGCTAAACCATGTCCCTCATCACTACATAAATGCATCTTTTAAACACCTCCAGGGATGAGGATTCAACCACCTCCCTGCGGAGATTATTCCAGTGTTTGATAAGCCTTTCAGTGAAAAAGTTGTTTCTAACATCCAATCTAAAACTCCCCTAGTACAACCTGAGGCCATTTCCTTTTATCTTTTTACTCTGGCTTTTTAGTGTGGAGAAGAGAAGCCTGAGAGGGGATTAGATAAATGTTTATAAATATCTGAGGCTAAGTGTTAAGAGGGAGGGCACAGCCTCTTCTCAGTTGCACCCTGTAATAGGACAAGGGGTAATGAATATAAACTACAACACAGAGGACTGGAAAAGGCTGCCCAGAGAGGTTGTAGAGTCTCCTTCTCTGAAGACTTTCAAGGCCCATCTGGATGTGTTCCTGTGTGACCTGTGCTAGATTCTATGTCCTGCTCTGGCAGGGGGGCTGGACTCGATCCTCAAAGGTCCCTTCCAACCCCTAACATCCTATGATCCTGCGATCCTGTGATCTTATCACTTGCTATTAGGGAGAAGAGACCAACAACCACCTCACTGCAACCTTCTTTCAGGTAGTTGTAGAGAGCAGCCTCCTCTTCTCCACAGTAAACAATCCCAGTTCCTTCAGCTGTTCCTCAGGGATCTGTTTTCCAGATCCTTCATCAGCTTCATTGCTCTTCTGTAGTGTTTTAGCACAAGGGTTAAGCTCCCTGCTCCTCCAACACAAAAGTGAGGAAAAGTAACACACAAAACTCAGGGTTGAGATAGAGAGATAAGAGTTTAATATAACATGAAACATCATAATCACAATGCATAGTTACCTTAGCTGATAATCTAATAATACAATGCCTGATTACTTTAGCTCAGCCTATTCGCAGATGAAGCAGAGTGAAATACAGAAAAAACCAAACCAGCATAAACCAGAAAATCAAAACCAGTGCTACCCAGCTCCCACTCTTTCCACTGCCGTGCCTGCAGAACAGAGTCAATATCCAAGAACCTGGAATCCAGAAGCAGCAACTGGAACAGGAATCTGTTGCAACCTGAACTCCAACCCCCATAATACTTTGCTCCAGTTAGCACTTCATTATTTTTTGAAGCTGTCATGACTGCAGCATGGTATGAATAACAGCAGCTGGTTCAACTCAGTCCATGACACATTCTCTGGACACGCCTCAGCAACTCAAAGTCTTGTAGTGAGGGGCCCGAAACTGAACACAGTACTCATAATGTGGCTTCATCAGTGCTGAGCACTGGGAGACCATCATGTCCCTGGTCCTGCTATCTCATTGTTTCTGATACAGAACAGGATGCTATTGGCCTTCTTGGCCACTTGAGGTGGCTCACATTCAGCTGGGCTGTCAGTCATTTTCTCTACTGGGCAGCTTTCCAGCCACTCTGCCCCAAGCCTGTAATGTTGCAAGAGAGAGTTGTGATTCAACTGCAGGACCCGTAACTTGACCTTGTTAAAACTCATGCAGCTGGCCTCTGGCCATTGATTCAGGATGTCCAGTGTCTGTGCAGAGCCTTCTTATGCTCAAGCAGATCAACACTCCTACCCAATTTGGTGTCATTTGCAAGCTTACTGAGGGGGCACTCAATTCCCTTATCCTGATCATTGATAAAGATGTTAAAGATAATTGAACCCAATACTGAGTCCTGGATTACACCTCTTGTGACCAGCTACCAACTGGTTTTGACTCCATTCACCACCACTCTTTGGGCCTGGCCATCCAGGCTGCTTTTTTATCCAGCAAATTGTCCACCCATTCAAGCCATGAGCAGACAGTTTCTCCAGGAGGGTGCCATGGGAGACAGAGTCAAAGGCTTTACCTTGTCCTAGAAGATCAGGTTCATTGAGCAGAACTTGCCCTTCATAAACCCATGCTGACTGAGTGTGATCACCTGGTTGCCCTGCACATGCTGCATAATGACAGTCAAGATGATTTGCTCCAGCACCAAGTTCAGACTGACAGGTCTGTAGCTCCCCACAGGGTCCTTCTGGCCCTTGTTGTAGATAAGCATCACAAGTGCCAATCCTCCATCAGCTGGGTCCTCCCTGGTTAGCAGGGATTGCAAATCAATGATAGGAAATACCCTGGTGAGCTTCTGCCCAATCTTTCACTACCCATGGGTATATGCCATCCAGCCCCATGGACATAAAGAATCATACGCAGATACATATTTCTAAGTGGTGCAACAGATTGCTAAACATCTCCTCTTGGATTGTGGGAACTTCCTTTTGCTTGTCATCCCTATCTTCCAGCTCAGGGAGCTGGCTATCCACTGAAAAACTGGTCTTACTGGTAAAGGCTGTGACAGAGTAGTTGTTGAGTATCTCATCCATGTCCTCATCTTTGACTACTTGGTCTTCCCTCTTTATCCAGTAAAGGATAGAGATTTTAATTACTGTTCTGTTTGCTGCTAATATATTTGTTGAAGCATATCTTGTTCCCTGTAACAGCTGAGGCCAAATTAATTTACAGCTGGGCTTTTGCCCTTCTAATTTTCTCCCTGCATAGCCTCACAACAGGTTTGTAGGCCTTCTGAGGGGCCTGCCCCTTCTTCAGAAAAAAAATATTGAAAAAATGCTCCTTTATTTCCTGAGTTGCAACCAGTTCTCTCTATTCAGTCAGGCCAGCCTTCTTGTCTCCCACCTTGTCTTTTGGCACATGGGGATGGATTGTTCCTGCACCTTCAGGATTTCTTTCTTGAAGCATGTCCAACCTTCCTGGATTTCTTGGCCCTTCAGTACTCTCTGCCAAGGGACTCTATCAACCAGTCTCCAAAACAGCCACAGTCTGCCTTATGGAAGTTGAGGGTGGCAGTTCTGCTGATCCCCATCTCTGCTTTTTCAAAAATTGAAAATTCTGTCATTTCATGACCATGGTGCCCAAGACAGCCTCCAGCCATTACATCACCCACAAGTTCTCTGTCCACAAATAGTGGGTCCAGTAAGGCTGCTTCCCTAGCTGGCACCCTCACCAGCTGTGCCAGTAAATGATCCTCCTGACACTGGGACCCTCCAGGATGTCTCCTTCTCTGCTGTACTGTATTTACAACAGATATCAGAGAAGTTGAAGTCTTCCACAAGAACAAGGGCTAGTGATAGTAAGAGCTCTTCCAGATACCTAAAGAATATTCAATCTGTCCCTTCACCCTGGTTGGGCAACCTATAATAGAGTCCCAGCAGGGTATCTGCCTTGTTGGCCTTTCAACTGTTTCTTGCCAGAAGTACTCAACCCTGTTATCACCATGATTAACCTCAAAACAATTAAAATACTTGCTGACATACAAGGCCACCCACCGCTTCTCCTTCCTTGTCTATCCCTTCTGAAGAGTTTGTAGCCATTGTTTGTACCACTCCAGTTTTGTCAGGCATCCCACCACATTTCTCTTATTGACACTATATGACAGTTTTCCTGACGCACAAGGGCTTCCAGCTCCTTCTGTTTGTTTCCTGTGCTGCATGCATCAGACTAGATGCACTTCATTTGGTCTAAACATCTTGCCATCTTTTTGCAAGGAGACTGTTCTCAGGTGCTCCCCTAGTTAGTATAACCATCAATAATCCTTGCATCTTTGCTGCTTTGTAGGTCTCCATTCCCTGCCTCCACTGATATAGCAGACCCACAGACCTTGCTTCAAATATTGCTGTGCTGCCTTGGGCTTATTTCCAGCAAGCCTGGTTTTGTGCCCTTCCCCCTTCTAAACTAGTTTAAAATTCTTTCAACAAGCCCTGCTAGCTCTGGGACTAGCATCCTTTTACCCCTTTGGAGCAGGTGTAGCCCATCTGTTGCTAACAGACCTAGTGTCTTATAAATCAACCCATGACTGAAGAACCCAAAGCCCTCACAGTGACACCAAGCTCTCAGTCAGGCACTGGTCTGCTGTCTCTTGCTCCTTATTTTCTCATCACTCCACACACAACTGGAGGGATAGATGGATACAATTCCTTAAAGCATTAAGAACTTAAAGATTAGCTGTATTGTGTGGGATGATAAACTGTACTTGTGAGAGCCTATGATCACATCCTCCATAGGAAATATTTCCCTGGGCCAAAGTTATACAAAGGCATTTGTATAAATGTTTTTGTCAGATCTGAGGGATTTCTGAGCCAACTCAGAAAGTGAAAATGAGATAGTGCTATCTCTACTAGTTTTGATTTTTCAAACTGTTTTTAAGGGTTCGTCAGATCACTGAAGAATAGCAGTTGCAGTGGTGTGATTGCTAGTATAGCTCCAGGGAGACTCCTCTTGCACAGAAGCTACAGACATGAATTATTCCTTACATCAAATCAACTCTGTATGTGTGCACTGGAAAAATTCTGTCCAAGATACACCTAATTCTTCTGATTATTCCAGACACTGGTTATTCAATGAGTCTACTCAAATATCTGGCCAGAAGTTGGCAAACACAATACAGCTGCTATACTTCACTGAGGTGCAACTGGAGTGTGCAGTGTTACATCCTGACAGATGTCAGCTTTTGTGCACACTATCCTCAGTCTCCTCTCAGTGCATTTGCCTATATGCCCCCATGTGGTGAGGTGCACAAGCCAATGCAACATTCATTTGGGTAAACTGAACATGCACAAATCCATGTGTCCCAGTGGGATGCACCTGCAAGTGCTGAGGGAGCTGGCTGATGTTGTTGCTCTGCCACTCTCCAGTTTTTTTTGAAAGATCATGGAGAATGGGAGAGATGCCTGAGGACTGGAGGAAAACCAGTGTCACTCCAATGTTCTAAAAGGACAAGAAGGAAGATCCAGGAAACTACAGACCAGTCAGCCACACCTCCATCCCTGGAAAGGTGATGGAGCAGCTCATTCTGGAGGCCATCTCTAAGCACGTGGAAGAAAAGGTTATTGGGAGTAGCCGGCATGGGTTTACCAAGGAGAACTAGCATTTGACTAATCTGTGATGGTGTGTCTGAATGGATAGATATAGGGAGATCAGCGAATGTTGTCTACCTTGATTTGAGAAAGGCTTTTGACACTTTCTCAAAAAACACCTTTTTAGGTAAACTTAGGAAGTGTGGGGTAGAAAAGTGAGTGGTGAGATGGATTAAGCACTGGCTAAACAACAGAGCTCAGAGGGTCATGACTGACAGTGCAGAGTTCAGATGGAGACCTGTAGCTAGTGGTGTTCACCTGGCATCAGTGCTGAGTCTAGTCTTGTTCAACATCTTCAGTAATAAACTGGATGAAAAGCTGGAGTGTATCCTCAGCAAGTTTGCTGACAAAAAAAGAAACTGGGAGGTGTGGCTGACACACCAGAGGGTTGTGCTTCCATTCAGCAAGATCAGGACAGACTGGAGAGCTGGCAAAAGGGAACTTCATGAAATTCATCAAGGGAAAGTGTAAAGTCCTAATCCTGGGGAGGAACAACACCATGCACCAGTGCACCAGTACAGATTAGGGATTGACCTGCTGGAAAGTAGCTTCATGGAGGACATTGGAGCCCTGGTGGACAGTAAGTTATCCATGGAAGAGCAATGTGCCCTTGTGGCCAAGAAGACCACTGGTATCCTGGGGTGCAAGAAAGCTGAGGGACGTTCACCTGTACCTCTCTTCTACCCTAGTGAGGGCTCATCCAGAGTATTGTGTCCAGTTCTGGGGTCCCCACTTCAAGATGTACAGGGAAATGCTAGATGGAGTCCAATGGAGGGCTATGAGGATGATTAAGGGATGAGAACCTCTGTCTTATGAGTAAAGGCTGTCAGACCTGGGGCTCTTTAATCTAGAGAAAACTGAGAGGCAATCTTACTAATGTTTACAAATATCTAAAGGGTGGGTGTCAAAAAGAGGAGGCCAGTCTCTTCACAGTGTCCTGGGATAGGATGAGGGCCAACATATACAAACTGGAAGACATGAAGTTCTACCTGAGCATGAAGAAAACCTTCTTTTCTGTGAGAGTGATGGAGCACTGGAAATGGCTGCCCAGAATGGTTGTGGAGTCTCCTTCTCTAGAGACTTCAAGGAATACATCTGGATGTATTCCTGTGTGACTTGCCCTAGATGATCCTACTTTGGCAGGCAGTTGACCTCAATGATGTCCAGAGGTCCCTTCCAAATCCAACCACTCTGTTATTCTATGGTGCTTCATGATACAGTAAACAATATTAAGAAAATGTGTCTCAGGGTGTAGTGGTCTTTTCTACATATCCAAATTATGACCCTTTGTTTCACATCAATGAGTCGACCTTAGAGAGATGCCTCAGAAAATCATGTACATTTCAGTAGCAGCTACAGGATGTAAGAAAAAATAAATTAAATTTTACTTTTGACATGTTAAGCATATTCAAAGCCTGAGCTAGGAAAAAAAAATCTGCCATGTAACTTCCATCTCTCACAGACACACTCTACATCCCTGCATACATTCCAAAAACTGCCTGACTTCTGAGCAGTTTGGTTGCTGGCAGCCATGAATATTTTGATGGTACCTACTGACACCTGCAGACAGTTTTTTCTAGACTTTTCAATCAGTCAGTGTCAAACCTAAATGCCCAACAACCTCTGCTCTCTTCAGGCATCCAGTGATTCTGAAATGGCATGATTGTGAATCAGGCAAAGCTCTTCAACATGAGGCCTGGGAAGAGGTGTCATCTAGAGGGTGTCACCAATCAATGATTTTTCCTGTAGGTACAACAGCATTTGTCAGAACATTCATTTTCCTAAAAGCAGCTCCAGGGATTAAAAATGAAATTAAATGCGTTCTGAAACAAGATTACTTATGACAATTTGTTCCTCTTTTCAGTAATGTGATACTCATATTTCAGACCTACATCTCTGTATTAATAGCATATATTAATTGATTGTCTCTACAAAGTGGGGGTAGTGGTATGCAGCTAAGCTATCCAAAGGCCCATTCCCATACCTAAAGTCTCAGACTGCCTATCAATGAGAAAAGCTTTTATCACTGGTGCTTTTAAGAAGTCTTTTCAATTGTAAAAATAGTTTCTGAAACACCTACTTTTAGGCTAATCTCAGTTATGAATACAATTTAGAGAAAATCCAGTGCATTTAAGAGAATGTCACCAGGCAACTGTTGCTAATACTAGATTTTGCTTTGCATATTGAGCCCTGTATGATACCAATTGTAGTTTGAAACATCAAAAGTGTGCTCTACTGCTTCCTCTGAAATTGTTTTGTTTTGTTTTGTTTTTAAATGTAAATTGAAGCCATTTAGGGTTTAGTGCAATAATTTGACCTAATATAAGTAACAAAGTCTTCATTTCAATTTTTACTATGCTTACTCATCTAGCCAAAATTCTTTCAGATATTGTTGTATGTTTTTAGTACATGCAGCTCTTCATTTTCACAAAGTTTCCTAGAAACTGTTTTACTATGTACTGCAAAAAACTAAAATAATGACAACCCAGTTATTCTGTCCAACTTTTTTTCTCTAGAATGTTATATTTATAAGATGACCCTTGGAATCTTCCAGCAAGCAAGTAGAAACTGTCCAATATTGTTTCTCTAGGACAATGGCTGACTTGCTTCAGCTGGGCTTGTCTCTTCATTCATTCCCATTCATTCATTGTGTGGTTCATTACAATTTCTGTTTGCTAATGATTGTCTTCTCTGTTACCTGTTTACATTCCCTTAACAGTTGTTTATTATGTGAGGAAAAGAGTCAGTCACTACTTCCAAGTTTACTACCTTTCCATGAGACTATAAAAAGTGTATGAGAAAATCCAAAGGATACAGAGTGTTTTTGTGACTCAAAATGGATTCTATTAGCCTCAAAAATGAGCAGCTGTCTAAATAAATTCATAAGCTAATTAGTAACCTCACTATGCATGGCAGAAATTACAACTATTGCAGAAAGAATACTAAATAATTATTTTCATATTCCATTATGAGATCACAAGAGGGTAATAAAGGACTTTCAGCTGTTGTTAATAATTGCAGGAATTATGTACAGTCTTTTAAGGGAAATAAAATAAGAAATACACTCTGGATAATAAACCAATAAATTATTTAAAGTAACCAAAGTACTAAATACAAAAAATCAACAATGAAAGGTAGAATCCTTCCTTTTTGTGTGTGAAGTCACCAACATTCATCCTTAACCTTCTTCAGAGGTTGCACTTACACTAGAGGTGGACAATTCCTGGCAGTTGGAGTCCATGGTTTTCCAAGCTATTGCATGTCAGGAAAGATGCTTGTCTATCTTCCTTTCATCTTTTTCTGTGCTGTGCAGACTGTTCACTTCCTTCCATAGATTCTCCACTTGGAGGCACAGGTTCTCCAAGATGTCAAACCTCCTACATGTCAGAAAGCCATCTCTCCTGGTGTCAGAAAGAGGCCTCAGGCACTCTTTGAAACCTGGGACTTGGAATGATGCTCTCCGCGTTGGTAAAAATTTGCCCGAGGCCTCATTATTTATGCATTTCTGTACAAACTGCTGCATCTGTTGATTGTCTTCATGAGATGTGCTCTAGGCCTGACTCATATAGGCTTCTCACAGGCACTGGCTAAAAGGTGCTTGACCATCTCTAATTAGAGTCCTCCTGCAACAAATACTCTAGGTGCTCTAGCTCATGGACAGCTGAGCAAATTGGTTAGAAAATACTAGAGCTTCCTCAGGCCCACATATAACTGCTTGATTTGGATTTGGAAGAAAAAACATAGTTCCAGAGAAGTGAAGTGAGACTCCCAGTAACTTCAAAGAGAGAAAAAAAAATCTGTCTTAATAATATGTAGTAATTTTTCATACAGTCATGTGAAAGCAATTATTGTATGATTTCTCCTCTATGGGTGCTAACACTCATCAGATGTTTTGATTGGAAGCAATGAATAGAGCTATAAAAACTTGAGGAATGGGAAAACCACTCATGACAGCTCTTTGCTAAGAATTATCAGCATGATTGCCAGATTTTTTATCAAGGAGTTAAAGAGCAAGAAAACATACTGGACTAAGCCACAGCTAGGTATTTCAAATGGTCATTTTTAGTACAAGTGTTTTGAAACCAAAAGCATTTGAGTCACCAACAGAGACTGTGATAGTGAGCAGTACATGGGAACTGCAGAAAAGTCATCTGGATCCAGATTGAGTCACTTCCTCATTTCCCGGTAGCAGAACAAACCCAGGCCCAGACTAAGGCATACCAGTCATGGTTGCTTGGGGTTACTGGCAACTGAATTACAAATATGTCTGACTGTAGATCCTTATACTGATAGATCTGACATAAATTAAAGAACTCTGTCTTGCAAAGAAGAAAATCTAATGGTGGAGAAAACATCTGAATACAAATGTGTGGTTGAAAAAATAACGTTTCATCTCCATCCTGTAGAGCCCTCTATTTAGCTGATTCAGATTTATTTATAACATCCAGAAATAGGCAGTCCCAGTGCCCAGCTCAAGGGCTGAATACTGCTTCTTTATAGAAGAAATGACAGATTCCCATTTCTAGGTCAGTAACATATATTCATCACAGAACCTCAAAAATTTTTGCATTTGTTATTCTTTATAAAATTAGATTAAAATACTGAGGAAAAGATTTCTACCACAAGGAGCACTATTGAAGCCACTTCCACAACAATTTCAGGTATACTGAGGAATACTTACACACAGAATCACTGCTTTTCCTTTTTGCTGCACCTTGTTTCAGTCATTGATGTATCAGCTCCAATAGTAAGAGTTAGAAAAGATGGAAAATATGCTTTTTTAGAAATTACAGAATCTGTAAGGTGTGAGACATATTAAGAATAACATACCTGAGACATGGAAGTATGCAACATTATACAGAATTATATGTTACGCTAAAGCTCTTAAATGGTGCGAATTACATTATTGCTCTACAGAAAAAAAAGCTTACAGAGTAGTCACTAATTTGAACTGATTAGGCTGCTGAGTGCAAAGCAATTAGTAGAAACATTCCATATACTACTTTGCTTTCCACAGCCAACAAGTAAATTAGTGGTATGAATCGTTTCAAATATAGGTCTATTTATTATATACAAATCCTAGTTTTTAGAAGAATATATGACAATATAATCACATATCATATACAATCTTGTATAGTACAATCCATAAGACATTTATAAGAGCTAATGTCATTATTTTTCTGAAATTATAATTCTGTAAGTTATTAACTTGTAATGTGTCTTCATAGAGAAAACCTAAGCAGAGGTCAAATATGGCCTTTATTTTAGAAGTTCAGCTTTTACCCTTGCTTAATTTCCTGGGTTCAAGTGCAAGAAGTACAAGGTGCAGTGAAAACATTTGTGTATTTTAAAGAGTGGTTCCTTATGATGGCTGTTCCTAAAAAAAAATAAAAAATTAGTTAAGGCAAATCATTACATTAAGGAGGAGAGAGCAAAGATGTGTGAATGCTAGTAAATAGAGTAATCTTGCACTATGCTAATTTAAGGTTTCAACATCTGATTTCTAAGTTTGATATTTAATATTAATTCATATAATCAAAAAATTGTTCCATTGCATATGGTATTTAGGATTTAACATTAAGGAGCTTTGTTGGATACTCTGCTGCTAGAATTTCTTAATCAGGTAAGAAATGAGACTCTAGAGTGCTGTAAAATTTGTGTAAATTACTGGATACACACAGGTAAATATTTCAGATTAAGCTTAATATTCATTGTAAACTTGCAATTTGAACCCCAGATTACAATTTCTTTAAACACTCCCTCTTAAAAGTTGCAATTACAAAATCTTTGCTGCTGATTGCATTTCATTCAGATTTTCTTTCTGAGATGTTTGACAAACGTATTTAATTAAATGAGATCAGATTATCAAAATCTATAAATTGATGCAATTCCTAACATTAAAGACAACAGGTATCACAGAATCACAGAATCACCAAGGTTAGAAGGGACCTCAAAGATTATCAAGTCCACCCTGTCACCACCTTGTGGCCACATGGCTAAACCATGGCACCAAGTGCCATTTCCAATCCCCTCTTGAACACCTCCAGGGACAGTGACTCCACCACCTCCCTGGGCAGCCTATACCAATGACAAATGACTCTCTCAGTGAAGAACTTTCTCCTCACCTCAAGCCTAAACTTCCCCTGGCACAGCTTGAGACTGTGTACTCTTGTTCTGGTGCTGGATGCCTGGGAGAAGAGACCAATCCCCTCCTGTCTACAACCTCCCTTCAGGCAAGAAGGTCTCCCCTGAGCCTCCTCTTTTCTAGGCTAAACAATCCCAGCTCCCTTAGCCTCTCCTCGTACGGCTTGCGCTCAAGGCCTCTTACCAGCCTTGCTGCCTTTCTCTGGATGTGTTCAAGTGTCTCAATGTCCTTCTTAAACTAAGGGGCCAAGAACTGGACACAGTACAGGTGTGGCTTAACAACAAGCACGGCTTCCAAGCCAAGATGTTTCCATGCAAAGACCTTTATTGCAAAGACCAGCGAAGACCAGCAAAGATGTTTCTTGCATTACACAGTTAACTTGCATGCTTTTTCTAATGCAGTGTTGTCATGCTCTAATTGGTTACATTTCTACTGACAGGCACTTAAGCAAAGCGTGCAATAGGTTAATGCTAGCAAACAAGCTTCTTCGCATATCCAGCCAAATCCTGCCTGGTCTCTCTCTCAGTTACTGATAAGGTGTACATTGCTAACTCAAAGACAAAACACGGCCATTCCAAAGCTATCTGAAAACAACTCTTCTCCTACATATCTACATTATTTTCACATTTCTTTCTTATTCATTTAGCTAATGTGAGGTTAAAGTAAGTTTTCTTCCCCAGTTTCACAGTTGTTAATACCAGCCAGTTGTAGGGCTTACTGAATCAATACTCTCTCTTCAAGGCAGCGCCATTTCACTTCCCAAAGACAAGTTTTTCCCCAGTCCTTCAAACTGAGAAGGTTGCTGTAGGGTCTGTGAAAACAAAGCACCACTAAGTGGAAGGTGGAGCTAAGTGCACTTACAGCTCCATAATACCAGGAGGAAGATTTAGCAACTAGTGACCTGAGTTTGGAAATTAAAAAGCTCCTTTGAAAGAAAGAACTATATGTACAGACATACATTTGCTTCAGTCAGACATCTTTTCTTCTAACTTGCATTATGACACACTATGGAATTACTCACTGAGGGAGAAATAAGTGCTTGTAAAAGTGCACATATGTTTTCATACCTATTTTTTGCTATATGAAATACATCTTTGACATTACACACTTCCTTGGTTTTAAGAGGCAACTTACCTTTTAAGTTTTCAATAAAAGCTTATTTCTTTAATATAAGACTTTCTTTAAAAGACAGATCTCAATTTCTGACCTTGTTTTCCAGAATATTTGAGAAATTGCCTCAAATATCTTATAATAGGCAAAAAATTTGCACTTGTATCATCCATGTTGTTCACCAATCCTGTTTTTATCAACCCAAGTTGCAGTATGGAGTCCATAGTTGCTGAAGTGGCTAAATAGTGTGCAACTGTGTATTCATGCAGTTAGTACTATGACACCTAGTCATGCATGTGAAATAGAACACACTGGAAAACAGGGTGAAATTGTCTAGGGTAGTTTGCTGAGGATATTGTGAGATTTGTAGATGTTTCCATAGTATCCATTGTGAAAGCCTTGCTTTCAAAACAAGAAATTCCAGCCATAAAAATTAAAAGGAAAAGATCATGAACAAACAGCCATGCTACAATGTATAATCCAGTCACATATTTCTTAAATTCTGAATGGAGATTTTATTATTTGTGTCAAAAGGATACACTTGAAATGGAAAGATTCAAAGGAGAGCAACTGCAGTTCTTAGAGTTGTGAGAAAATGTCCATACAAAGTGAAATTAAAATAGACAAATGTTTTGTATCCTGAGAAGATTTTGTTGGGGGAAATTATGACAGAGGTCTACAAATTCTTAAGGAGAAAATTTTTTTTTCTTTTTCTAAAAGTATTTAATTACCACATGAAACTTACTGCTAAGTCAAGATGCTTAGGATGTCACAATATAAGTAGGCTAACCAGCACTTAGGTAAAGAAATGGTAGAAAAATACAGAAGTCTTGACTGAATGTAACTAAAAATCCATCTCCGTCAGTGCTGGAACAGATTGCTGGAAACTAGAATCCTACATAAGAAATGCTGTGCTTGTTCTGTTTTAAAGGTTTTCTGCTGTGATCACAGAATCACAGAAACATTCAGACTGGAAAAGACCCTCAGGATCACCAAGTCCAACCAATAACTCTACTCTACAAGGTTCACCTCTAAACCATATCCCCAAGTACCACATCCAAGGAACCTTTAAACATATCCAGGGTTGGTGACTCAACCATCTCCCTGTGCAGCCCATTCCAATGCCTGACCATTCTTTGCGTTAAATTTTTTTTCCTAGTGTCCAGTGTAAATCTACCCAATCGCAATTTGAGGCCATTCCCTCTCATCTATCACTAATTACCTCTAGAGACCAGCACCAACCTCTCCACAACCTCCTTTCAGGTAGTTGTAGAGAGTGATGATCAATGATCAATAAGGAGAGAGTTCAGGTGCTGATGTTTACATGGGCTGACCTCACATAGTCTTCCTCAATTTGGCTGTGGTAGTAAGGCTACACATAAATTCACACATAAATCTGCTCCCCACTTTGAGCAGAAGGTTAGATTGTATTGGGAAAAATGGGATCTGATAGAGACATCTGAAAAGAATGATACCTGAAAAAGTGCCTTTCACAACAAATTTGATGGCATTTGAATTACTAGTATTGTTTGTTGGGCTGTTTTTAGCAGGATTTCAAGACCAAATAGCAAACATGCCTTTATTTGAAGATCAATGTGAATTCAACATGCCTGACTAGAATTAGAAAAATTATTGTTGTAAATGTTGCATATCAACTGTACAAAACCTATAGTGCAATGTCACTATCTAACCTTATCATAACCAGTCCAAACCTGTTGCATGCTTGAGAGAGGCCTTTTCTCTGCACATGCAAATTGCCTGGGCAGGTCTTGACTACATTAAGAACTGATAAAAGTCTCAACAAAGATAAGTACATCCTGGATGGCTCACCTAATAAGACAGCATCTGCCCAGGGGGTGTCACCCTCAGTGGCTTGCTCTGCCCACAGAGATAGCACATCTAGCAGTCACCTATGCATTGTAACGTGACTAGGGTGTTGGCCAGATGGAGCTAGGATGAATGAACCAGGAGTATCATAGTATCATACTGTCAGTCAGGGTTGGAAGGAACCGCAAGGATCATCTAGTTCCAACCCCCCTGCCATGGGCAGAGACACCCCACACTAGATCAGGCTGACCAGAGCCTCATCCAGCCTGGTCTTAAACAGTGGCTCAGCTGGTAGCACATAAGACCCTTAATGGGAAGGTTGTGAGTTCAAGCCTGCAGTGGGCAGTAGTGGCCTCCCTACTCTAGTCATGAGGTCTGTGGTGACAGGTTGGACTCGATGATCTTTGAGGTCTCTTCCAACCTTAGTGATACTGAATCTACCTCCAGGACGGGGCCCCAACCACCTCCCTGGACAACCCATTCCAGGGCTTCACCACTCTCATGGTGAAGAACTTCCTCCTCACATCCAGCCTGAATCTCCCCACCTCCAGCTTCATTCCATTCCCCTTAGTCCTAATATTACCTGATATCCTGAGAAGTCCCTCAATAGTATAAAAGCTCTGAGCTATACCAGTTTACTAGCAGGAACATCATCATGGACGTCTCATCCTGGAAGCAGCAGCCCAGGAATGAATATCTCCCACCACCACCAAAGAGGGACCATGGGGTGGTGACTCTTTCTCTCCTGGGCTCTCTTTCTCCATTTCTCTTCTCCCTCTCTCTTCTTTCCCTTCTCTTCCTTTCACTGTTCTGCTTACTCTGTTCTCTCTCTCTTTAATAAATAGTCTTGATATATGGCCTCATTCATTCCATAATTTCATTCCCAGGAATGTTCAAGAAAAACTTCATCTCCTTCCCAACCTTCAGACCAAGACATTTTCTAATAGTGTAGTCAGCAGATATGCCTTTCTTTCCTCTCTCTTTCTGTCATGAGAGAGGCCTTTCTTGGTACAAGCAGATTGCCTGGGGAGGTGATAATTACATCAAGAACTGAGGAATGTCTCAAAAAAGATAAGCACATCCTGGGTGGCTCTCCTGATAAGAGCACTACTGCCCAGGGATGAGTGTGGTGAACAGGTGGGAGACAAAGAAGAGCAGAGGTGCCTCTGGTGCTGACCCCTGCAGTCACATGGAAGACCCTTATACAGTGTGTCATGGTTATTAATATTAGTTATGAACTATGAAATATCAGTAATAATTTTCATTAATATTTAGTAATATCAAAATTATTAATAACTTTTAAACAGTATATCTATATATGTATGTGTATATATATATGCAGTTTCTAGTCTACAGCCACAGATATATTTTCCATAAATTGGTACAGCTTAACAATTTTTAACCAAATTAGAAAAATACACTCGACAAGTCTCCTGAATACAGTAGAGAGGCTAGGAGTCAGGCACATACAATTAAAGGAACCTTTCAAAGAGATTTAAACCAGCTTTATTTATGAATTATAACTCTGGGCATTACTGGGTTACAATACCATGTGGGCTAAAGTGTGGGGATTTCAAACAGAGCCATAATTTGTGTTAAGCATGTGAACACTGAAATAAGGTAGTTTCACTGGTGAAGGCTCATTGCTAAGCTTCTTGCTAAACTGGTTGCTGCCAAGGCTCAAGGGGCTTGGCAGGGTCTTGCTTGGCTCTGTGGGTGGTCCCTTCCTGGTTGCATGGAGACAGCTTTCACCTGCAGCTGGGGGCAGCTGCAGTGTGGAGCTGGCTCACCTGGAACAGGTTCTTGGGTGCTTCCTTTGGTTGTGGTGGTGCTGTGGAGTCTGCAGGATGCTGTGGGGGAGCAATCCCACTCCTGAAGCAGCTGGAGAGAATAGGGGGTGGCGGCACAGAGCGGCTTTTTTCCCTGGCTCAGCTCAGGTGATCCTCTCGGTGATTGCTTTTCCAGTTTATAGGGTTATGGGCAGTCCTTTATGAGGCTGTCCAGGGTGCTCACAGGTGGTCCCAGCAGGGCACAGATGGTGCTCTGCATCATCCTGGTGTCTGGCTTACAGAGCGTGGAGTGATAGGCAGCTCTTTTTCCTGTGACTTAGCAGCCAGCACAGGACAGGCTGGATGCAGTTCTGGCTTTGTGAGCGTGTGTGTGAAGGTGGCTTTGGCTTCCAGGTCTGCAGCTTTGTGTTTGCAGCAGACACACTAAGAACTGCTGAAAGGGATTTGGGCAAGTTCTCCCCAGGGCTTGGCTTCCAGGGCCTCTGTCCCTTCAGGGCAAGGTTAGGCAGCTTCTTCCTACCAGCAGGACTGCAGATACAGAATCTCAGGATGTTAGGGGTTGGAAGGGACCTCCTAAGATCATTGAGTCCAACCCCCTGCCAGAGCAGGACCATAGAATCTAGCACAAGTCACAGAAATGCACCCAGATGGGTCTTGAAAGTCTCCAGAGAAGGAGGCTCCACAAGCCCTCTGGGAAGCCTGTTCCAGTGATCTGTGACCCTCACAGTGAAGAAGTTCCACTTCATGCTGAGGTAGAACTTCCTGTGCTGTAGTTTATATATATTACCCCTTGTCCTATCACAGGGTGCAATGGAGAAGAGCCTGTCCCCTCCCTCTTGACACTCAGCCCTCAGCTATTTATAAATATTTAATACCTTCTCAGTCTTCTCTTCTCCATACTAAACAGCCCCAGAGCTCTCAACATCTCACAGGGCACATGCTCCAGTCCCTCACCATACCAGAATGATATGAGAATCCATTTCTTTCTGGCCCCTGTGCACCTATGGTAAGAATGTACACCTCCCCAAACATAGCCGCTTCAGGTTTAATAACCAAAGACCACCCCCTCCCCCAAGAAATAGTTCAGGAAATAGGAAATGGAGTGTGATGGGAGAGCGCACACAGACATAAGTGCCTCCCCAATGTCCCTTTCAGGCTTATGCAGTCAATTGCAAGTAAGAACCAGCGATAGTGCCAAAGTCTATGTCACCACAGCTATTTTAGTCACCATAACAGATGAAAAGGTGCTTGAAGTGCCCCTGAGAGTGCATGGACCTTTGGGACATGGGCGAAGTATCACAGTATCACAGTATCACAGTAACTAAGGTTGGAAGAGACCCCAAGGATCATCAAGTCCAACCTGTTCCAACAGACCTCACAACTAGATCATGGCACCAAGTGCCACGTCCAATCTCCCCTTGAACACCTCCAGGGACGGCGACTCCACCACCTCCCTGGGCAGCCCATTCCAATGACGAATGACTCGCTCAGTGAAGAACTTTTTCCTCACCTCGAGTCTAAACCTCCCCTGGCACAACTTGAGACTGTGTCCCCTTGTTCTGGTGCTGGTTGCCTGGGAGAAGAGACCAACCCCCTCCTGTCTACAACCACCTTTCAGGTAGTTGTAGAGGGCAATGAGGTCGCCTCTGATCCTTCTCTTCTCCAGGCTAAATAATCCCAGCTCCCTCAGCCTCTCCTCATAGGGCTTGTGCTCAAGGCCTCTCACCAGCCTTGTTGCCCTTCTCTGGACACGTTCAAGTGTCTCGATGTCCTTCTTAAACTGAGGGGCCCAGAACTGGACACAGTACTCAAGGTGTGGCCTAACCAATGCAGAGTACAGGGGCACAATGACCTCCCTGCTCCTGCTGGCCACACTATTCCTAATACAGGCCAGGATGCCATTGGCCTTCTTGGCCACCTGGGCACACTGCTGGCTCATGTTTAGGCGGGTGTCAATCAGCACCCCCAGGTCCCTCTCTGTTTGGCAGCTCTCCAGCCACTCTGACCCCAGCTTGTAGCTCTGCATGGGGTTGCCGTGGCCAAAGTGCCAAAGTGCAGCACCCGGCACTTGGCCTTATTAAATGCCATCCCATTGGACTCTGCCCATCTGTCCAGTCGGTCAAGGTCCCTCTGCAGAGCCTTTCTACCCTCTAACTGACTAACATCTGTTCCCAACTTGGTGTCATCTGCAAACTTGCTGATGACTGACTCAACCCCCTCATCCAGATCATCAATGAAGATGTTAAAGAGGATGTGCCTTACTGCTAGGAAGATCTAGTACTACATTACAAGGACTCTTTGCGCTCCCAGGGATTGTACATTCTGATTATCAAGAGCAAATGGCATCCATCATCAGGATGCCATCCCCTTCAGTGACTGTCCCCGCAGGGAGTCGAATCGCACAGTTAGTGCCTTTTACTGTGGAAGTCCTGACAGCCGAAACCCAGGAAAAGGGAATGCAAGGTTTTAGTTCCACGGGGAAGCCTGACGTCTTTTGGGCACAGACTATTACGACAGTTTTAGGCTATGCCTTTAAGAAAGGGACAGTTACTGGAACACTCTGGCTGAATGTTTTGGTGGAAGATTGAAAAACAAAGATAATTCTAAATGAATTTCATTGGTAGATTTGTAGAATGCAACTTTAAATTTTAGTTATAGTGCAGTTTGAATCTCAGTCAGTTCAATCTGTCTGTTTCAGTCTCTCTGAACAGCTGTCTTCTGTCTGTGCTGGTGGGTGCTGAGCTTCAGCTAACCAGGTAAGAAACTAGTTCTTGCATACGCTTTGAGTTAATAGAATTTCCTCCTTAATAATTACCTTTTCTCTCTCTAACCCTTTTTGGGAAAAAGGGAGGAAGGGGGAGAAGGGGGTATTTTAAGGGGGGACCCTCCTTGCTGGAGGAGGGCAGGATTTCTGTGTTACATTCTTTGCTGTATATTTTTGTATATATTGTAAATACTGTATATTGTGTATATAGTCATCTGCATGTCATCCTGTGACCGTTTTAGGCTGTGCCTTTAAGAAAGGGACAGTTGCTGGAACACTCTGGCTGAATGTAATGAAAACAAAGGTAAAGTCTAAACAAATTTCATTGGTAGATTGGTAGAATGCAACTTTAAGTTTTTAGTTCAGTTTGAATCTTTCTCAGTTCCAGTCTGTTCTGTTCAGCCTGTCTGCTTCTGTCTCTCTCTGAGCAACAGCTGTTAGCTGGAGCTGACCTTGAATAACAGATAAGAGAACTAATCCTTGCATGCGCTTGGAGCCTAACAAAATTTCCTCCTTAATAATTGCCTTTGCTCTCTCTCTCTAATCCTTTTTGGGGGAAAAGGGGGGTAGGGGGAGAGAGGGGGAATAGGGGGGGAACCCTCCTCTGGCCGAAGGAGGGAGTTTTGTTCTGTATTACTTTCTTTGCTATATATTTCTGTGTATATTGTAAATACTGTATATTGTGTATATATCCGTTTGCATTTCATCCTGCTTGTAAATATAGCTTTAATTCATTTTGCTTCTCCAACTGAGTTAGATGTGGTTTCTTTCTTTGTGGGGGAGGGAGAACTGAACCTTCTCTCACCACCATACATCCTGCTTGTAAATATAGCTTATCCATTTTTTGTTTCTCCGACTGAGTTAGCCATGTTTTTTCTTTGTGGGGGAGGGAGAACTGAACCTCTCACCACCACAACTATTTTGACCACTCGACCAATGATGACTTGTATCTTCAGAGTGCAGAGCAAACACCCTGAAGAGGTGACAGTTAAGGGGATGATTGATACAGGTGCAGATGTTACAACCATATCCTCCATGCATTGGCCTTCATCCTGGCTGACAATGTCCATAGTGGCTGCTGTGGCAGGAGTTGGGGGCACAACAATCAGTTAACAAGATGTGCTCCCTGCCCAGGTAGTCAGCCCTAAGGGGCAGGCTACTGTTCGCTGTTACATAGTTGCAGGGCCTTTGAATCTATGGGGCTGGGATGTCTTAAGTATGGGGGGGGGGGTGTGCATATTACTATCAATGCTCAGGATTTTTTTAGGGCACACATAAGACTACTATCCCATTATGGTGGCTAACATCAACCCTGTGTGGGTAAATCAGTGTCCCCTACCTGAGGAAATAATTGGAGCCCTCAAAGAGCTGGTAAAGGAACAGTTGCAGTAAGGCCATTTAGAACCATCTCATAGCCCATGGAATACCCCAGTCTTTGTAACTGAAAAAAAAATAAAAATTGGGTAAGTGGAGGCTGCTTCAGGACTTGAGACAAGTAAATAATGTATTGGAAAGTACAGGTTCTTTACAGCCTGGAATGCCCTCACCAGCAATGTTCCCTGGAAAATGGCATATCTGCATTATTGATTAGAAGGATTGTTTCTTTACCATCCCACTGCATCCTGATGAAGCCCCAAAATTTGCATTCACAGTTCCTGTGACTAATAATAGTGTCCCCAGCCAGAGGTATCAGTGGACTGTGTTGCCTCAAGGCATGAAAAACAGCCCCACAATTTGTCAGTGGTATGTAGCACAGGTGTTATCACACATAAGAACACCTGTGGCAGTTTTAGGCTATGCTTTTAAAAGTCAGCTGCAGATTTTCAAGCAGAAGAGTGAAGAAGTATAAAAAATTTACAGTAGGGTGTAAAAAGGTAAAACAAAAGGTTATTCTAAATTAATTTCATTGTCCAGATGTGAGATGTACCCCTAGCAATATCTCACATCCCGCTTCATTCCTTTCTTCCTTCGGTGGTATTCTGCTTTCTGCTCTGCTTGGCTGGGAGGATTTCAGCACTACTAGCTGACCTTGCAGAAAAGACTAACAGAACTCTCTAATACCTCTTTTTCTTTTCTTCTAATTAAACAGAGGAAAGGGGGTGAGGAAGGGGTTAGGGGGGAAAGGGGGCAGTTTCCCCCCATTCAGGGGGGTTTCCGTGCTGTTTTCTGATTGTAAATACCTGTATAATATTGTAAATACTGTATATTTGTACATATTCATTGCATTCCATTATAGAGTGTAGTTTTGCTTGTAAATATAGCTTCCATTTGCTTTCCCAACCAAGTGAGCTGAGTTTCTTGTTAATGTGGTGGTAGGTTCTAAACCATTACAACACAATATTGCAGTATCACTGCAGCACAGTATCACTAAGGTTGGAAGAGACCTCGAGGATCATTGAGTCCAACCTGTCACCACAGACCTCATGACTAGACCATGACACCCAACAAGGCAAGTTGGGTTGTTTACCCCAGCTTCTTGATTCCTTGATTTGTCTTCTCAGCTCTGGGCTGAGTACCCACTCCAAAAAGGAGGGGGAAGGGTGGGTTGAGCAAAATATATAGGGACATGTTTTGGCAACATGTGGGGCATAATTCTGGGCATAATGCAGCCTTTACCACACAGTGTTAATGCAACCCAGGTGGAGCTGTGATAAATGAACAGTATAAAAAGTCCTGAGTTATGCCTGCTCAGTGATGGAAAAGCATCACACACCACACTACATGTTAGAACCAGCAGGATCCTCGGATCTCTGCCCTCCTCCCAGCTAAGGACATCACAAGCTGAAAAAGGCTTGGATCCTAGGACACCTCCCACCCGTCCTCCCACATGAAGAACAGCACCCTGGGGTGGTAATATCTCTCCTGCTCTCTATCTTCGTCTATTTTCCCTCCCCTTCTCTCTTCCTTTTCTTCCTTTCTCTGTTTTGTTTACTCTATTCTTTAACAAATAGTTTCACTTTGATATTTGGCTTTGTTTGCACCTTAATTTCACACATGGGAAAGTTTTAAAACAATCATTTCTCCTTCCTAAGTTCCAGACTAAGACAATGCTCTAACTGAAATCTAAAGGGCTACTCACAACATTTCACAGGGTGAGAGACCCTATATAGAACAGAATGGAACGGAATAGAATAGAATAGAATAGAATAGAATAGAATAGAATAGAATAGAATAGAATAGAATAGAATAGAATAGAATAGAATAGAATAGAACTGAACTGAACTGAACTGAACTAACCAGGTTGGAAAAGACCTTCAAGATCATTGAGTCCAGCCTATCATCCAACACTATCTAATCAACTAAACCATGACACCAAGCACCCCATCTAGTCTCTCCCCAGAGTCGGTTTGGAAGTAGAGAGGTAAAAACTTTCCTTAAAAAAAAAAAAATTATATATATATGTAAAACTATAACAGGAAGGGTTCACAAGGGTAAGGAACAAGGATAGATAGGGAGAACGTATATGCAAAGCCAACCAACAGTCCTTCAGAGATGCAGCAAGGAGAAAAGATCAGGCCTGACCACGTGTTAGAGAAATAGCAGCAACTCTCCTAGTCCTTTCAAACCCGCAAGTCAGAAGTAAAAGAGCAAATGGCTGCAGTGTCTGTCTTCCTTTTTATAGGCTTGCTGGACAGGGAGGGGGAGTGGAATAGACTAACTCAGTTTCCCAGGGGGAAAACCTGCTCTGGGGAGGGCAAGGCTCTCACAAGCCCTCCCCCCCCACCTTTCAGGATAGGCGTAACCCATCACAAGCTGAAATATCATTAATCTCTTTGGACTCACATTTTCATTGTATCATGCAGGGTTTTGTCAATTATTTACATACCATAATGATTCTCAGATTGGAAAAGAAAATACAGCTCTGAACTTCATTAGCATTTGTCTCTTCTAGTGCTTCTAGTGCTAGGCCAGTATGAAAATGACTGAAGGTCCACCTTTGCAGAAATAGATAACATAAATGGAAGAAATATTACTGCTGTATCCTTGGCTAAACACTAGTGTCCCTGTGGGCCTGCACGTTTGATAGGAACTTTATACTGGATGCTCTATAGCTAAGAAATCTGCGTTGTTGACAAGATATAAAGAGGAAAAATGTGGGGAACAATGGATCTGTGGACCCCTTGGTGGGCCAGGAGAGTTTGAACTTGAACACGTTGTATATCCATAAATGTATGGAAAGGCCCTGAGTTGTAAATATAGCTCGCAGTTGCTTGTGACAGGCCTGCAGTCACTTGTAGCAGCTTATTGTGTAGCCTGCTTGAGATAGAGAAACCCCAAAGATTGGGTCAGGAGAACCACGAGAAAGAAGTACAGTGTCTGAAGAATCACAAGAAAGACATCCCATGGGAAAAAGGAGCAGAGAGAGAAGCAGTGGGTTAGACTTATCCAAGGCCAGCCAAAGCATGCAGGTTATCTCTCCCAAGCAAAGCAAAAGCAGCTGAGATCAGAAGAGAAGAGAAAAAGGGTACAGCTCATCTTATTCCAGATATTTACCCAATGAATTTGTTTAGAATAATCTTTTGTTTTTCTTTTTTACACACAATAGTGATTTAGTTATATTTTTCTACTTTTCTGCCTCAGAATCTGTAACTAATTTTTAAAGGCATAGTCAGCAACCACCACAATCCACCCCTTCTAAACAATTTCATTGGCTGCTAATACTATCCATCTAATCTAAAACAATATCTACAATAATGACTAAATACAGTTCATAGTCCATTCTGGCTGTCTCAGATGTAGATGATTCAGAAGTCCAAAAACCACCACAGATGGCAAACATTGACAAGTAGAAGGTAAAACCAAGAATAATGATCTACTGGTAACATTTTGGACCCAATTTCAGGAGAGGTATCAGAGATGCTTAATTTAGAAAGCAGTGTGTAGATTTTCAGTGTTGCGAAGATGAGTAAGGGAGTTAAATCCTGGGATGTAAGATGAAGAACAAAAAGGGTTTTGCCCCTCTGCTGTCTGTCTATTCAAAGAACCAACTCAACTGGTAGTTGTTATAAAACAAACCCCTTGATTTCTTTAAATAGTTATATAACATAGCTATATAACATAGCATTGACTTTTCTTGTGGTGAGGGGATCCCAAATGCCTGGCATTTCTTTCATCATAGAAAGTTACTAGAGTCTATAATAAAGAAACAGTAGAAACAACTTCCAGTGAAGGATTTAAAAATTCCTAAGATGTTTAATTACCTGTCTCTGGTTAAAACTAGTGGGATCTCAACACAACAGAGGGGAGGCAGTCTAGGAGGTTCTTAGAGTGCATGGAGGACAGCTTCTTATCCCAGGTGCTGCGTGAGCCTACCAGGGGTAAGGCTATGCTTGACCTCCTCTTCACCAGTAGGGAAGGGCTGGTGGGTGATGTGGTGGTCGGAGGGTGTTTAGGGGCCAGTGACCACAAGATAATTGAATTTTCAGTATTTGGTCAAGCTAAGAGGGGCAGCAAGAAGAACTCCACTCTGGACTTCCGGAGGGCAGACTTCAGGTTACTCAAGGAACTAACTCAGAAGGTTCCTTGGGATAAAGCCCTTAATAATAAAGGGGTCCAGGAGATCTGGACCTGCTTCAAGGAAGAACTGTTGAAGGTGCAGGATCAGGCTGTGCCAATGTGCCAGAAGATGAGCCGCCGGGGCAGATGGCCAGCCTGGATGGGTAATGAACTTTTAATAGAGCTAAGGGATAAAAAGAGGGTGTATCATCTTTGGAAGAAAGGTGAGGCAACCCACGGAATGTTTAAGGATGTTGCTAGATCATGTAGGAAGAAAATTAGGGAGGCAAAAGCACATTTGGAGCTTAAACTGGCCTCTGCTGTGAAGGACAACAAAAAGTCCTTCTATAAATACATGAATAGCAAGAGGAAGGGCAAGGACAACCTCCACTCCTTGGTGGACACGGAGGGAAACGTTGTATCAAAGGATGAGGAAAAGGCACCTTCTTTGCCTCAATTTTTACTAGCAGGACAGAATGTCTTCCAGACAGCTGGCCTGCAGAGCTGGGAGAAGGAGTCAGGGAGCTGCATAGTTTCCCTATGTTCCATGACCACGTGGTGGAGCTCTCCTCAGCCGCTTGGATCCCCACAAGTCCATGGGACCAGATGGGATCCATCCTAGGGTGCTGAGGGAGCTGGCAGATGAGCTGGCTAAGCCACTCTCCATCATTTTTCACCAGTCCTGGCTCACTGGAGAGGTCCCAGAAGACTGGAGACTGGCCAACGTGGTGCCCATCTACAAAAAGGGCTGGTTGGATGAGCCAGGGAATTACAGGCCTGTCAGCCTGACCTCAGTGCCAGGCAAGATTATGGAACAGGTCATCCTGAGTGTAATCACACAACAGTTAGAGGATGGCCAAGGGATCAGGCCCAGCCAGCATGGGTTTAGGAAGGGCAGGTCCTGCCTGACCAACCTGATCTCCTTCTATGATCAGGTGACCTGCCTGGTGGACGTGAGGAGGCCTGTGGATGTAGTCTACCTGGACCTCAGCAAGGCCTTTGACACTGTCCTCCATAGCAAACTCCTGGCCAAGCTGTCAGGCCATGGCTTGGATGGGAGCACACTGCATTGGGTTAGGAACTGGCTGGAGGGCTGAGCCCAGAGAGTGGTGGTGAATGGTGCCACATCCAGCTGGCAGCCAGTCACTAGTGGTGTGCCCCAAGGATCAGTGCTGGGCCCTGTGCTCTTTAACATCTTTATTGATGACCTGGATGAGGGCATTGAGTCAATCATCAGTAAATTTGCAGACAACACCAAGCTGGGGGCAGGAGTTGATCTGCTGGAGGGTAGAGAGGCTCAGCAGAGGGACCTCAAAAGGCTGGACAGATGGGCAGAGTCCAACGGCATGAGATTGAACACATCCAAGTGCCGGGTTCTGCACATTGGCCACAACAACCCCATGCAGTGCTACAGGCTGGGGTCAGAGTGGGGTCAGGTAGAGAGGGACCTGGGGGTGCTGATCGATGGTAGGCTGAACATGAGCCTGCAGTGTGCGCAGGCAGCCAAGAAGGCCAATGGCATCCTGGCCTGCATCAGGAACAGTGTGGCCAGCAGGAGCAGGGAGGTCATTCTGCCCCTGTACACTGCACTGGTTAGGCCACACCTAGAGTACTGTGTCCAGTTCTGGGCCCTTCAGTTTAAGAAGGACATTGAAACACTTGAATGTGTCCAGAGAAGGGCAGCAAGGCTGGTGAGAGGCCTTGAGCACAAGCCCTATGAGGAGAGGCTGAGGGAGCTGGGGTTGCTTAGCCTGGAGAGGAGGAGACTCAGGGGAGACCTTATTGCTCTCTACAACTACCTGAAGGGGGGTTGCAGACAGGCGGAGGTTGGTCTCTTCTCCCAGGCAACCAGCACCAGAACAAGAGGACACAGTCTCAGGCTGTGCCAGGGGAGGTTTAGGTTGGATGTTAGGAAGAAGTTCTATACAGAGAGAGTGACTGCCCATTGGAATGGGCTGCCAGGGGAGGTGGTGGAGTCACCATCATTGGAGGTGTTCAGGAGGAGACTTGATGGGGTGCTTGGTGCCATGGGTTAGTTGTTTAGGTGGGTTGGATTGGTTGATGGATTGGACACGATGATCTTGAAGGTCTCTTCCAACATGGTGGGTTTTTATTGTTGTTGTTGTAGTTGTTGTCATTGTTGTTGTTGTATAACATAGAAATCAGATTATTTTAACCCAGAAGTTTTATTTCATATGTGTAAATGATGACTCAGCAAGTGAGCACATTACTCAGAATACAGCAATACAAGCAAATTATAACAATGCTGACAAATCATTGAAAAGCCCTGGTGGGTTGTTATGTGTTATTAATATTCTTTAAAATGGCACAAACAGTAAGCGGTACTGTAGTAGTTAATCAATATAGTAAACCAATGCGTGGACTAGTGCTTTAAGATGCTTATTTTTATTCATTGCCTTACACATAACAACAAGGTCATACACAGGAATGGGATTTAACAAAAAGAGAATAAATACATATTTCCTCAAGATTGTCAGCCCTCTTGATTCTGAAATCTATGGGTTTGAATTAAGATAACCAAGAAGATAGTATCACCATTTCGCGGAATGATTCTTTGATTTCACGTTTTAAAACATACTTGAAAAAGTAAATCATACAGCAAAGTGCTTATATGTATATAGAGGTATATATATGCATGCAGCAATGCATTTCAGGCGTTTCACATTATCTGAAGAGTATCTGGGACAAAATAATAATTGACAAAATGTGTTCTACAGTTCAGATATGCTGGTAGGCAGGTGAAAAACTCAACCCAACCAAAACTGAACAAAAACTCTTTGGCTGCATAGGCATTGACTTTTCTAGCTTATACAACATGCAGTGGAGGAGGAGGGAAACAAAGACAATGAAATGATTAATTGGTATGACTTAAGAAGAGCGGGTAAGAATGTGAGATTATTTTTTTGAGCTCAGAGGAGGCTGAGACATGATCTCACTGCTGTCTACAACTTCCTCAAGATGAGTAGCAGAGAAGAGGAGATGCTGGTCTCTCTCTGATGTGTGGTGACAGGACACAAGGGAAAGGTGTAAAGCTGCACCACAAGAAGTTCAGATTCAAAATTAGGAAAAAGGTCTTTATTGAGAAGGTATTCAAGCGCTGGGACAAGCTTCTCTATGAAGTAGTTATGCCCACAAGCATTTCTGTTCAAGAAGCATTTGGACAACGATCTTAGATATGTTGCTCTGTGTGGGGAGGTAAGAGTTGAATTCAACAATCCTCATGAGTCCCTTCCAACTAGGGATATTCTATGACTCTACATGGAAGCTGTCTCCTTGTTATCATAAATCTCAACTATTTGTAATGAAGTTTTATTTTACAGTAAAAATAAACCTTTTTCAAAAGAAAGTTACTTTTTTGTTTTATTAAATGTAATTGATGCGAGCTGTGAGGCAACTGCATCAGCACTGGCTAGCTCTGTGCTGTGCCATGATCTTTAGAAGAGGAAAGAGGGCTCCTGATGACAAGGAGACTGAGAGCAAGAGAGAGTGGGAGAGGTGACCCAATCCAACTTGGAGGGTTTTGCGAGGTAGCCTGAGAGGGTGACGTGGCTGGGGGTGTTCCTGGAGAAGCCACAGGAAGTTTAAATCCTGGTGACACCAGCAGAGGCTCTCAGACTGTGAGGTGCAAGGCAACAGCCTTCTCACTAGTTTCAACATAGTGAGTGAGGCGTGAGAGGGAGGGGGCATAGTCAGACAGCTGGGAGCACCAGGCTATTGGTGCAGGCAGCCTAACAGGCACAGGGAGTGCAAATAGTGACTGAGCGTACCCCAGGGGCTCCTTTTGAATTAGCTCAGTTGGAACTCAGCGAGTGGATTGTGAGGTATCCCAGGGGCTCCTTTTGAATTAACTCCATAATTGGCACAAGCAGGGTGTGTGGGCAGGACACAAGGTGCTTCAGTCTTACTGAAGGTATAATGGTGGCCACTCAGAGGAGGAAGACTGTCCTCTCTGCACCTCCCAATGGATATTGGCACCCAGGCCACAGGTTGTGAGGAATGCCATAGCCTTTCACAGGCATCAGGGGGCAACACTGACTATGGGTGTGTGAGGTGTAAGCAGGTTTTTGACCTGCTTAACTGGTTGGCACAGCTCCAGGATGAAGTGATGGAGCTCAGGGAAGAGGTGAGTAGGTTAAGAGGCATCAGGGAGAGTGAGAAAGAAATCAATAACTTTCACAAACTGATCTTTACAAATACAGAACAGGAGTCAACTCTCAGTGGAGCAGAGATTCAATATCAAATAGCCCCCAGACTTCCTGCAGTAACTCACACATGCAGGGTCAATGGGAACAGGCAGCTACCTGACAAAACAAATGATACAAATGGAGCAAACATGCTCCTTTACAAAGCACACCACCCACAGTGCCCTTGCAGAACAGGTATGAGGCTCTGGAGGAGGAACTGGTTGCAAGCAAGGACAGGGGCTCACAGAGGCCAAAAATGCCACAAAGGCCAGAGGTACCACCAAGGCCAGGCTGCCCCAGGCCAGTCATAAAAATTGACCCTGAAAAGAAAAATCAAAGGGTCATTGTTGTAGGTGACTCCCTGATGAGGGAGTGGAAGGCCTGATATGCAGACCAGGCCCACTTCATAGAGAGGTCTGTTGTCTCCCTGGTGCCCAGGTAAAGGATATTGTAGGTAAACTTCCCACCCTTGTGAGTCCTTCAGACCATTACCCACTGCTGGTTTTTCAGGTGGGTAGTGATGATGCAGCAGTGAGAGGCTCACAATCAATTAAAAGAGACTTCAGGATCTTGAGGCAACTGCTACAGGGATCAGGAGCTCAAGTTGTATTCTCCTTCATCCCTCTGACATTGGTGATGGACAAGGGAACCTTTAGTAAGAACCAGCAGGTCAGTTCATGGCTCTGAGATGGGTGTCATTGACAGAGGTTTGGATTTTATGATCACAGCTCAGTTTACAGGACACCAGAGCTGCAAGCAGCCAATGGGATGCACCTGTCCCAGAGGGAGAAAAGGATTCTAGGGCAGAAGTTAGCAGGGCTAATTGATAGGGCTTTAAACTAGATTCAGAGTGGGAAGGCATTGTTAATTTCACGCTTGCCTGTGACAAACATTGGGGCAGCTCACCAGAGGCAGAGGGATGCAGTGCTAGCAATGGCTTGCACCTTGATTGCCCTGAGGCAAGCCAAGGATGAAGCACTGGGACACCTCAAAGTAATAAAGGGGGATTCACCTAAGAGGGTTGGCATGGTAAGCCTAGCTGAAGTGCCTCGATGCAAATGCACACAGCTTGGGCAACAAACAGGATGAATTAAGGGCCACTGTGCTGCTGGAATGCTATGACATAGTGGCTATTAATGAAACTTGGTGGGGTGATTCCTATGACTGGAATGCAGGGATAGATGGGTACAAGCCCTTTAGGAAGGAGAGACAGGGTAGGAGGGGAGAAGGTGTTGTTCTCTATATCAGTGATCAGCAGGAATCAATGGAGCTCAACCTGAGGAGGGATGATGAGCTGTTTGAGAGCATATGGGTGAAGATTAAAGGGAAGATAGGAGAAGGTGTTGTTACTGTAGGGGTCTGCTACAGGCCACCTGACCAACAGAACCAAGCAGTTGAGGCACTCCACAGACAAATAGAAATGGCTTCACATTCACAGGCCCTGGTCCTTGTGGGGGATTTCAACCACCCTGACATCTGCTGGAGGGACAACTTCCTCCTCCAAATGGTAGAGGAACCAACAAGAAAAGGTGCCATGCCGGAACTTGTTCTCAACAATAGGGAAGGGCTGGTGACCAATGTGAGGCTCAGGGATAACCTTGGCTGCAGTGACCATGAAGTAATAGATGATTACAGGGCTGGAGCACCTCTCCTGTGAGGACAGACTAAGGGAGTTGGGGCTATTCAGTCTGGAGAGTAGAAGGTTCCATTGAGGCCTTATTGTGGCCTTCCAGTATCTGTAGGGGGCCTACAAGAAAGCTGGGGAGGGATTTTTTAGTGTGTCAGGTAATGATAGCACTAGGAGGAATGGAACAAAACTAGAAATAGGTAGATTAAGACTGGATATTAGGAAGAAGTTCTTTCCCATGAGGGTGGTGAAACCAGAACAGGTTGTCCAGGGAGGTGGTGGAAGTCCTGTCCCTGGAGGTTTTTAAGGCCAGGCTGGATGTGGCTCTGAGCAACCTGATTTAGTGTGAGTAGTCCCTGCCCATGGCAGGGGGGTTGGAACCAGATGATCCTTGAGGTCCCTTCCAACCCTAACAATTCTATGATTCTATGATTTTGTGGTCTTAAGTTTAACATGTTTTAAAATCCCAAGCAACAAACAAAAAACCTACGAAAACCCAAAGATAATTACAAGTAAAATACCATGAAGCTCAAAGCTAAGCTTTATCCTAGAGGAGGAACTTGCCCAGGGTTCCTTTGGCCTTATTTCGCCGATGTTTTTCATATTGAATTAAGCATGAAACATCTCCTTTGGTGTCATATAATGTATTTCCTTAAATTTCTTCTGAAATTGGTAAGAACTAGTTATTCATATAATAATCAGCAAGCATTTGGCAAGTGTCTACAAATCAGACACTGACAACAGAAGAGGTAGCTGTAGGAATGCAACTTTCTGTTGGGTTATTCATAGCTCTTTTAAGCTTTCCGTAAATTAATTAAAATGTGAGACATTCATCTAGCAGATAAATCATCCTCACAAAATAACATGATGAGAGCAAAAGGGGAAAGGAGAAAGTGAATGTCATACGACTAGATAAATTGTTTGATTTTTTTTTCCCATACCGCATTAGGTATTAAAAAGGATTATGGAAATGAGATAGGATAGAGATGAGTGTTCTGTTCTTATGTTGAATGACTTTCAACTGCTTTCAAGACAGCAGTTAATTGAACAGTTTATCACATTGGAAGGTAGCATGAAACATGGCTGTCAGAAGACTTCAAAATAAGGTGCTCTTCATGCTAAAAATTAAAACATACCCTCACTTTAATTTATGTAGTTTGTTTGTTTGTTTTAATTCTAGTATGGATATCTGATCTCAAGAAATACTCACCATGATCATGGCACTGCTGTTGAAATTAGAAAGTCATCAAATATCTGCTACATATCTGTGCTACCACTTTTAGATTAACAGTTTGGGGTTTTTTTTAATATAAAATAGTGTTAGGGTAAAAATTAGATCAGATTGCTTTGGGGAAGGAAAAGCAAGCATAGCAAAATAACAGTATGCTTCATTTAAATTTCTGAAATTGTTTCCACACTGTAACAATTAATACTAATTTAAGGTGTTATTCCAAGGGATCCTCTGTAGGACCTATACACACACAAAGATGAAACATTTGGTAATGTGTGAGATAGACTGTGCTGGAGTTCTCTTCTCCTCTCCTGTGCAGGGATCATGCATCTGTTGTGGTTTCTCTACATTATGCAGACAAAACTATTGTGCAGAAGCAGAACTACACTTCAAACATGCCCATTCAGATTTCATTTCTGGAGCTTCCAACAGAGACAACCCTGGAGCAAACAGGCTCTTAGTGACAGGGTTACCCAGAGAGAACCAGGGCAAAATCTATTTCATGCATCACCAGAAGATGTAACTTTTCACTCTATGAATCATGCTACATCAAATTCAACAAAGCTCCTAGAGACTTCATTGCATACTCAGAGAGATGATAGGGCCTTGCACGAAGTGCAGTGACCTGATTGCTAGCTCCTAGGGTGGAAGATTGGCAATTAAATGTGTTGTACTATTTTATTTTCTCTGCATTTTGTCAATGTGCTGCCAATGCTGAGATGCTGAGACGACCATAGCAAGTATTGTGCAGATGTAACATTCTCATCAAGGTCAAGAAATAATTAGGTTACAGCTTTGCCTTTCCTCTTCTTAAGTGATTTCTAAATGCAGCGTTTTCTCAGGTGAAATGTATCAATAAATATTTTCTGCAAAATTTTCTCAGAGATTGACAGTACTAAGAAAAACTTTGAGTGGGGTTTGTGGGAAAGGAAATATTTCAACAAAGAAACCAGGCTGAACAGTTTCTCTTGGGAAGAAAAAGTTGCCAGTAGTATCAAATTGTTGGTACCTGTTGTCCCTCACCAACTCATCCACGTAACTTTTGTCAGAAAATGGGAACTACCTGCTTTTAATTCAATTGTATATGCACAGCCATTTTGCCTGCAAAGAATGCACACACATTTCTAACATAAGGTCTTTTTGCAGATAAGGTAGTGTAATTTCCACAGAAATTAATTCAGTATTGGCATGCATTTAAATTTTTGATTAATTTTTTTCTAATAATGCTTCAATTTATCTTTCCTTTCTTTTTAAACAAAACTGATTGTTTTGATCTATTCCTCCTGTACTTTCTGTTCAATGTACATGCAGTGTACCCAGTCACCCAAGAAGGCCAATGGCATCCTGGCCTGCATCAGGAACAGTGTGGCCAGCAGGAGCAGGGAGGTCATTCTGCCCCTGTACACTGCACTGGTTAGGCCACACCTAGAGTACTGTGTCCAGTTCTGGGCTCCTCAGTTTAGGAAGGATGTTGACTTGCTGGAGCGTGTCCAGAGAAGAGCAACAAAGTTGGTGAAGGGCTTGGAACACAAGCCCTATGAGGAGAGACTGAGGGAACTGGGGTTGCTTAGCCTGGAGAAGAGGAGACTCAGGGGTGACCTTATTGCTGTCTACAACTACCTGAAGGGGGGTTGTAGACAGGCAGAGGTTGGTCTCTTCTCCCAGGCAACCAGTACCAGAACAAGAGGACACAGTCTCAGGATGCACAAGGGGAGGTTTAGGCTGGAGGTTAGGAGGAAGTTTTACACAGAAAGAGTGATTGCCCATTGGAATGGGCTGCCCGGGGAGGTGGTGGGGTCAGCATCGCTGGGGGTGTTCAGGGCGAGACTTGATGGGGTGCTTGGTTGCATGGTTTAGTTGATTAGGTGGTGTTGGATGATAGGTTGGACACGGTGATCTTGAAGGTCTCTTCCAACCTGGTCTATTGTATTCTATTCTATTCTATTCTATTCTATTCTATTCTATTCTATTCTATTCTAAATTCTGCAGCTCTATAACTGAAGCTCTAGGCATATTGAACTAAAGTATGATAATGCTCTGGTGTTTCTGACATAGTCCTTTTCACAGGAAGTTACATTTCATTGAGGCTGTCCTCAGAGGTCACCTCCTTAGATAGAAATTTGGGGACAATCTTTGTGTTGGAGTTACCTGAATATTAACCTAAGAAGACACAAGACAAAAGGAGTCAAAAATATTGGTTATGAAGCCTCAGCAAAGAACATGACTGTGACATTTGTGCTGCTATTAAGCAGGCAAAGCAAATTAAGCCCTTGTGGTATGGTGACCGATGATCCAAGTACAAGTATGGCGAAGCTTGGAAGATTGACTACATCACTCTACCTCGTTCTCATTCTGGTAAACAGTATGTGCTTACTGTGGTAGAGGCAAACACTGGATAGTTGGAAACTTATCCAGTTCCACATGCAACTGCACACAACACCATTCTCAGTCTGGAGAGACAAATCTTCTGGAGACACAGAACTCCAGAGAGGATTGAGTCAGACAATGGAATTCATCTCAAAAATGATCTTGTAAAAAACTGGGCCAAAGAGCACGGTATTGAGTGGATATTCCACATTCCCTACTATGCACCAGCTGCAGGGAAGACTGAATGCTACAATGGTTTGCTGAAGACCACTCTGAAAGCCATGGGGGGCGGATCTTTGAAAAACTGGGAGAAACATCTAGCACAAGCAGCCTGGCTGGTAAATAGTAGAGGTTCAGTCAATCAAGCTGGACCAGCACACTCAGATTTGCTACAAAAGGTAGAATGTGATAGAGTACCTCTTGTTAGAGAAAAGAATCTGTTAAGCAAAACTGGGTATTTTCTCCTTCAGGAGAGGCCAAACCTGTCTGAGGGGTGGTTTCTGCAGAAGGTCCTGGTTACACTTACTGGGTAATGCAAGAGAATGGTGAAATTCAGTGTATTCCACAAAGGAATCTAACTTGAGCTGAGAGAGTTTTACTTCAGAGTGTTGTACAGATACAACATCGCACTCAAGAGGAGGAATGCATGAGGAACCTATGGCGCACAAACCCTAAGAACCCTGAGAGCCTTGAGTCACTTGAGAGTTCCTGTTTCTTTTTTTGCCTCACCTGCAGAGAAACAAACTGTATTCTGTTTTCTTGTTTCCTGGTTTTCTTTGACTTCTGAATCATCTACATCTGAGATAGCCAGAATACATAGAATAGAATACATAGAATACATAGAATAAACCAGGTTGGAAGAGACCTTCAAGATCATCACATCCAACCCAACAACCAATCCAACCCACCTAAACAACTAACCCATGGCACCAAGCACTCCATCAAGTCTTCTCCTGAAAACCTCCAATGATGGCGACTCCACCACCTCCCCAGGCAGCCCATTCCAATGGGCAATCACTCTTTCTGTATAGAACTTTTTCCTAACATCAAGCCTGAACCTCCCCTGGCGCAGCCTGAGACTGTGTCCTCTTGTCCTGGTACTGGCTGCCTGGGAGAAGAGACCAACATCTGTCTGTCTACAACCTCCCTGCAGGTAGTTGTAGAGAGTAATAAGGTCACCCCTGAGTCTCCTCTTCTCCAGGCTAAATGGATTATGAACTTTATTTACACCGGAACAAGAGGACACAGTCTCAAGCTGCACTAGGGGAAGTTTAGGCTCGAGGCAAGGAGAAAGTTCTTCACTGAGAGAGTCATTAGTCATTGGAATGGGCTGCCCAGGGAGATGGAGTCATCATCCCTGAAGGTGTTCAAGAGGGGATTGGATGTGGCACTTGGTGCCATGGTTTAGTCATAAGGTTTGTGGTGACAGGTTGGACTTGATGATCTTCGAAGTATCTTACAGCCTTGGTGATTCTGTGACTATTGTAGATATTGTTTTAGATTAGATGGATAGTATTATCAGCCAATGAAATTGTTTAGAAGGGGTGGGTTGAGGTAGTTTTAGGCTATGCCTTTAAAATTTAGTTACAGATTTTGAGCAGAAAAGTAGAAAAATATAAATAAATCACTATTGGGTCTAAAAAGGAAAACAAAAGATTATTCTAAACAAATTAATTGGATAAATATCTAGAACAAGATGAGCTGTACCATAACAATTATCTTCCTTCTCTTCTGATCTCGTCTGGTTTTGCTTCGCTCGGGAGAGATAATGTGTTTTGGCTAGCTTTGGCTAAGTGTAACCCACTGATTCTCTCTCCACTCCTCTTTTTCTCTTGTAACAGGGGTGTAGGGGGTAGGGGCAGTTGAACAGCTTCCCTGGTCTCTGACCGGGGTTTTTTTGTGTTGTTTGCTAATTGTAAATATCTGTATACTATTGTAAATACTGCATATTTTGTACATATTCTTTGCATTCCGTCATAGAGTGTAGATTTTGCTTGTAAATACAGCTTTCATTTGCTTCTAACTGAGTTGGTCTGGCAAAGTTAATGCTGTGGGAAAACTTCAACAGGCCACAGGCTGTGACTCTGAGAACTTTATGCCTGATATTGAGCCTGCTGTGCTGCAAGAAGCCTCAGAGCCCATTGAGAGCCTGGAGATTTCCAAAATGCCAGAGGTATTTCCTCTCTATAGTGAAAAATGAAGAAGAGCTACTGTGACCTGATTTTGCAATCCTTTATGAAAATGAAAGTATAATGTGCTGAGTAGATAGAGAACAGTTGGGACTCAAACGCTTTATTATGTCTGTACTAGTGCTGTATTAGGGCCATGACAGAATGGCTTTCCTAGCAGAGATACTTAGCTGTCTATATCTAAAATTTAAAAGTATATTCCCCTTAACAGAGCCCAATTGTTGTCAGTATTACAAGTGCTTTACAAAACCCTAGCACCTTCATAGTAGAATAGCTAGCTGGAAAGGACATGGTCTGAAGTGGTTTCAGTATTTCTCACAGAGGCCAAGCAGGGCCAGTCTTCCAACTGAAACTCCATTATGTGCACAGTTTAAATTAACAAGTAGCAATATTTCTATTGTGTACTTTCCATCCCTCATTGCCATGTCATTTTTTTTCAAGACTGAGTTGCTTTTATTGATTTTGTACTGTTTTTGTCTAATGATTTTTCTTGTAAACCCCACTTAATATGACTTATGACCCTCACTTCTCTGCCACAAATCTAGCTGCAAAATGCTTACACTTCCAGTAAAGCAATTATTTAAAACATTACCTCAAAGGGTCTTCTCAGCAAGTTTCTCCATCACACCTTTACAGATGTCCTCTGCCTTCTCTCGTTCCTGTCACTTTCTAATTAATACCTTTATCTCTTGACATGCACATACTCCTTTTTGAAACATGCTTTTCACAAATGTCTTTCTAGAAGATATCTGGGAGGATATTACTATGGTACTTCTTTCAATAATTACCTTGTAGCTGATGTAGTTTGCTTATTCATAGCCACTATGATTACAAAACCAATCTGTGGCTTGTTTAAGCCTGTAAGTGTCAGAAGGGGTATATCATTCTGGTTTGGCTTGCCATCCACATAGTTAGAAACAGACAAAACCCCGTGGATACTCCTTATCCTTTACACTGTCTCGTTTATCTCTGCCACCATGCAGAGAGCAGATCATTCCTCTGGTCACACCACACACAGGTATAGTCTCAGCTGCCATCTAGTACTAGTGACAGGCTCAGGCACTCCTTGCAGATGGAGATCTAGACAGCTATATGCTTTCATAGGAACTACATTTGGGTCCCCACATTCATTTAAAAATGGGTTTCCATTGAGTAGAAACCATGGCTGGGTCCTCATCTGCAAGGGCAATGATGCTCGTGGAGCTCACTCCCATGAACACCCTGCCTGTGCCACCTGCCATGCCACCTACTAGCCACGCCCTTCTGACGTGTCATGTCCTGTTCGCTGTGACACAGCCTGGTCACTGGGGGCTGCTCTTGTACAAGAGGGTGTTGGACATCACCCTTGTTCCCTTCTAGGTTGAGTAAGAACTGCTGCTTATCAGGAGCTCATTTTCTTGCTCTGGGGAAGGCTGGGGCACCATCTCTCCCCCTGCACTTTTGCCTCTTCTTTTTTTTTTGCCAGTTTTGTCACCTCAGGTTCACCCACCATGATCCCCTGCTCTAAAACACTTAGCCTTTCTGATTTCCACTCAACTCTCATCTCATCAGTCACTTAAAATTAAACAACCGCTGTCCTTCTATTTGACTACAGAAGCATGAAGTATTTCGTATCTGAGTTTAAGTGATTACTTTTGTTCAGATACATATTTTAGCTGTATTTCACATTGATTCATCATGATAAGCAGTTAATTTTCACATAACTGTTTTTGTTATGCCTCATATTTCCTCAGGTCTTAACCTAAAAAAAAAATATTATTCTGCTTTACACTACATAAATATGCAAGGCTGACAGATAACCTCACATAGTTCCCTTCTTCTCTGCCAGAGAAAAACCCCACATAAAAACAACAACAAAAAAAACATCAAAACCCAACCAAAAAATGAAAACAAACAAAAAAATCCCAAACAATCAGAAAACCAAACCAAACCAAACCAACACCACCACCACAACAACAAAAAGAACCACAACCCTTTTAAGTTCCTGAATATACATTGTAAAGTGAATGATTCACCCAGAACTACCCAGCTGTTCACCATCTGGTATGTGCAGTATAACTTCACAGCCATCTTGATGAAAGTATATTTGAGCTAATAGAAAGGAGGAAAAATATTTAAAAAGAAACACACTCAATATCCTCCATACATGGCTTCTAAGCAAGAGATCATGTCTTTATTTTCAGTACATGCTCTAATCACAGTGTAATCAATTTTATTTCAAGGTATGCTCTGTAGGGAAAACAATAAGCATCATAGGCTGGCAATGTAATTGTGTCTTCTGTGCTCTTACAGAAAAGCATTAATGCTGATAAATGTCCTAATTAACCCTAGTAGAGTTCAATAAATCTCTTTTAGTATAACTCTATGGAATGAATTTAGGTCTCAAATTGAAAATATTTTATGAACTTGGTATAATTTCTCTATAGTCAATGAAGAATGTTTATTTTTTACACAAAATCCAGAGGGGTAATTTTGCTCACATCAAGTTCTTTTTGACTGTCATAAATTCATGACAGCAGGTGAAAAAATATGATACCCATAGTGTCATTACATAGGTAATATTCCCAGAAGATTGATTATTCTTGAATAATTTATTCATGATGGCAAACAAAAGTATGTCTTCAGGACCAGGATAGCAAAGGTCTTTTCCCAGCTATACCTTTGTCTTCTTTACATAATCTCCTGACCCTGGCTTCATGACAGAAGACATATGCCTGGTTCTTTTGGAGGACTGATGCACAATCATTTTGTAAGACAGCTTTCCCTAAGAGCTGTCCCATGGCACCTTACGTAGCAGCAAAGAGGTTTACTGGTGTCAGTCTTAATCCTCTTCCACCACAACATGTATGTCAAACTCCACCAAAAGATTGCACAGTGAGAATTCGACAGCAAAGAGGTAGGGCTAACCTGTAAAAGCAGAGGTGCACTAAAGGAGTGTCTCCAAGAGAGCAAATACCACCACTATAGACATTGCTAGAAGGTGTGAAAAGTGCAGGAGCATATCCCTTGCTCTGGTCACACATACTTAGCCACCAAGGTCACATAATAGTTCTTGGCAGAGTATTGCACCACTGTGCATCCCTCATCACAGATACTGTGTTTCTGACAGGCTGCACCTTAAGAATCAAAGAAACTCCATGCTAAAATTTGCCATTCAATTTTCATAGAGATTTGAGCTGTTAGAAAGCTTTATATTAATATTTTGTGATATATCAAGAAGATCTGTGAATTCAATAATCTTACATGAGATGGACCTTCATAATTATAATTGATCTGCTCCTACAAGAAGCAAATGCAAAAAGACGTGTTGTGAGAGCTGAGTATATCAGTCCCCAACAGGACAAAGCCAAGAGGAAACTAATAGGAAACCCTTTTTCTTTAGAAACTGCCTTTCTTTATCACTGTAACACAGAAGTAAATTGAAGCTGGTAAGTTGATATTTTTATAAGTTGATATTTTTATAATAAAAGAATTATCACCTTGCTTGCAACTCTGATTCCTTACTGTTTTCAAATGCAGTGATTATTGCATATTTTCTGTGTGATCCATCAACTATAAATGTTAATCTGCTAACATCCTTCAAGTATCTCAATCTCTAGGGAGCAGAGTATGACCAGATAAGGAGAGACAGAACGTATTGCTTGAATGAATCACAAGCACTTTTAAGTCAGTCATGCTGACCTTCCAGCAGTGAGCTCAAAATGCAACTGTAAGTGATAACACTGACTGCCATTGTGAAATTTAGTTTTCCCTGGTGTTCATGTGATTAAGGGTTTCACCTTGTCAATGCTTGCACTGCTTTTGGTAGCACCAATAAACACGATGCTATATCAGTTTTGACAGTAACACCTGAGAGTAGGTTTAAAGCAAATTTGTTAAATGATTGAAAACATTCTATTAAATGTTAAAAAGCTGCTATTAAAAAAAAAAAAAAAGGTATTTAATATTTCTTCTTCAGACAGGTCCTCCAGGATCTGCAGTTTATTTGTTCCCAGTGCTTTCAGGGTCTTGAAAATACAGTGAATTAAATGTAAAGTGAACTTACATTTAATTTTCATTTTTAAAAACCCTGCCCTCCCACCTACACCACCCACCACCCCCAAAAAAAGACAATTAAAAAAAAAAAAAAGAACAAAAAAACAGACTGAAAAGAGTTATTGCAGATAATGAATAAACATCACAGGTGGAAACTAACCCACAAGCCAGATATTGATGAGCATCTTTCTGCTAGGAACTGTGGAAACATACAGTAATATGCTTTGCTTAGCTCTTGAGTCTAAAAGACATTTGCGCTACAGAAATGTTACTGAGCCAATGAAATTTAAAATACCTGATTATGAATTCAATTAATTCAATGAAAAAATTTAAGTCACTGACAGACTACATTCACTTCATCTCTAACAATAAATCTGGAAATTCAGGAGAAGCATTTTTGTAGAAGCTATTTTAGATGGCAATCTTTTGAATGTTTGTTTTTGCTTTTCATGTTAAAGCAAAAATTATCTTTCAAATTGTGCTAATAGTTCATGTCAATTTCAGTTAATAATTTGAGGCCAAGTTTATAAAATATAACTTCACAACTTCCTGACAATGATGGGTAGAAAAAGAATAGTAGGAAGACAGATGTGGCATTTTTATGATCACTATGTCACACATGAGCTGCCTGAAGAATAAATGACAAGCTAGAGATTGTCAATTTAATAAGGTATAAATATGCTGGATCTCTGTCATGATTTCTAAAGTGTTGGAAGAGTTTTGATAATGCTGTTGACAGCAGAAAGGGGCTTAAGTCTAGAAGGAACTTCCTGAGTGATGCTCAGAGGAGAATTTGGTTGAGCTCCTACAGCAGACAGAAAATGGGTTCTGCCTCCTGCTCCAGCCACTTTGCCCTGCAGTAAAACCAGGAAGAGTTCTGTGGAATGAGATGTGAGATAGAAAGTGACAATGCCTAATACAAACACAGGATACGTAAGAAAAGATATTATTACCCTCTCCATCATTTTCCTCCAGTCCTGGCTCACCAATGAGGTCCCAGATGACTGGAAACTGGCCAGTGTGGTCCCCATCCACAAGAAGGGTCGGATGGAGGAACCTGGAAACTCCAGGCCAGTCAGCCTGACCTCAGTGCCAGGGAAAGTGATGGAGCAGATTATCCTGGTGACAATAACTGCACACCTGAAGGATGGCCAAGGACTCAGGTCCAGCCAACATGGATTTAGGAAGAGCAGGTCCTGCCTTTCCAACCTGATCTCCTTCTATGATCAGGTGACTCTTCTGGTGGATGTGGGGAGGCCTGTGGATGTGGTCTACCTGGACTTCAGCAAGGCCTTTGATACTGTCCCCCACAGTAAACTGCTGGCTAAGCTGTCAGCTCATGGCTTGGACAGCAACACTCTGTGCTGGGTTAGGAACTGGCTGGAGGGCCGAGCCCAGAGAGTGGTGGTGAATGGTGCCACATCCAGCCAGTCACCAGTGGCGTCCCCCAGGGATCTGTGCTGGGCCCCATCCTCTTTAACATCTTCATTGATGATCTGGATGAGGGGATTGAGTCAGTCATCAGCAAATTTGCAGATGACACCAAGTTAGGAGCAGATGTTAGTCAGTTAGAGGGTGGAAGGGCTCTGCAGAGGGACCTCGACCGACTGGACAGATGGGCAGAGTCCAATGGGATGGCATTCAACAAGTCCAAGTGCCGGGTGCTGCACTGTGGCCACGGCAACCCCATGCAGAGCTACAGGCAGGGAGAGTGGCTGGAGAGCTCCCAAACAGAGAGGGACCTGGAGGTGCTGATTGACACCTGCCTAAACATGAGCCAGCAGTGTGCCCAGGTGGCCAAGAAGGCCAATGGCATCCTGGCCTGCATTAGGAATAGTGTGGCCAACAGGAGCAGGGAGGTCATTGTGCCCCTGTAGTCTGCATTGGTTAGGCCACACCTTGAGTACTGTGTCCAGTTCTGGGCCCCTCAGTTTGAGAAGGACATTGAGACACTTGAACGTGTCCAGAGAAGGGCAACAAGGCTGGTGAGAGGCCTTGAGCACAGGCCCTGTGAGAAGAGGCTGAGGGAGCTGAGTTTGTTTAGCCTGGAGAAGAGGAGACTCAGGGGTGACCTCATTGCCCTCTACAACTACCTGAAAGGTGGTTGTAGCCAGGCAACCAGCACCAGAACAAGGGGACACAGTCTCAAGCTGCACCAGGGGAAGTTTAGGCTCGAGGTGAGGAAAAAGTTCTTCACCGAGCGAGTCGTTCATCATTGGAATGAGCTGCCCAGGGAGGTGGTGGAGTCACCATCCCTCTAGGTCTTCAAGAGGAGATTGGACGTGGCACTTGATGCCATTGTCTAGTCATGAGGTTTGTGGTGACAGGTTGGACTCGATGATCCTCAAGGTCTCTTCCAACCTTGGCAATACTGTGATACTGTGATCTCACTTTCTGCCCCTACACACCACCCTAAATAGAGAGGGAATCTCATTGTGAAAATCTTATCACTGTTTTATATTAAACAATTTCCAAATTTATAATCAAGAATTCAACTCTCTTCCTAGACTAGGTACAAAACAACTTTTAAAACAAAAAAAAAATCTTTATGTGACTTTTGCAAAAATACCAAGTATTGCTGGGGTTCTTTGCAGTATTGTAAGTAGTCCCTTTGCTTTCCTACATGTAAAAGCAATTTTGGAAAGTCTGAGAGGCCAAGTTTATTTTTCGCTCTTGCAAGTCAGTTTGCAGCTTAGTGGAAATGCACTCATCTATGGATGTGAAAGGAAAGCTCCTGAATCTGGATGGGCTTATCAAAGAAATCTGCTGAATTGTTAGTAATCTGTCATTGTTCAATTCAAAACCTTCAAAAACTAGGAGCATATCTATAATTTTAAAAAGAAGAATAATCTTCTAGATTGATTTCCAACAGTATTACTCCTTAAGGAAATAGGAAAGTAAACAATTGCCTCCAAAATGCCCCATGAAATACTGACAAATGCATCTTATTGAAGCAGAACTCAATTTTCTTACAACTATAACTGAGAAGAAAAAGAAAGAACTGAACAGTTACATCTGACTTCATCCTTAGGGATGCACTAGGGAACTACAAGGGGCCAAACCCAGCAGAAAGTCATATACACAAAGACAAAAATTACAAATAGTAAAAATTAGATCATGACAATTACTAGCTGAATCAAATTTCAGAGACATATCTCTTCCTGATTCCAGCCTCATTAAATGATTATGTATACACATCAGACTGTTAATGCCTGAACAATTTACAGTATCTTAACAAGAGAGATTAATAGGTAATTTTTTCTTAAAATAGAAGGCAAAGTTCTATCTGATGTCACATGATGTTTAAGTCCTGTACTGATAGCTCCCAACCTTTCTTGCTTTGTGTTCTCCCAAGTAATTCCAACAGGGTGTGAAAAAGTGAGTGAAGGCAGGGTTATAGGTACAACGATTTTCTCCTCCTTATGAAGGATTGTAAAGATAGTCTGTGGAGCTTGTGTTTTCTGTCCCTCAGATGTGTATTATCTGGGCACAAAACTCTCTGGAGTACTCAACTTTCCAAGACATCATCTAATTTACCCAACATAAAGCTATAACATACATTTTCAGGAGTGCTTGTCTAACAGAGAAAAGGACCCATAGCCATTGCTGTTGTAGGTGGTGTCACCTCAACAACATGAGGCGGAAACCCTCAACTTTAGCAGAAACCGAGTGTGGAGTACAGAAAAGCTTTCTGAATCACAACCAACTCATCAACCAGACAAAACCCCAATATTTTGCCCAAAGCAAGATGCTTCTGTGCAAAAAAAGCCTGCCAATAAGAGCATTTTTTAATGAGTGTGGCTTCAATGTAAAATAAAATAATTTAAAAAAAAACCCAAAAAACACAAACAACAACCAAAAAACCAAAACCCTGAACAACCCCAAACCTGCCTTCATATCTGTACTATTTTGATCTTAAGAGCCACTTACCAACATGAAGCAATGTGCCATGGGGATTATGGATTCATGAAAATATATTTTGATAATTTGATTAAGATAAAATGTGATTTCTTTACTAAATGCATTTGTGGGGTTTTTTTTCCCAGAGTTATATTTGCTCTGATATTTTAAATTATAAAATCAGAGTAATTTTTCTAATTTAGAAAACTATGAAATGACCAAATTGCATATCAAGTCCAAACAGTTAATGGGTATGTCTTTTCATATTCACTTAATCCAAATCTCCCAATATTATTAACATAAATCAGCCTGCAGAGGGTCACATTTATCCACTATCTCTTCAGAAATGAAAAAGGAGTTATTAATAACAGCTCCATACTGCAGTTTCCCCATCCTTCTACAGATAAGTGCACTGACTCAAACTAATATTTTAGAAAGAAATATTCCAGATCAAGGCCAAAGTATATGATCCTATTTGTAAAGCAATTGTAATTTTTGTGAAGTCAGGCACTAAACCAATGTAAAATAAAGGTCTAAACCCATTTATATTTATTTATTTCCTAAACCGTAGGTTTGATTCTGTCTCATTTACATAGAATATTTTTAATTTTATACATATTCATGTATCTGTACCTGTCTATCTATATAAATAGTACAGCCCCTCCATCTTTAAACAGTAATAGTCAACAATACAAGAATAAATTCCAATTGTTAATTAAAGATTATTTAAAACTTTAGAATAAGTAATAATTTCACAAAAGATGTTTGAAAGACTTCATAATAAATTACTGTCCCAAACAAGTAGGATGCTCGGGATGTGTCTTACCCCACAACATATTTCCTGTGATGGGTTAAAATGCCTTCTCTAACCATTATTTCAGGTGTCCTGGAAGAGGCATTAACATACCAGCTAAACCTCTTTGGCCACTTCCCTCTCTCCTTCCTCCCCAATGCAGGGTCCAGGTTTGAGGTCAAGGAGCCAATAGGCAAGCACCGTTGAGGCTGCCTGAGGGGTGGAAGCTAAACCCAGTGCCTTACTTTTCAGAGCCACCACTGCACGTGTCAGAGGCTATTTGAGAAGGCATGTGCAGATTGCCTGCCATACAGCATTTTGGACTGATTTGCTGGATTTGAATAGGTAATCTGCCAATGGGTCGTTCAGTTTTCAAAAAGGGAATTTGTAGGGGTGATTTGAGAGCCCACACCCTGTTTGTTAATGCGATTGAAACAGCAGCAAGCACCTACTTCACGCTCCTGTCCTCAGGGCTATTACCTTCTTTTGTTCTAGCAGTAGAATGTTCGAGTCCCAGACTTTCACCACTCCAGTGTGTGCACTTGCTCACTCACTCTGTCTGTCTCTCACTTCCTCTAATTCTGTTTATGAACATCCTATTGTGTGTAATCAACCTATCATCGACCAGGCAAACAAACCTAGATCAAATTAGCTTAGAATTTTTTTTTTTATATCTAATAAATCATATCCATATTTTATCATACTTCCAGCTTATAAATTTGATCATAAACTAGATCAAAGGTTTATAAATATTCAGTGAACTATCAAGGGACAAACACAACAATATGTGTTAAATATTCCACAGTCTTTGATTGTAACAAGTTCTTGCTGTAAATGCAGTTAATGCTTTCAGTCTGTGATGTCTTTAGGTGATATTTTGTGATTAACACATTTAGGAAAACTGTAGGAAGAAAGCATGTAGGAAGAAATATGTAAAACTCACTCCAAAACCATACTGTGGAGAAAATTCATTTTCCATAAGGTGGATCAGTTTGCTGGATTTCAAATTAGCCTGCTCATGGTTCTGAATAGGAATGGAGGCAATAGAGGGACTTAAAAATTCCCTGAGTCTCAGTTAAATCCTGATTTTCAAAACACTGCCATTATACTAATGCATAATAAAGCATTTAACAATAACAGGAATTCAAATTTAGCAAAATGTGCTTTGTGCTGTAGGACATAAAATGAGGTTGCAGAGATTAAGAATATTTATCCCTTGTTGTCATGCACAGATAATACCTTCATAAATGGAGAATGATTTGTCATCATACATTATGTTTGTAAAACCCAAAGGTCAAAATCTTAAATCCAAAAAGAGTGCCTAAATTCAGAAATATATACAAAACAATCAGTAACTATCAAAATGCATTTTTACTGCAAATTGCACCAGGAAAACTATAATTGCAGATAAAATCAGAGCAATTATTCTCACACGTTTTTCACACATATACAGTCACACATGTACATGTACAGTAGAATAGAATAGAATAGAATAGAATAGAATAGAATAGAATAGAATAGACCAAACCATGTTGGAAGAGACCTTCAAGATCATTGCGTCCAACCCATCAACCAATCCAACCCACCTAAACAACTAACCCATGGCACCAAGCACCCCATCAAGTCTCCTCCTGAACACCTCCAATGATGGTGACTCCACCACCTCCTTGGGCAGCCCATTCCAATGGGCAATCACTCTCTCTGTACAGAACTTCTTCCTAACATCCAGCCTGAACCTTCCCTGGTGCAGCCTGAGACTATGTCCTCTTGTTCTGGTACTGGCTACCTGGAAGAAGAGACCAACATCCTCCTGTCTACAACCTCCCCTCAGGTAGTTGTAGAGAGCAATAAGGTCCCCCCTGAGTGTCCTCTTCTCCAGGCTAAGCAACCCCAGCTCCCTCAGCCTCTCCTTATAGGGCTTGTGTTCCAAACCCCTCACCAACTTCATTGCCGTTTGTGAGAGACCCTTGTCTCTCCTGGTGTGACTCAACAAAGATAAAATCACTTACTGCTTGCCTAGACAATATGTGTTGGGCAGAGCCACTGGAAGGAAGGTGCAAAGATCATGTAGGAATCCTGTCCACCAATCCTGGATGCAAATCACCTTGTGATTGCATCATGATAACACTGGACTGCAGGTGTCCTACAACAATGGCCCAAGGACCCAGCCACCATGCCTTCAGGACAAGATAATGTCCACCCTGGAAAGCGTGAGACAATGGATTCACCACCTGTTTCCTGATGTGTAATGAGTGTGGGGTCATGCAGATCGAGAAGGAGGAGGCAGAGGCTCCCCAGCTTCCATCTAGACCCCTGCCCAAACACACAGGAATGCACAGAAAGATTTCCTGGGGAACGATACCTGGATATTTACCTAAGGAGGATTTCCTGGCCCCTGAATTCCTGAGGGACAATGCTTGGACACATACCTAAGGACTAAAAGCTGTATAAAAGACTTGAGCCACTACTGGCTTGGCAGAAGAAAAGCGCAGAAGAAAAACGGAGAACCGAAAACACAGATGAAGGAAAACACAGGACAATGCCGCTGAGAAAGAAAGCATGAGAAATGGAAAAGCCCGGGACTGAACCTTCTCTCTGTGTCCTAAGTTCCGCCGGCTGCAACTCATGGAGCTGAAGAGACTGCCCAGAGGACCACATCTCTTCTCCAGCCAAAGCCTCAGCACCATTACTCTACAGACCCAACATCTTCTGCAGCACCTTTCCTCCACAGATTCAAACTGTCTTGAGGGGATGAGGGGTGTGGTAATATAATTCCTTTCCTCTTCTCTCTCTCTCTCTTCTCTCTCTTCTCTCTCTCTCCCCTTCTGATCCATCCACTTTATTTATGTAATAAATAGTCTAGCTGTTGATATTTTGGCCTCGTTTGTGCCTCTACTTTCAGAACACGGGAATATTCAAAAGAACTGAGTCTCTTTCCCTCTCCAGACCGAGACACCCTTCTCTGGACACATTCCAACTCAACATCCTTCCTAAACTGAGGGGCTCAGGACTGGACACAGTACTCAAGGTGTGGCCTAACCAGTGCAGTGTACAGGGGCAGAATGACCTCCCTGCTCCTGCTGGTCACACTGTTCCTGATGCAGGCCAGGATGCCATTGGCCCTCCTGGCTGCCTGGGCACACTTCAGGCTCATGTTCAGCCTACCATCAACCAGCACCCCCAGGTCCCTCTCTGCCTGGCCGCTCTCCAGCCATTCTGACCCCAGCCTGTAGCTCTGCATGGGGTTGTTGTGGCCAATGTGCAGAACCCGGCACTTGGATGTGTTAAATCTCATGCCATTGGATTCTGCCCATCTGTCCAGCCTGTCGAGATCCCTCTGCAAAGCCTCTCTACCCTCCAGCAGATCAACTCCTGCCCCCAGCTTGGTGTCATCAGCAAATTTACTGATGATGGACTCAATGCCCTCATCCAGATCATCAATAAAGATGGTCAAGAGCATGGGGCCCAGCCCTGATCCTTGGGGCACACCACTAGTGACTGGCTGCCAGCTGGATGTGTCACCATTCACCACCACTCTCTGGGCTTGGCCCTCCAGCCAGCTCCTAACCCAACGCAGTGTGCTCCTGTCCAAGCCAATATACAACTGCGCACACATAAATAAAATAAATTTTCCTGGAGGGAGAATGGCATCTAGTTTCTCTTGCAAAAATTAGATACTTCAGTTCAAAGTTTAGACCAAACTGGAAAATTAAAGTCCAGGCCTTGAAAATGTCAAATGCCTCTTGGGATGTGCTTACTTTGGTAGAAATGAGGATACTGAATGCTTTTTATTGATGGAGTAATGCACTTTACTTGTAAGAGAGAAGTAGCAATATGTTTATTGATATAAAAGTATGACTTAACAAAATGTGATAGCAAATACAACAGTAATTTAATAAGACTTGACTGGAAGATACACTTGAGTATTTGCTGCATAGAGGATAAAATCAAGCAAAACTGTCAGGGAGACACTCATTAAATCACAGGGTTCAAAAATGATCCTTTTCCATTCTAACTTGGACAACAATTTATGTGTAAAAGACTATGTGCACAATCAATCCTTCATATCACTTAGTTAAGAATTCAAAGTGTCAACACTCCAATTCACTTACCAAGAATCTGTGACAGAAAGGGTTGTCTGAAGCTTGAGGTGTAAAAAAACCCTACAAAGAGACATATTTGAGCAACTGCTTATATCTACACTAATGGTATCTATGCATATAAAATCACAAGGGGTGATTGCAAACATATCCTTATCCAAGATATACACATACAGTTTGGAGGGTTCCATTTATATGTATTTCAAAATTACAAACATTTAGTTCAGTGACCAGACAAATATCTTTGCCTTTGATGGTGGTACTCTCAGAAATAATCCTTCTTTATCTTGTGCAATGCATGTGTTAACACCTATAATTCACCATTTGTTTCACCATTTGTTTCAATTTTCTTAGGTCCATACTCTATGTTCTACTGGATAGAGTATAGCTTCTTTTTTATTTAATCCTAGACAATGATTGGGTATGTGGTATATACTGAAGCACTGTATCTTGCCAAGACAAAAACTGTAGTCTTACTATTGGTGGAACCATAAATAAAATTTACTAAATACCACTAGGATTGGAGTTATTTTTCAAATGTAGTTGCATAACCCCAAATTACCTTTCAAATTTCAGTGGGTGATGTCTTCATTTCACCTTCTCTTCTTCTGCTTCCAAAACTTGCATCCACAGTTAGGCTTGGATAAAACTGAGATGCTCAGAAACATTATTTTGAGATTCATCAAGTTCATCCACAATCTCTTTCATATTTTTTTTCCTACTGGGATAAGATCCATTGTTTATTTCCCAGTGAAGAGTGCAACTGGTGTTCTAATTTGTTTAAATCACTTGTATGTAGTTCATGGTAACATCAACACAACATTTCTGTTTGCCATCCTTCAGCATGCTGTAAGAAAAAAACACAAACAAACAAAAAACCCAACCCCAACAAACAAACAAACACCCAAACAAAAACCCAAACAAACAAAAAAAAAACCACCACAAACCAACACAGATTTGTGTGGGCAGAAACCAACCAGGTTACCCATAAAAACTAAGGAAAAAACCATCATGCACTAATTCTGTTTTGCATACCACCACCAGTAGCTTTCCAGGCAAGTGGGCCATGAGGTATAGTTAAGGACAGCTCCTCTATGTAGGCATACCATTTTTTGATGGTCTTTCTCAGGGAAATTCCCCTTTAATTAATTATATGGTCCTCTATTTTGCACAGGTTATCACAGAATCACAAAACATTAGGAGTTGGAAAGGAACTCAAAAGATCATCTAGTCCAAACTCCCTGTCAGAGCAGGATCACCTAAGGTAGGTCATGCAAGAACACATCAAGGGGGGTTTTGAATGTCTCCAGGGAAGGAGACTCACAACCTCTCTGGGCAGCCTGTTCCAGTGTTTTGTCACCCTCACAGTGAGAAAGACTTTCCTTATCACAGTATGACAGTATCAACAAGATTGGAAGAGACCTCAAAGATCATCAAGTCTAAGCTGTCACCACAGACCTCATGACTAGACCATGGCACCAAGTGCCATGTCCAATCCCCTCTTGAACACCTCCAGGGATGGTGACTCCACCACCTCCCTGGGCAGCCCATTCCAGTGACAAATGACTGTCTCCATGAAGAACTTTGTCCTCACCTCGAGCCTAAACTTCCCCTGGCGCAGCTTGAGACTATGTCCCCTTGGATGAAAGGAAGAAGTTCCTTTTCCCACTCAGAGTATCATTCTTCTGTTTCTTTAGATGCAGTTGATCTAATTAATTAATCTCTTTTTTGGCCTGTTTGGTATGGGCTACAGTAAGCAGTGTGTTTCACAAAACCGCAATCAATTATCATAGGGTTTCAGGGCTATACCGATCCCAGTGACTGATATGGTTTTCATTCTTCTGTTAGAGTTTTGATCACTTCTTCACATTCAAATTCCTACTCCCAGGGTTTCTCTTTCTGTACAATGAGTATAATGGCCAGGGAATTATATGCTTCCTCCAGAAGCACCCATCATGACCACCACTGGTGGCTACTGCTTAAGCAGAAAAGGAGTTGGTGCAGGGTAGGGGTAGGAAGGCACACTGCCACAGCACCTAGCTGGAAACTTCTGCAGATGTTCTGGGCTTTAATCATGATGTCACAATTAACATGGTATGACTGAGAGTAAATATTGAGTTTTTACTATGTTGAGCTTCTTTATCTAAGATTTTAATGCTCAAAGATGAGTAAAATATAAGGTTTTTTAACATTTCCAATATTGTATTTCATCATTTCAATTCTGGACATGTGTAATAAGAAATAGAAATAAAAATCAGCCAGTGAAAATGTTTGACTAATTTTTCCATTGTTCCAAAATGCAGAAGACAGAAGATGCTTGATAGTAAATCAAATTTCTATTCCTAGGAGACAATCAGAACTTGAATGGTGTTCCAGTAGTTGGTTACGTGCTGAGTTGCAACATGACCTGAACTAGTATTTCATGCTAAATTAATGTCAGCCTAAGAAAACAAACTGAAAAGGAAAAAAACCAAATTCCTCATTTTACCCCATTGCTCTAAATGCTGACTGAAATTTTGCTGAAATAGATGCATCAAGCCTCTTGATCTGCAGTGACTTTTCTTCTACATTGTCTTAAAGAAAACATCTCTTTGTTTTCCACTTTCATAAGAAAATGTTAAAACTGTATATCTTATTTTCATAATATTCGGTGTAATTGGCTCTCATCTGAGTTATTTTGTCTCTGAGGTTTTTCTCCAAAATTGTATTCATTTCCCATAAAACACATCAAATGGCAAAAAAATAATGCCTTACATTAAAAAAAAATAGCCCTAACCCCAGCCTATTGTCTTTAGAATAGTTCAAGGACACCATTAAAATGCCTTATATTATATCTATGACTGCAATAATTAAACTGTCTGTTCTCTTATTTTGTATATTTAAGGAATAGAGAGATTTTTGTTTAGGTGATATTTAGTGGTTAAGAATTTTGAAATCTCCTCTGGTTTTCTTTTTTTTTTTATAGTATGGGTACATTAATACCATCTAGTAGTAGCACAAAAATGATCTCTTAATCTCCACATCCCAGTTGGTTTAAATATGATTGCTTTTGAAATGTTTGCAGAGATCTCAGAGGGAATTGAAAGAAAAGGCAAAATTTAGGGAAAACTAAAAGTACGTTGATCATGTCTGCCTGTTAGATAGCATTATTTAGTCTAACACTGTCTCACTGCGACTATATCCCATTGACCTCCATATGCAGATATGCAGAGCAAGCCCCTTTATTGAAGTAAAAGTTGTTTGATCCTGAGTTTTCTTCCTTATTGAAAATATCAAAGAATTTTAATCTCCATGGCAACTTGATCTGAATTAATCTTGAATTAATTTTAAATAGCTTCATTATTTGTTATAGAATAGAATAGACTAGACTAGACTAGACTAGACTAGACTAGAATAGAATAGAATAGAATAGAATAGAATAGAATTAACCAGGTTGGAAGACACCTTCGAGATCATCGTGTCCAACCTATCATCCAACACCACCTAATCAACTAAACCATATCACCAAGCATCCTGTCAAGCCTCGCCCTGAACACCCCCAGCGACAGCGACCCCACCACCTCCTCAGGAAGCCCATTTCAGTGGGCAATCACTCTCTCTGTGTAAAACTTCCTCCTAACCTCCAGCCTAAACCTCCCCTGACGCAGCCTGAGACTGTGTCCTCTTGTTCTGGTACTGGTTGCCTGGGAGAAGAGACCAACCTCCGCCTCACTACAACCCCCCTTCAGGTAGTTGTAGAGAGCAATAAGGTCACCCCTGAGTCTCCTCTTCTCCAGAGTAAGCAACCCCAGCTCCCTCAATCTCTCCTCATCGGGCTTGTGCTCCAAGACCCTCACCAACCTTGTTGCCCTTTTCTGGACACGCTCCAGCAAGTCAACATCCTTCCTAAACTGAGGGGCCCAGAACTGGACACAGTACTCAAGGTGCGGCCTAACCAGTGCAGTGTACAGGGGCAGAATGACCTCCCTGCTCCTGCTGGCCACACTGTTCCTGATGCAGGCCAGGATGCCATTGGGCCTACTGGCTGCCTGGGCGCACTGCAGGCTCATGTTCAGTCTACCGTCAACCAGCACCCCCAGGTCTCTCTCAGCCTGACTGCTCTCCAACCACTCTGACCCCAGCCTGTAGCTCTGCATGGGGTTGCTGTGGCCAATGTGCAGAACCCGGCACTTGGATGTGTTAAATCTCATGCCATTGGACTCTGCCCATCTGTCCAGCCTGTCGAGGTCCCTCTGCAGAGCCTCTCTACCCTCCAGCAGATCAACTCCTGCCCCCAGCTTGGTGTCATCAGCAATTTACTGATGATGGACTCGATGCCCTCATCCAGATCATCAATAAAGATGTTAAAGAGCATGGGGCCCAGCACTGATCCTTGGGGCACACCACTGGTGACTGGCTGCCAGCTGGATGTGGCACCATTCACCACCACTCTCTGGGCTTGGCCCTCCAGCCAGTTCCTAACCCATCGCAGTGTGCTCCCATCCAAGCCATGGGCTGACAGCTTGGCCAGGAGTTTGCTGTGGGGGACGGTGTCAAAGGCCTTGCTGAGGTCCAGGTAGACTACATCCACAGCCTGCCCCACATCCACCAGGCTGGTCACCTGATCATAGAAGGAGATCAGGTTGGTCAGGCAGGACCTGCCCTTCCTAAACCCATGCTGGCTGGACCTGATCCCTTGGCCATCCTCTAAGTGCTGTGTGATTCCACTCAAGATGACCTGTTCCATAATCTTGCCTGGCACTGAGGTCAGGCTGACAGGTCTATAATTCCCTGGCTCATCCAACCGGCCCTTCTTGTGGATGGGCACCACGTTGGCCAGCTTCCAGTCGTCTGGGATGTCTCCCGTGAGCCAGGACTGATGAAAAATGATGGAGAGCTGGCACATCTGCCAGCTCTCTCAGCACCCTAGGATGGATCCCATCTGGTCCCATGGACTTGTGGGGATCCAAGTGACTAAGCAGATCACCAACTACCCCATTCTGGAACAGAGGAAGACTATGCTGCTCCCTAACTCCTTCTGCCAGCTCTGCAGGCCAGCTGTCTGGAAGACATTCTGTCCTGCTAGAAAAAATTGAGGCAAAGAAGTTGTTAAGTAACTCTGCCTTCTCCTCATCCTTTGTTACAACATTCCCCTCCATGTCCACCAAGGAGTGGAGGTTGTCCCTGCCCTTCCTCTTGCTATTAATGTATTTATAGAAGGACTTTTTGTTGTCCTTCACGGCAGAGGCCAGTCTAAGCTCCAAATTTGCTTTTGCCTCCCTAATTTTCTTCCTACAAGACCTAGCAACATCCTTAAACTTTTCATGGGTTGCCTCACCTTTCTTCCAAAGATGATACACCCTCTTTTTTTCCCTTAGTTCTTTTAGAAGCTCATCACCCATCCAGGCTGGCCGTCTGCCCCGGCAGCTCCTCTTCCGGCCCATTGGCACAGCCTGATCCTGTGCCTTCAAGAGTTCCTCCTTGAAGTAGTCCCAGCTCTCCTGGACCCCTTTGTTTCTAAGGGCTGTCTCCCAAGGAACCTTCTGAGTTAGTTCCTTGAGCAACCTGAAGTCCGTCCTCCGGAAGTCCAGAGTGGAGGTCTTCTTGCTGCCCCTCTTAACTTGACCAAATACTGAAAATTCAATTATCTCGTGGTCGCTGTTTTGTTTTGTTTGAAAAAGATGCTGCTTTCACTTTCAAGAGGTGTGTTTTAGTATTTTTATCGAAACAATTTCTTAGTCTTCAGTATTAATACATTAGGTAGCTTTTCAACATTTTTATAGATTTTATTTTAAATTTTACAGCTCATGCACAATACAGAGATTAGTTTTTTGTTTATTTAATTCTGTTAGGCTAAAGAGAAGTGCTGTGTGAAAGACAATATATCAGAGTGAAGATTCATTTTAAAATGCAGTTACCGGGTGATTCCCGTGTCCTAAAAACTGCAGTCTGTGATACAGTCTCATCTATGGATTTATTTATTTGTATTTATCAAAGCACCAAACAGAATTACAAGGCACCATTGTAATTCTATTTTTGTATGTTAACTTGAGGGACAAGTTCTCTGCTGGTGCTATCACAAGTTAGCAGTGATACATAAAAATATGGTTTACTCAGTGCTTTATCTCCCTAGAGGGTATAGTGTGCCACTCCTAATTATGTCAAATGCTGCCCTGTTGTATAAGAGCATTATTTACCTCTTGAGGGCTACAGAAACAACCAAGACCAAAATGAAAAAAAGAATGGCAGAAGCTCTGTGTCCCAGGCATCTGTTTCATGTTCTATAAACTGTTACATCTAAACAGTTTCTTTTTTTTTCTGTAATAATGATACCTTCTCTCACTCTTGGTATCTCTCCACTGAAATGGAGCTTCTCTGCATCACTTGTTTGAATGTATCTTAATACTAACAATAATTAAAAAAAAGGACAGCTTTCCTTGCAAATATCTCTTTCACCTAATTTAGTTGTCAGAAACATAGCTTATAGCAGAGCGTTGAGTGCATACATGCACACTTAGGTAAGCACTGCAGCAAGATGAATCTTCAAAAAGCTGTTGGAGTGTTTGTTTCAACAAATTAAGAGGTTTGGAGTTAAATCCTAAGTAACTGCCCTTATCAAGAGCTAACTTTACCCAAATAACAGCTAAACAGACTTCTTTCACACATGACCACTGTAAGGGATACAAAATAAGAGGGTGTTTCTGCTAATGTTCTCACCATTTTGCATTATCTAATAATCTTTCAAATATAAACTCTGATACTTCAGATCCTGGTTTGCTCTTACTGTGTCTGCTAATTTTCTATGACAAATATATGTAACTTTCTCTAGACCAAATATAGCATCAGAAGAGATCAGCAACAGGTGACCACAAGGGCAGATGCACATGCAGAGGGTCAGAATGGTATCCATTTTGTTGTTCACTCCACTGAGGAGCAGGAAGGAGAAGGACACTGGTAAAAAAATCCTATAGGTTTCAGAACCCTCTGTCCCCTTTCTTCACCAGCAGCCATAAGCACATAATAGGCACTCATTGTGTTTTGATTTTGGCATTTTGTGTAGAGAAGGAGAAAAGGAAGCCTGTTCCTTGCTGTTCCCCCAAATGGCTGGACTCTGCACAAGCTGGAGGGGTGTGGGGGCGTCACGCAGGAAAATCCCATGGATGTATCATAGTATCATAGTATCAGTCAGGGTTGGAAGGGACCACAAGGATCATCTAGTTCCAACCCCTCTGCCATGGTCAGGAACACCCCACACTAGATCAGGCTGACCAGAGCCTCATCCAGCCTGGTCTTAAACACCTCCAGAGGCGGGGCCTCAACCACCTCCCTGGACAACCCATTCCAGGGCTTCACCACTCTCATGGTGAATAATAATAATAATAATAATAATAATAATAATAATAATAATAATAATAATAAAACCAGGTTGGAAGAGACCTTCAAGATCATCGCGTCCAACCCATCAACCAATCCAACACCACCTAAACAACTAACCCATGGCACCAAGCACCCCATCAAGTCTCCTCCTGAACACCTCCAATGATGGTGACTCCACCACCTCCCCGGGCAGCCCATTCCAATGGGCAATCACTCTCTCTGTATAGAACTTCTTCCTAACCTCGAGCCTAAACCTTTCCTGGCACAGCCTGAGACTGTGTCCTCTTGTTCTGGTACTGGTTGCCTGGGAGAAGAGACCAACATCCTCCTGTCTACAACTTCCTTTCAGGTAGTTGTAGAGAGCAATAAGGTCACCCCTGAGTCTCCTCTTCTCCAGGCTAAGCAACCCCAGCTCCCTCAGCCTCTCCTCATAGGGCTTGTGTTCCAAACCCCTCACCAACTTTGTTGCTCTTCTCTGGACTCGTTCCAGCAAGTCAGCATCCTTCCTAAACTGAGGGGCCCAGAACTGGACACAGTACTCGAGGTGTGGCCTAACCAGTGCAGTGTACAGGGGCAGAATGACCTCCCTGCTCCTGCTGGCCACACTGTTCCTGATGCAGGCCAGGATGCCATTGGCCCTCTTGGCTGCCTAGGCACACTGCAGGCTCATGTTCAGCCTACCATCGATCAGCACACCCAGGTCCCTCTCTACTTCCTCCTCATGTCCAGACTGAATCTCCCCACCTTCAGCTTCATTCCATTCCCCCTAGTCCTATCACTACCTGATATCCTGAGATGTCCCTCCCCAGCCTTCTCGTAGGCCCCCTTCAGATACTGGAAGGCCACAATTAGGTGTCCTCAAAGCCTTTTCTTCTCCAGACTGAACAGCCCCAACTCCTTCAGTCTGTCCTCATAGGAGAGGTGCTCCAGCCCTCTGATCATCCTTGTGGCCCTTCTCTGGACATCTTCCAGCACGTCCATATCCCTCTTCTAATAGGGGCTCCAGAAATGGATGCAGTACTCCAGGTGGGGTCTCACCAGAGCTGAGTAGAGGGGGAGAATCACCTCCCTTGACCTGCTGGCCACACTTCTCTTGATATAGCCCAGGATCTGATTGGCTTTCCAGGCTGCAAGTGCACACTGAGAGCTCAGGTTGAGCTTCTCGTCCACCAGCACCCCCAGGTCTCTCTCCTCAGGGCTGCTTTCCAGCCAGTCACCGCCCAGCCTGTATTTGTGCCTGGGATTGCCTCGACCTGTCCTGAGGTACCCATGTGAAGATCTGACATTATTCCCAGATGCTTCTCTCTTTCTTTCATAGAGTTACAGTTGTACAGACAAGGTGTCTAAAGTGCTGTCATTGATTATTCCGTTTATTAACTTCACTATAATAGAAGCCCATCGATTTTAATATAAACAGATTATCTCATTTCTCCTCATGGGACTCAACAGGCTCTTGAGACAAAAGGTCTTCTTTTTGTCTTGTCATTATTTACTGCATCAGAAAGTTAACTGTTTGCTCTGCCAGTCTGAAACTGGGAAACAGGATTAGTAGAAAAAAAAAACTAATTCCCCCTAAACACCAAGGTGTCTTATACATCAAGTATATTATGTAGTTACTAAGATCTTAGATTTAGATCAGCGTGGTATTCCTTTTGAGACTATAAAGTCATTCTTAACTAGGTTTTTATAATGCAGGGATTTTTACAGCACAGTCTGTAGCAGGCAAGCTGTAAAGCAAGCTATAATGTGCTAATATGAACATGACTGGGCACTTCATTATTTTGGATATTGGATGAACTTTGGGGGAATTATTTGGAAATTTACCCTAGCTTCTTTGAAGTGTCTCTAGTAATTACCTGTTTGATTTCCTATAAGCACATACAAATAAGAATAAATTCAATATAGTAGTAAGAAGAAAATCAATATTATATTACTTTACACTTAAGTGGTGAAGACATCTGTATTGCAATACATTGCAGCTGTTCTTTTACTTCATATAGAGACAAAATTGTGATAAATTTCCTTCCTTAAATGGAACAAAATACTTGGTCTCATATTTTGAGCATCTGCACTGAGCCAGTAACAGATTTACTTCCTTATACTATGGTATGGAAGCTATAATTTGCAAATCTTTACAAGGAAAAATGAGATACAGAAGGGAAAGGAAAAGCTATAAAGTGTATTTGCTAAGTTAGGAAGATGGCACCAGTAGTGTACAAATTTCAGACCTTTTAATGCTATCTCTAACCTTTAATCTTTATGCTCCAGTATCTTCTTTGTTTTCTGTAAAAATTAGGAGATGTTTCACACCATTAAACACCGACAATATGTATGGTAATAATTAACTACTATTTGTCATATGCAGACCATATAAACTATTCTGGTTTTACCATATTTGAGCCAAATGTTATAGCAAGATCTATTTCCTGTGAAATATTGAACACACAACTTAGATCACAGATCACAGGATTACAGGATGTTAGGGGTTGGAAGGGACCTTCAAAGATCATTGTGTCCAACGCCCCTGCCAGAGCAGGACCACAGATTCTAGCACAGGTTGCACAGAAATGCATATACATGGGTCTTTAAAATCTCCAGAGAAGGAGGTGGATCCTCCTGTGTTGTAGTTTATATCCATTACCCCTTGTCCTATCACAGGGTGCAATGGAGAAGAGCCTGTCCCCTTCTTCTTGACACCCAGCCCTCAGGTATTTATAAACATTCATTAAATCCTCTCCCAGTCTTCTGTTCTCCAGACTAAACATCCCAGGGTCTCTCAGCCTCTCCTCATAGGGCATGTGCTCCAGTCCCTTAATTATCCTGGTAGCTTTCCATTGGACTTTTTCCAGCAGATCCCTGTCTCTCTTAAACTGGGGAGCCCAAAACTGTATGCAATAATTCAGGTGAGGTCTCACCAGGGCAGAGCAGAAGGGGAGGAGAACCTCCCAAGATCTGCTGGACACAGTCTTCTTAATGCACCCCAGGATACCCTTGGACCTCTTGGCCACAAGGGCATATTGCTGACCCATGTATAACCTGTTGTCCACTAGGACTCCCAGGTCCTTCTCCATAGGGCTGCTCTCCAGCAGATCACCTCCTAATCTACACAGCCTTCAGGTGCATCAGCCAAGTCTCCCAGCTTGGTATCATCAGCAAATTTGCTGAGCAGCTATTCTGTGCCCTCATCAGTGTCATTGATAAAGATGTTGAACAGGGCCAGACCCAGCACTGACCCCTGGGGTGCTCCACTAGTTACAGCTCTCCAGATGGACTTGCCACCATTGACTACCACTCTTCGCACTCTATTTTGTAACCACTTCCTAATCCATCTCACTGTCTGTTCTTCTTTCCCACACTTCCTGAGCTTAATCACAAGGATGGGAGACAGTGTCAAAAGCCTTACTAACATCAAGGTAAACTACAGCTACTGATCCCCCTGCATCTGTGCATTCAGTTAGACATCACAGAAGGCTATCAGATTAGAATGGAATGGAATGGAATGGAATGGAATGGAATGGAATGGAATGGAATGGAATGGAATGGAATGGAATGGAATAGAATAGAATAGACCAGGTTGGAAAAGACCTTCGAGATCATCAAGTCCAACCCATCACCAAACACCATCTAATCAACTAAACCATATCACCAAGTGCATCATCCAGTCTCTTCTTAAACACTTCCAGTGATGGTGACTCTACCACCTCCCTAAGCAGCCCATTCCAATGACCAATCACTCTTTCTGGGAAGAATTTCTTCCTAACATCCAGCCTGAACCTCCCCTGGCACAGCTTGAGACTGTGTCCTCTTGTTCTGCTGGTTGTTGCCTGGGAGAAGAGACCAATCCCCTCCTGTCTACAACCTCCCTTCAGGTAGTTGTAGACAGCAAGAAGGTCTCCCCTGAGCCTCTCTTCTCCAGGCTAAGCAACCCCAGCTCCCCCAGCCTCTCCTCATAGGGCTTGTGCTCCAAAACCCTCACCAGCTTTGTTGCCCTTCTCTGGACAAGATCCAGCACCTCAACATCTTTCCCAAACTGAGGTGCCAAGAACTGGACACAGTACTCAAGGTGTGGCCTAACCAGTGCTGAGTACAGGAGCACAATGGCTTCCCTGCTCCTGCTGGCCACACTATTCCTGATACAGGGCAGGATGTCATTTGCCTTCTTGGCCACCTGGACACACTGCTGGCTCCTGTTCAGCCTACTATCAACCACTACCCCCAGGTCCCTTTCTGCCTGGCTGCTCTCCAGCCACTTTGTCCCCAGCCTGTAGCACTGCATGGGGTTGTTGTGGCCAATATGTAGAACCTGGCACTTAGATATGTTAAATCTCATGCCCTTGGACTCTGCCTATCTGTCCAGCCTGTCGAGGTTCCTCTGCAGAGCTCTCCTACCCTACAACAGATCAATACCTGCCCCCAGCTTGGTGTCATCTGCAAATTTATCTCCTCATCCAGATCATCAATAAAGATACTGAACAAGATGGTGCCCAGCACTGATCCCTGGGACACTGCTAGTGACTGGCTGCCAGCTGGATGTGGCACCATTCACCACCACTCTCCAGGCTCGGCCCTCCAGCCAGTTCCTAACCCAAAACATAGTACTGCTGTCCAAGCCATGGCCTGACAGCTTGGCCAGGAGTTTGCTGTGGGGGACAGTGTCAAACGCCTTGCTGAAGTCCAGGTACACTACATTCACAGCCTTCCCCACATCCACCAGGTGGGTAACCTGATCATAGAACGAGATCAGGTTGGTCAGGCAGGACCTGTCCTTCCTAAAAAAAATGGGCTGCCTGGGGAGGTGGTGGAGTCGCCATCACTGGAGGTTTTCAGGAGGAGACTTGATGGGGTGCTTGGTGCCATGGGTTAGTTGTTTGGGTGGTGTTTGATTCGTTGATGGGTTGGACGTGGTGATCTTGAAGGTCTCTTCCAACCTGGTTTATTCTATGTATTCTATGTATTCTAAATCCAAGGGACCTGATCCCTTGGCCATCCTGTAAGTGCTGTGTGATTGAATACATACATAGAAGAGAATAAACCAGGTTGGAAGAGACCTTCAAGATCATCGTGTCCAACCCATCAACCAATCCAACCCACCTAAACAACTAACCCATGGCACCAAGCACCCCATCAAGTCTTCTCCTGAAAACCTCCAGTGATGGCGACTCCACCACCTCCCCAGGCAGCCCATTCCAATGGGCAATCACTCTCTCTGTATAGAACTTATTCCTAACATCCAGCCTGAACCTCCCCTGGCGCAGCCTGAGACTGTGTCCTCTTGTTTTGGTATTGTCTGCCTGGGAGAAGAGACCAACCTCCGCCTGTCTACAACCTCCCTTCAGGTAGTTGTAGAGAGCAATAAGGTCACCCCTGAGTCTCCTCTTCTCCAGGCTAAGCAACCCCAGCTCCCTCACCCTCTCCTCGTAGGGCTTATGTTCCAAACCCCTCACCAACTTTGTTGCCCTTCTCTGGACTCATTCCAGCAAGTCAACATCCTTCCTAAACTGAGGGGCCCAGAACAGGACACAGTACTCAAGGTGTGGCCTAACCAGTGCAGTGTACAGGGGCAGAATGACCTCCCTGCTCCTGCTGGCCACACTGTTCCTGATGCAGGCCAGGATGCCATTGGCCCTCTTGGCTGCCTGGGCACACTGCAAGCTCATGTTCAGTCTACCATTGACCAGCACACTCAGGTCCCTCTCTGCCTGGCTGTTCTCCAGCCACTCTGACCCCAGCCTGTAGCTCTGCATGGGGTTGCTGTGGCCGATGAGCAGAACCCAGCACTTGGATGTGTTAAATCTCATGCCGTTGGACTCTGGCCATCTGTCCAGCCTATTGAGGTCCCTCTGCAGAGCCTCTCTACCCTCCAGCAGATCAACTCCTGCCCCCAGCTTGGTGCCCTCAAGATGACCTGTTCCATAATCTTGCCTGGCACTGAGTCAGGCTGGCAGGTCTGTAATTCCCTGGCTCATCCAAACGGTCCTTCTTGGGGATGGGCATCACGTTGACCAGTTTCCAGTCATCAGGGACCCCTCCAGTGAGCCAGGAGTGCTGAATAATGATGGAGAGCAGCTTGGCCAGCTCATCTGCCAGCTCTCTCAGCACCCTAGGATGGATCCCATCCTGTCCCATGGACTTGTGGAGATCCAAGCGGCTCAGGAGATCGCTACCTACTTCCTCCTGGATCACAGGGGAACTATACTGCTCCCTGACTCCATCTGCCAGCTCAGGAGGCCAGTTGTCTGAAAGACAACCTATCTTGCAGTTAAAAATTGAGGCAAAGAAGGTGGTAAGTACCTCTGCCTTTTCATCATCTTTAGTTACAATATTCTTCTCCATGTCCACCAAGGAGTGGAGGATGTCCTTGCACCTCCTCTTGCTATTAATATATTTCTAGAAGGATTTTTTGTTGTGGTGGTGGTTTAGGCTGGGTGCTGGCCCAGATGCCACTGCACAGACCACACCTGGGAGGTCCCATAAGGGTCCAGCCCTCTGGGTGGTCACAGGAAACCAGGTATTTCACCCATAATTCTCTGCTCCTCTATAAAACATCTACGTGGGGTCCTTACTTCCTCTTTTGTCCCCCGGTGCTGCCTAGGTAAAATGGCATGGGCTGCCTCCCTTGGGCCTGCCCAGGCCCAAGGCTGGGTTGGGGGTCAGAAGAAAGAGCCCTGGGTGGGGGGCAGGGGTTGGGTATACCATCAGGTGGGGGTGGGACATTCTTGAGTATGTTGTGGGATCTCTCTCTGTTTGTCACGATGCCTGTGGTTTTGTGTAATGTAGTGAAGACAGCAAGTGACAGCTTCCGAAACCCAAGAAGGCAAGCGGGGACTTCAGCTGGAAAGCTGTTCTCAAAGGCTCTGAGAACACACTCATGGTCTTGGCTGAAATAACCGTTTGGGTGCCCGAAGGGGTGGAGGTGACTTTGATTCTGCATTGCAGCAACAGAGACGGCGGGGGCCGGGCATTCAGGCAGCAGCGGTGGCAGCACCGCCCATGCTGTGCCGTGTTCAGGAGGCAGTGGCAGCTGTAAATTTTTTCCCCTGGTTTTTCGGACATGTTCCGAAAATGGCACCGAGCACCTGGTTCCGCCGCCTCTCTTCTCAGTGAGTTGTGGTGCAGCCACTTCCCCTTCCGGGGGAGGGCTGTGAACCAGATGCGGTGATGCGTCGGTACGCGAACGCCCAGTGTGGGGGTCAATGTGCCTGCGATGTGCATTTGTGTACCCTCGGACCGTGGCTGGAAGCGGTCTGCTGTGGCTCCCTGGAGGGATGGAAAAAAGCAGTTGTGGAGACTGATTGCTCTGACTGGCTTGCCCCAGGGGTGGAAAAAGCTGCTGAGTAAATGTAAATGTGAATAAAAGCTTGGCTGAGAAGTTGTGAGGTTTCTCTAGGTGACCAGGATGTCCCAATGAGTCCACAAAGAATTCACACTGCAGAAGAATGACTGTGTTGCTGGGAGGTTCCATCATATGAGGAAGAAGAACTGGAATGGACTAATACTTGAGCCTGAATGAGAGATTGTGTGGAAGGACGCCCAGATGAAGACATGGACTTTTGCTAGACATGTCATCAGAAGAGTTCTAATTTGATGATATATTTTTTGGGTGCAGAGATTGTGGTATGAAATAAGGGGTGGCGTGCTATCGACAACCGAGATTGGAATCGATGCAGCTGACCAATATGATTGGGTATTGTTCCTTTATTGTTCCAGTGTTGTAGGCTATAGTGCAAGCATAGTGAGTACAGCAGAGTAGTGTAAAGCAAAGAAGAAGAAGAGAAAGGGAAGAAAAGTGCGTAGCAAGGGAACTTCTACAACTTATACAAACTTGGAGAGCCTCATTGGCATGGCTTCATTGGTTCCCTATGAGTGACCACACATCGCACTATTATAGATTATTGGTCCAACCACTAATGACACGCAAGGTTTGTTGATGCAGGTGCATGTCCTGTTGTCCCAAGATAACTTCCTGTGTTTATAGCTACCAGTGTCTTGTTTTAGTTACATGCTGCAGGCACAGCACTATTTCGGTACACTGCTAGCTGGCTCTGCACTTATGCTGGGCATGGCCTACCACCATGTCAGGCTCTAGGCCTGCCCTGCCAGATTGCTCACACTGCTCGTCGCTGGCATTGCCACAGCGTGTGGTGGTTTAGGCTGGGTGCTGGTCCAGATGCCACTGCGCAGACCACACCTGGGAGGTCCCATAAGGGTCCAGCCCTCTGGGTGGTCACAGGAAACCAGGTATTTCACCCATAATTCTCTGCTTTCTGTAAAACATCCACTTGGGGTCCTTACTTCCTCTTTCGTCCCCCACTGCTGCCTAGGTAAAATGGCATGAGCTGCCTCCCTTGGGCTTGCCCAGGCCCAAGGCTGGGTTGGGGGGGAAGAAAGAGCCCTGGGCGGGGGGCAGGGTTTGGGTGTACCCTCAGGTGGGGATGGGACATTCTTGGGTATGTTCTGGGATCTCTCTCTGTTTGTCACGATGCCTGTGGTTTTCTGTAAAACTTTCCTTTTTTTTTCCCATTTAAACTTTCCACCATTTTTTGCAATCTGTTTGTCTGAGTCTTTTGCTTTTGCCTATGGTGGGAGAATTGGTCTCCCAAACCACTACAGTTGTCCTTCACAGCAGTGGCCAGTCTAAGCTTTAAATGGGCTTTTGCCTCTGTTTTTTTTTCCTACATGACCTAGCAATGTCCTTAAACATTTCATGGGTAACCTCACCTTTCTTCCAAAGATGATACACCCTCTTTTCCCCCCTTAATTCACCCAGAAGTTCATTGCCCGTCCAGGCTGGCCATCTGCCCCAGTGGCTCATCTTCCAGCACATTGGCACAGCCTGTTCCTGAGCCTTCAAGAATTCTTTCTTGAAGTAGGTCCAGCCCTCCTGGACCCCATTGTTTTTAAGGTCTGTTTCCCAAGGTACCTTCTGAGTTAGTTCCTTGAGTAACTGGAAGTCCAGCATGGAGGTTTTATTGCTGCCCCTCTTAGCGTGACTGCATATTGAAAACTCAATTATCTCATGGTCACTGGATCCCAAACAGCCTCCAATCACCATGTCTCCCACCAGCCCTTCTCTGTTTGTAAAAAGAAGCCCCTGGTAGGCTCACACAGCAGCTGGGATAAGAAGCTATCCACCATACACTACAAGAACCTTCTAGACTGCCTCCTGTCTGCTGTGTTGAGTTCCCAGCAGACATCAGGCAGGTTAAAATCGCCCATAAGAACAAGGTCTGGTGATCTTGAGACAGCCTCTAGCTGCCTACAAAATGATTCATCAACCTCTTCATCCTGGTTGGGTGGTCCGTAACATACTCCAACCAGGATGTCTGCCCTGTTGGTCTTCCCTCTAATCTTCACCCACAGGCACTCAACTTCACCCACAGGCACTCAACCTAATTGTCCTTGATCTCTAGTTCCATGGCATCCAGAGCCTCCCCCATGTACAGGGCCACCCCTCCACTCCTTCTCCCTCGCCTGTCTCTCCTGAACAGCCTGTAGCCATCAATTGCAGTGCTCCAGTCATGTGAGTCATCCCATCTTTCAGTGATGGCAACTACATCATAATTTCCTGCTGTAACAAGGCTTCCAGCTTCTCTTCTTTGTTGCCTATACTTCGTGCATTAGTGTACATGCACTTCAGCTGGGCTGCTGGTTTCACCCCTGACTCCAGTTTATGACCCCCAGACTCCTGCCGAGGGGGACTGGTTTCAGGCCCTTCCTGCTTTGAATCTAGTTTAAAGCCCTGTCAATGTGACCTGCCAACTCCCTTCCTAGAACCTTTTTCACTTTGGGGGATAGGCCATTCTCACGTGCTTAAGATCTTTCTCCCCCTCTGGGACAGATGTACTCTCTCCATTGCTAGCTGACCTGGTGCCATAGAAAGTTCCCCTCAAGAACAAGCTGTTCCATCACCTTTCCAGGATAGGAGGTGAGGCTGACAGGTCGGTCAAATGCAATGAAAGTCACAATAAACTGGCACAGGTTAACATTACTGTAAGAGTCTCAAAACAATAACAGTTTTTTACCAAGCTTAAGAATTTACAATACTTCAAAGGTCTAAGAATCTCACTAGGAAGCCAGCCTAGTACAGTATCACAGTATCATCGTATCACAGTATCACCAAGGTTGGAAGAGATCTCAAAGTTCATTGAGTCCAACCTGTCACCACTGACCTCATGACTAGACCATGGCACCAAGTGCCACATCCAATCCCCTCTTGAACACCCCCAGGGACGGTGATTCCACCACCTCCCTGGGCAGCCCATTCCAATGATGAATGACTCTCTCCGTGAAGAACTTGCTCCTCACCTCAAGTCTAAACCTCCCCTCGTGCAGCTTGAGACTGTGTCCCCTTGTTCTGGTGCTGGTTGCCTGGGAGAAGAGACCAACCCCTTCCTGGCTACAACCACCTTTCAGGTAGTTGTAGAGAGCAATGAGGTCACCCCTGAGCCTCCTCTTCTCCAAGCTAAACAATCCCAGCTCCCTCAGCCTCTCCTCATAGGGCTTGTGCTCAAGGCCTCTCCCCAGCCTTGCTGCCCTTCTCTGGACATGCTCAAGTGTCTCAATGTCCTTCTTAAACTGAGGGGCCCAGAACTGGACACAGTACTCAAGGTGTGGCCTAACCAATGCAGAGTACAGGGGCACAATGACCTCCTTGCTCCTGCTGGCCACACTATTCCTAATGCAGGCCAGGATGCCATTGACCTGGGCACACTGCTGGCTCATGTTTAGGCGGCTGTCAATCAGCACCCCCAGGTCCCTCTCTGTTTGGGAGCTCTCCGGCCACTCTGACCCCTGCCTGTAGCTCTGCATGGGGTTGCTGTGGCCAAAGTGCAGCATCCGGCACTTGGACTTGTTGAATCCCATCCCATTGGACTCCGCCCATCTGTCCAGCGTATCAAGGTCCCTGCACACTGCATTTGTATTGTCTTTTATATTAATTTATTTGGCAAAATCATAGACAGGAGCTGCTACTGCACTTGAATACTTAAAAATGGGTGAAACTGCACATAAATAACCGGTGTAATTTTGTCTTCTAAATCACCTGAACGGTGTTTGTAGCCAGGAAGGGGTTGGTCTCTTCTCCCAGGCAACCAGCACCAGAACAAGGGGACACAGTCTCAAGCTGCACCAGGGGAAGTTTAGGCTTGAGGTGAGGAGAAAGTTCTTCACCGAGAGAGTCATTTTTCATTGGAATGGGCTGCCCAGGGAGGTGGTGGAGTCAACGTCCCTGGAGGTGTTCAAGAGGGGATCGGACACGGCATTTGGTGCCATTGTCTAGTCATGAGGTCTGTGGTGACAGGTTGGATTCGGTGATCTTTGAGATCTCTTCCAACCTTGGTGATACTGTGATACTGTGATAATGTCAAGAGTAAATCTCCAGAATCTTTCTTACAACTAAAGATTTTTTGGGCTCTAGAGATGGCATCTTTCTAAAATACTTTTTCTCACATTTTTTATATTCATATGTGATACTACCCACAGTGTGTTAGGGAGTTTTACACCCAATAGTGATTTATTTAAATTTTTCGACTTTTCTGCTTGAACTCTGTAACAAAAATTTTAAAGGCATAGCATAAAACAACCACAACCTTATTTCCAACTTGATACCTTTAGGTACTTTGTTACCAGGCCATGGTGCAAATAATGTTATGTGTAGAAAACGACCTGATTTCACATGCAGAAATAGTGTGAAATCATGCTGCTTACTTTAGATGCTACAGTCTTGAAAGTGAGTGCATTGTCTGCCTGGATGGGTTGGCCTTGTGATGTAAAGCAGTGGGTGGCAGAGCCACTGATTTCAGAAGGTTATTGCCGAATGTGCAAAAAGCTGTTATCTATGGAAAGCAGCTATCACAGCACATAGATGTATATTGGATTTATAAAGAGTTAGTGACTAAATCTAGTTTCAGCACATCTTTTATTTTCACTAGACTTTGCCTTTAAGATGCTCAGGATGTACTTCTGTGGGATTTCTAAATGCAGATGTCTCAAACACAGATGGTTTCAAGGAGTAATACGTATTCCAGATAAGTGGGACTTCCTTTGTAGAGAAGAGTGACAGGCTCCATTTGCTCTAAGAGGTTTCCTTGTGCAATGGATGACTTTGAAGTTACAAAAAATAAAAATTAAAAACAAATTAAGTGGTTTTTCCAGAAAAACAAGTTGCAAAAAATTTCAGAGTGATAAGGGATATGGTGGTAGTGTTTCGCAATTTTTCTGTCCTTTATGTATTGCAAAGGTTATGTATTATAGAAATTTGCTTTAATTTCTTAGGACTGCTTAGTTCAAAATAGGATTAAAATCTTAAAATACAGCAAGGACCCACAGATAGGAGGAGATGCCAATGTTTTATTTATTTTTGCTACACTCTTGTTCTACCTTACTTAAATATTATTTCTTTAGCTTCCATTTTAAAATATGCCTTGAACTGGGTCCATTTGCTGGATGGCACTTAATCCATACAAGTTTTAATACAAATCTGTACTGCTGAACTTTGCAGACATATTACTGTATTAAAAATACCAGTAATTTTCATTGAAAACATTATCACTCAGCTGCACTTACAAAGGCTTTTTAAATTAATTTTTTTTCTGCTGCATTGTGGGGGTTGTTTGTTTAGGATTTTGTGTTTGTTGCATCTTTTTTTGTTTGTTACTTTGGGGTTTTTGTGTAGGTGTTGGTAGGTGTCCCTGTCTATGTCAAGGAAATTGGAACTATATGATCTTTAAGGCCTTTTCCAACACAACCATTCTATAATTCTATGATCTCCTTGAATCCCCTGCTCAAGCATAGGAATCTAGGTCTATACAGATAAAGGTGTTCATATACCTTTGTTCTGTCTTCTGATGACCCTACTTAAATGGCTTTTCCATTTAAATTGGAGAAAGGAGTGATTAGAAATAAAGACATTTGAGCAGATTATGACTAAAATTCTTACCCTACAGAAAATCTAGTAGCAACACTAGGAAAAAAAAAATTATTAGGATAGTTACAGAAGAAGAAACAACATCTAAATACAAATTGATTTGCAAAAAACATAACCCAGACTGCTGAAGGATTTAACTTGTGTCTCTGATTTTTCCTGAGTGATATCCTTCCTTATGGCAAGAATGGAAAGTACATCATGACTCCCTAAAGCATAAAGGGATGTAAAGACAATAAAGATCATACACAATGAATCAGTGAGACAGGGTATGCTTTTCCAGTTACTTGTGTAGAAATTCCCTCAGATTAAAAAATACCTTTAATCTTTTGGGTTCAAGATCTTTGTATCCAGCATATTCATGAGCTAGAGCAAATGTTATACAAATACAAAATGCAGATATTGTAATGCTCATTAAGCTCTAACTGGAGTGTAAAAGAAGCATAATTGTTTTCATCTGCAATTTACTACAAATACAGCCTTAAAGAAAATGAAAAATATGAGTGTAAAATGCATGATAGGAAAGACACAACATATCTCTTTGAAATAAAAATCTGAAGTCAGAGATAAAAATCACCATCCCTTCAGCACAGTTAGCAGCAGAATAGACCAAGATTTATAAATTTCCCAGAGAAAGCATGTGTCAATCCCATCTTCAAAAACAAAAAGCAAGAAAAATTCAAGTAACCTTAATTTCTGGAAAGGTGTTGGGGCAAAACCCTCTAGGTCATTTACAAACACATGAAGGAAAACAGGCAATTTACTGTAGTTAGTGTGCATTTTTTAAAAGGAGAAAACATCACTGACCAACTTTACAGCCTTCTACAATAGGATAATTGGCTTGGTGGACAACAAGGGAGCAATGAATGTTCTTTTACCTGGAAGGTTTTTGACAGTGCCTCTCATAACAACCTCAGATAAAGGGCCATGAATATGAATAAGAGTCTCAACCATCTTCCATACGGGCAGAGGCTGAAAGAGATCAAAATACTCAGTTTAGAGAAGAGAAGGCTTAGGAATATTTCATGTGTATGTATAAATATCTGATGCAAGAAAAGAAAATGAGGAAGTCAGACTCTTCTCACTGGTACCTGCTGAGAAGAAAAGATGCCATAGACATGCAAACTAAAATAAAGAAAAAACTGTTTAAACATAAGAAAACAGTTTTGTTTTTTCACTATGGGTGTAGTTCAACACTGGCACAGGTTGCCCACAGAGGTTGCAGACTTTATACACATGGAGAGAGGCTGTCAGGACACAGCCTTGAGCAGCCTACTGTAGCTGACCCTGCTTTAAGCAGGGAGTTGGACAGTTGGACTACATGATCTCTGGAGGTTCCTTCCAACCCCAGCTACACTGTTTCTGTAATTGCTATTTTAAAGCAGTCTATGCACTTTGGAACCATCATTATCCTTCTCTAAAGCAGATTGCAGCAAACAAGGCTGAAAATACACTTTCATTCTAGCTGTCCCTTTTCAGTTCCTCCTAATTGTCCCTAACACATGCCTTTGGGATCAACATTTCCTGTGTCTCATCTCTGTTTAAAATGTGCCTGTGTGTGGGATAAACCATCACAGCATGTTTTCTACAGTATGAGCAAAAGTAGATTTTGAGGGATGTGACACTGAAAGCATTTTTCTCCTTGTATATTCCAAACAGCCATTTCAGACAAACCTGTAACTCACAATTCAGAAATGCCAACATAAGGGAAAATATATACAAAGCTCATTTCATAGAGATCACTTTTATCAAAGACGTAGTATGTTCATCATGCTAATTGTTTAAATTATCTGCTTCACCACCAATGAAAGTTTTCTTCCATGATTCAAGGCATTTTCAGGCTTGGTGCTCACTGGCTGGAGAAGCAGGAGGTGTTCAGCTTCATGGAGCAAATTTAATCTAACAAAATTCACGTTAGAGTTCATAGTTTTATGGGAGCTGGAAAGGTGTAAGTCTGCCCCTGGCCTAGAGTTCTGCCAGTAGAGCTATGAGGTCAAACTCACACCAAACAAACAGAAAGTGATTGCAAAACAAAGTATCATCACATCATTTTCTCTCTTTCTATTTATATTCATCACCCTCCTCCCCACCCTCCTTTATTTTCAGAACCTCAGATATATAGAGCCCAGGAAGAATTCATATGTTGGTACTCTGCCAAAATGCCAAGCACTAAGTTTAGGCTTCCACTAGAGTTTTCAGGAAATTTGTTTTGGACAAATAGCGATGATGTAGGTAAACCAAATTAATTACTGCTAGGCAAGCTATTTGGCTTCAGAAGTGTTGTCAGGAAAGAAAAATCCCCCAAATCAAATTGAAAAACAATTTAATAGATTTAGGGAAGCACCAGTCAGACCCAGCAGCCTGTGTATGCATTACTATAGTCTCAGAATTAGAGTGAGACAGCCACAGGAAAGTGAGATTTGGAGTTGATCATTTATCAAGAAAGCCTTATCCTATACTTTGAAATTGCTTGAAGTCCTCAACTGCAGAAAGGGGAAGGGGATATTATCCCCCTTTTGAGTTATAAGAGTTCAGATATGACTTCCTGATGGGGAAGGATTCCCTACCGTGTGATTAAGTATGGTGAATGTACAATAGTTTAAAGAAATGTCAAAATGTGGTTTATTGTTTTTTAATGCTCCCATTTAATTCCTTGACCTGACTTTTAGTTTATTGTTATCAGGTTACTTCCTACCTCCCAGATACATGAGATGTCCTCAGCTATCCTTTCTGACACACATTTGAGAAACCTCTGTAATTATCTGTCATGCAAAATTAGGGACTACAGTGTGAAAGGCTAGATTTGTTTCTTATGATCTTTGTCGATGGAAAAGGGAAGAAAATGATTGGTTGTAAAGAAATGGAAAACTGATTACTCTTTCTCACTGAATCTTAGATGATTCAGTGGAATTTCTGAAAATATTCTATTAGTAAACAAATAAAAATATTTCTTGCACATTTTAGAAATGCTTTTGATTGAAAACAGACTACACAGTCCTTGGGTCTTTGCATTAATGGCTTACCAACTGGCCTTTCTTGAAGTACTGGAAAAGCTGGGTAGAGACAAATTCAAGGAAATAGTTACATCATCCTATGAATTAAATCACTGCTACTCCCCAAAAATCTGACAAGCAACAAGTGCAAAATGTGTTGCACTGAATTTTCAATAAAAGAGTATACTCACTTTTGAAGTAGATATTTTCCACACATTTGGTTTAACTCATTATCACAACCCCAAGGAACAAAGGCTAAGAATAGAGAAGAAAGTTGTGAGTTACCAAGAAAAATAAGATGCTTGGAGACATTGTCCAAAGAAAACATGGGTAGTCCATTGCTATGCAGTTCCATGTTTTCAGATCTCTGCTGTAAACTCGATGAAATGAGTGTGTCAATGTGCAAACCTTAGGGAGGCTTTCATAGCTACATCTGAGTCAATAAGGTATCCAGCCACTCAGTAACATTGAACATAGTAAATTAAAGGCGTGTGTAATTGGCACTCTATTTATTGCCCTCTCCATTTTCAGTGCAAATGAATGTACTCAGGATCAATTTCATAAAATCTCTTTTGATATAATTTCTCTGTTCTCTCTATGCTAATTTCCTGTAAACAGGATCTTAGTGAAATTCATACAACAGATTAGAACTAGTATTAACTGAGGTATGTCTGAGAAATTGTTCTTCAGCTGCTGTGCTGCGTTTTTCACCATTAGGATCTGCACAACCATGGGTGATCAACTGGCCAATCAGCCTTTTCAGTAAAGGCTATGCCACCATGTTCTTCAATCCTTCTCCATCAGCACAAAGTGGTCAGCAGCAAACTCAGACACAAACTGAAGTCCCCAGAATGACCAGCTTCAGAGATGCCTTCCCATCACTTACGCTATTCTGGCAGTGTTCAGCTGGTTTGAAAGACAGGTTAACCAAGAGACTGGCAATGCAGTCTCACCATGATTAGTAATCTCAGGGAGGGAAGCTTCATTTTGGATTTGGGTCTGCATGGAGCTGCTTTGAACTGCAGTGGGCACCATTTAACAGGCTTGTGTAGGAAGATGATGTGAACTTTCCAGCAGCTTGGCTAGATTCTTACTCACTTATTTGTAAAGAAAGAGATTGTGAAGGGAAAGTACTCAGGCTCTAAGAGCATTTGTTATGTCACAATGAGCATGTCTTTTAAATCAGGCACATCTCTAATAGAATGGTGTAAGTACTGATTTAAGCCTAATAGAAAACAAGGCAGGGGAAAAAAAAGGGGGGGGGGGGGGGGGGGGGGGGGAGGGAGTTGGGAGGGGGGAAGAAGAAAAAGACAATTAATATCCTCCTGCTTTTATCCTTTTTCTATTCCTCTGTTCTCTTAGACTCCCACCCTTCATGTGGCCACGATTAAAACTATTAAAATACAAGGACTTTAAAACTGCTTTCTTCATTCCTAGGCTGTGTGGCAGTGGTGGTAGATACTGCAGCTCCCTAGTGAGGAATCATTTATTAACCTCCAAGAAAAAGTAATTTGTCTGCATGTGGCCTGTATGCAAAATCCTTTTAGTCTGTCAAATACAGCATGACTTGAGGGGATTATATCCTGGACTTTCATCACTCAGCAATATAAGGACAAGGCAGGACAATGAAACATTTCACATGAAAGTTAAAAGAGAACAGCACCATTACCTCATCTCTAGACAGCTTTGTTTGTGAACAAGAAGTACAGAGCCTAATTTTTAATGGGACTGCTAAAATACATTAGTTATTCCATGTTAGTCTGCCTTAGTCCTCAAAAGCCATTTCCTTCCCACTGCAAAGCGTAACATATTATATAGCCAGTTTTGATGACTGTCTACCCTGCTTCTTCTTGCTGATGCCTCTCAGAACCTCAGCAGCTCTTTGCATTTCACAGAGATGACTTTACATTATTAAAACTGGGCTAATTACTCCAAATGACCTTACTACACTTCACAAAGAAAGGAAGTTCTGCCATTTATAAAACAGATTAAGCTGATACCAAAGTTCATCAATTAACACATAAAAAGCATGCAGAAAGTCAAATACACACATCTATCAGTTAAAAAGCCCTGTGTAAACAAGCAGGATCTTAATTATCTTTAACTTAATGGAATATCAAATGTAACCAAAACCTTAGTGTTTCTGACAGACTCACATAAATTTTTCCAATGCTTGCTGGAAAGCAATTAATTTTTTTCCTCCTTTTTTTCTTAACACATTATTTAAAATATTTTTAGAATTTTCTTTGTATATAATAGGTGGGAAAAGGAGAACATTTTATTCTGGTTTATATACAAAATGGACTGTAGAAGATGTGGTAAAACCACCTAACAACCATAGGATGATACAACAAAATTTAAACTTTTACCAGAAAAAGAGAAGGGCAAAAAGTTACAAAATAAAAAGTTGGAATAATTATTCTTATTCCTACATTCCAATAGCATCTTTGAAGTGGTCAGCTCAAGTTTTGATAAGCATCCACCATGATGCTCTCTAACTGAGTTGGTCTACCTCAGTGCCTAAACCAGTTAACATAAAGCAGGTTAAGTGCTGAGACTCATGATTGAAATCAGGTACGTCACTCAAGTTAAAGTGAGTTAATTCAGTCAGTTGTCTCTAGCAACACCAGATTTACCTAAGGGAAAATAATGGCAGCACCGCTATGAACTCTCTAAGACTCAGATTTCCCATCTCCCTACATACAGGAATTGTAGACTAAGAAGTACTCAGTTTGCCTTTTATTCAGAGCAGATGATCCCCAAGAATTGAGGGAAACAGATTACTCGAATTGGTATAGGTAACTCTTTCAGTCCAACTTTACTAATGTTTTTCTTTGACTGTATTAATTTGAAACTTTTTACCTTCCTATTTTTTTCAAATGCAAATTTCTCCTGCTACCTTCCAATTTATATTTAAGAAGAAAAGGTGAAAGGAAAGGCTTTAAAAATATTGAAAGTGCATGGAGAAATGTAGAAAGGGCTTCAGGGATCAATAAAATGTAACATGTAACCTTGTCAGGAAGGAAACACTTCAAAGTGAGGCAGAGTTGCTGAATCATTTATGTTGCCAGCTTTAACTCTCACAGTTCATCATTTCAAGAGGTTGACTTAGCAATCGTTCCAGTATTTTGAAACATAATGACTTGATATTCCATTTCTAGTGTTTCCTTCAGGGCCATTGCACGGAAGAAAAATGCTTCCTGGGCATTCCTGACTGCCTGTGGGCTTCATGGCTGTGCTCTGCCGTGTTTCTCTTCCAAGGACAATCATGTAGCTTCAAGTGCCTGAGCTGTCAGAGAGCCTGACATCTTTAATTATCAATGCATTTACTCTTTCTCTTCTTCCTCCTTTCTTCAAGAGCTACTCAGCTGACATGACAGGTTATTTTTCTTATTTTAGAGGAAAAGGGTCTGCTTTATTTTCATGTGAATCTGCCAGTCTCAATTCATCTGCTACTGCAGTACGAGTAATTCGATGCACTTTCTTTGAAGAAGAACATTAAGCCAACTTAACTAACTCAATACCTTTGCCTAGAGGAGGACAACAAAGAAAAATGCTCTTTCCACCCTTCATCTGGCAGAAGAGTTTGATGGAAACAGGGTGAAGACCATGTGTACATAGATTTGGGGCAGGGCTTACAGCTACATGAACACTTTTCCAACTCACTTGATTCTGAGCTGAACCAAAATGCTCAGGCCTTCACTTCTCAAAGAGACCATGTTTAAACCCAAAGAGGATGGTTGCAGCCTGCTAGTAGATTAAAGTTATATTAAGGCTACTGAATACAACTGCGTCTTGTAAACTAGCCGTTAGAACCTGCTGAAGTTAATATATTAGAGACTACTTTTTCATATGGAGAAGTGTGGGGAAGTCTGAATGAGGATTCTTTTCAACTGTGCTGCAGATTTAGAAATCTCTGAGGTCTGTGTAGCCAAGAAACAAGACAATTCAAGGAGAGTGACAAGAAGGAGTTCCCTTGTCAACCTGCCAGAATATTGAAATAATCTGAGTATGTAATCTCAGTGAGCACTGGGTTTTCTGAGCTCTGTAATTCCTGAAATATGCCTCCAGTATGACTGTAATTCCAAATTTTTAACATAAGGAGGAATAAACTTAGGCACAATTTCATGAACTTGCCTAGTAGCATTAGAATTATCTTGTTAGTGTTCTTGTGATTTCTTCCCCTCCTGAATGTCAACACAGTGAAGGCTGAATCAAGACTGAATTAAAATGATTTTCATTTACTGGCAACTAAACATACTCTAAATATAACAGTATTAATTCCAGCTCCACATTTTTATTTTTATTCTGTTCATATGTGCTTTTCTCAGGTCCTGACCAGGCTGGAATGGAAAATGGCCCTGGATAGAAGAAATCCAATATTTATATTTCCACTCCCCCTTTTCCTCCAGTTTCCTGCCATCTTTTCTCCCTTATTCAGGGGCAAATTGCAGTAAATTCTGTATGTATGAATTCCAGACTCATTAAATTTCCAATATATGGTGTTTTATTATCATAGAATCATGGATGCTGGAAAAGATCGTCAAGTCCAACTGGAACCCAACTACAATGGCCACTAAACTGTATCCTGAAATGTCATATCTATAGGCTTCTTGAACATCACCAGGGATGGTGATTCCACTATTTCCCTGGGCAGCCTATTCCAATGCCTCACCACTCTTTCAGTAATGAATTTTTTTCTAATATCCAATCTAAACCTCCCCTGGCACACCTTCAGCCCATTTCCTCTCATCCTATGACTGGTTTCTAGGGAGAAGATACCAACATTCACTGCACTATAATCTCCTTTCAGGTGCTTGTAGAGAGCAGTAAGATCTCCCCTTAGCCTTCTCTTTTCCAGACTAAACAACCCCAACCCCCTCAGCCACTCATCATTCAACATGCCCTCCAAACCCCTCACCATCCTTGTTGCTCTTTTCTGGACATGCTCCATGACCTCAGACTTGAACACAGTACTCATTTTTACTTTCAAATATTTTTAGAAGGAATAGTGAAGAAATGGAACAAACAGTGGGGAACACAGGTTTGTGAAAAGATGGGCTGGGGATATAAGGAGAATATTTAAGGAAAATCTTATATTAGAATTTATTTCATTCTATGCCCTATACAGTCAGTAAATTTGAGGAAAATTACTCTGGAAAGAGAAGCCATGCCCTTGAAAGCTGAATAGCTTTGAATAAGCATACATCTGATAGAATGAAAAAGATTCAGGTTAGCTGACAGAGAGAGGAAGAAAGCAGAGACAGTATGAAGTGGGTAGTTGGAGAGCAAAGAAGAATGGCTTGAGGACAGGGATGCCAATGTGTTATTGGTGTTGTTGTCTGGGTTGGTTTTGGTTTTTTTTTATATACAGATACTCTCAGCATGTGCCTACTAAACAATTATGCTTTACACAAGATGATGATTCTGTCACAGATATTTTTGGATAAGTTACAAAACCACCATACTAAAAATTTTTAAATTTCTGTGGGACCATTTGAGGCTGTGCCTTTAAGAATGGGACAGTGTTGGAACACTCTGGCTGAATATTTTGGTATTAAAATGAAAACATGATATTCTAAACGAATTTCATTGGTAGATTGGTAGAATGCAACTTTAAGTTTTAGTTCAGTTGGAATCTTTCTCAGTTCCAGTCTGTTCTCCCTTTCCAGCCTGTCTGCTTCTGAGCAACTAGCTGGAGCTGACCTTGAGATAAGCAAAACTAAACCCTGCATGCGCTTTCGAGCCTAATAAGAATTTCCTCCTTAATAATTACCTTTCTCTCTCTAACCCTTTTTGGGAAAAAAAGGAGGTAGGGGGAGGGAGGGGGTACAGGGAGGGAACCCTCCTCTGTCCAGAGGAGGGAGTTTTGTTCTGTATTACTTTCTTTGCTGTATATTTCTGTATATGTTGTAAATACTGTATATTGTGTATATACAACCTACATTTCATCTTGCTTGTAAATATATCTTTTACCCTTTGCTTCTCCGACTGAGTCAGCTGTGGTTTCTTTCTTTGTGGGGGAGGGAGAGCTAGGCCTTCTCTCACCACCACATCCTGGAAATGGGTTACTCAAAATATATTAAAAAAAACCCCCAACATGCTACATCACTGAATGAAAAATAAAATTTTCCCACTTGATGCTTAGGACTGGTCTGTGAATTGCAATAATGATGAGAAGCGCGCGCCGCCGCACTTTTTCTCAAACTTTGCCCAGCAGGTGCCGCGGGCAGGGCTGGCCATGGTGGTAACTCACCGCAATAACTCCTTTAAAAAATCAGTCTCAACTCAGACTGAGGGGGAATATAAGCAGGTAGGTAGGTGTCATAAGCAAGAGGTAGGTGTCCAGGCATCTGGCTGCAGACAGTGCTGGAGCCTGGAACTTGAGATGCAGGGTAGTGGGGACAACTCCTGCATAACATGTGAGTGGATCGACTATCTGCTTAACCTGGTGGCCAGACTGAAGGACCAGGTTGCTAGACTTAGAGATGCAAGATTGTAGAAGGGAGACGAACCTGAGTAAGCAGGCTCTGCAGGCCCCCCCAGCAGAGACTGGTTATCCAAAAAGCAGAGGAGAATGGACGCGGGTTCCTCTCAAAAGACACAAGGTTAAACCTCCTTGCCTCCCCTCACCTTCCCCACTGCCCTTGGAAAACAAGTATGGGACATTGGAGGTTGAGGGTGAGGTGATTCTGATGCCGGAGGACACACCAGCTGGGGTTTTCCCGGAGGCAAAACAGCCTAAGGCAAAACCGCCTACGGCAAATCAGCCTAAGGTTAAACAGCCTAAGGTTAAACAGCCTTCCCCCGGCATCAGGACTTGCTCCCTTAAAAAAAAAAGAGGAGGGTAATTGTTATTGGTGATTCCCTCCTGAGGGGAACAGAAGGCCCCATATGTTGGCCAGACCCTACTCACAGGGAAATTTGTTGCCTCTCAGGAGCTAAGGTTAGAGATGTTACCAGAAGGCTGGCTAGTCTGGTGCAGCCCTCTGACTACTATCCCTTAATAGTTACACAGTTAGGGAATGATGATGTTGCAACCAGAACTCCCAGGGCTATCAAGAATTACTTCAAGGCCCTGAGGGATCTGGCTGAGGGATCAGGTGCACAAATAATTTTTTCGTCTATACCTTTAGTTGCAGGAGGGAATACCAGAAGGAACAGGTCAGCAGCCATAGTCAACAAGTGGCTTAGAGGCTGGTGTAGTCAAAAGAATTTCGGGTTTTTCGATCTTGAAAAACTTTCTACTGCACCAAGTCAGCTGCCAACAGATGGAGTACATCTGTCCCAGAGGAGGGGAAAGGTCACAGTGTACGAGAATGGCCTGTCCCTCAGAGGGAAAAATATTCTAGGAAGTCAATTGGCAGGTCTCATAGATAGGGCTTTAAACTAGATTCAAAGGGTCTGAAACTAGTCCCCCCAGGCAGGAGTCTGGGGGTCATAAGCTGGAGTCAGGGGTGAAACCAGCAGCCCAGCTGAAGTGCATGTTAACTAATGCACAAAGTATAGGCAACAAAGAAGAGGAGCTGGAAGCCTTGTTGCAGCAGGAAAATTATGATGTAGTTGCCATCACAGAGATGTGGTGGGACAACTCACATGACTGGAGCACTGCAATTGATGGCTACAGGCTCTTCAGGAGAGACAGGCAAGGAAGAAGGGGTGGAGGGGTGGCCCTGTACATCAGGGAGTCACTAGATGCCATTGAGCTGGAGATCAGGGATGATCAGGTTGAGTGCCTGTGGGTGAGAATTACAGGGAAGGCCAACAGGACAGACATCCTGGTTGGAGTCTGTTATAGACCACCCAACCAGGAGGAAGATGCTGATGAAGCATTCTGTAGGCAGCTTAAGGCTGTCTCAACATTGCCTGACCTTGTTCTCATGGGTGACTTCAACCTGCCTGATATCTGCTGGGATCTTAACATAGCGGAGAGGAGGCAGTCTAGGAGGTTCTTGGAGTGCATGGAGGACAGCTTCTTATCGCAGGTGCTGCATGAGCCTACCAGGGGCAAGGCTATGCTTGACCTCCTCTTCACCAACAGGGAAGGGCTGGTGGGTGATGTGGTGGTCGGAGGCTGTTTAGGGGCCAGCGACCACGAGATAATTGAATTTTCAGTATTTGGTCAAGCTAAGAGGGGCAGCAAGAAGACCTCCACTCTGGACTAACGGAGGGCAGACTTCAGGTTGCTCAAGGAAATAATTGAGAGGGTTCCTTGGGAAACAGAGCTTAAAAACAAAGGGGTCCAGGAGAGCTGGACCTACTTCAAGGAAGAACTCTTGAAGGCACAGGAACAGGCTGTGCCAATGTGCCGGAAGATGAGCTGCCAGGGTGGACAGCCAGCCTGGATGGGCAATGAACTTCTAAAAGAACTAAAGGAAAAAAAGAGGGTGTATCATCTTTGGAAGAAAGGTGAGGTAACCCATGGAATGTTTAAGGATGCTGCTAGGTCTTGTAGGAAGAAAATTAGAGAGGCAAAAGCACATTTGGAGCTTAGACTGGCCTCTGCCGTGAAGGACAACAAAAAGTCCTTCTATAAATACATTGATAGCAAGAGGAAGGGCAGGGACAACCTCCATTCCTTGGTGGACACGGAGGGGAACGTTGTAACAAAGGATGAGGAAAAGGCAGAGGTACTTAACAACTTCTTTGCCTCAATTTTTATTAGCAGGACAGAATGTCTTCTAGACAGCTGGCCTGCAGAGCTGGCAGAAGGAGTTAGGGAGCAGCAAAGTTTTCCTCTGTTCCAGAATGGGGTAGTTGGTGATCTGCTTAGCCATTTGGATCCCCACAAGTCCATGGGACCAGATGGGATCTATCCTAGGGTGCTGAGAGAGCTGGCAGATGTGCTGGCCAAGCCACTTGCCATCATTTTTCAGCAGTCCTGGCTCACTGGAGAGATCCCAGATGACTGGAAGCTGGCCAACGTTGTGCCCATCCACAAGAAGGGCCGGTTGGATGAGCCAGGGAATTATAGGCCTGTCAACCTGACCTCAGTGCCAGGCAAGATTATGGAACAGGTCATCTTGAGTGGAATCACACAGCACTTCCAGGATGGCCAAGGGATCAGGCCCAATCAGCATGGATTTAGGAAGGGCAGGTCCTGCCTGACCAACCTGATCTTCTTCTATGATCAGGTGACCCACCTGGTGGATGTGAGGAGGCCTGTGGATGTAGTCTACCTGGACTTCAGCAAACTCCTGGCCAAGCTGTCAGCCCATGGCTTGGATAGGAGCACACTGCATTGGGTTAGGAACTGACTGGAGGGCCAAGCCCAGAGAGTGGTGGTGAATGGTGCCACATCCAGCTGGCAGCCAGTCACTAGTGGTGTGCCCCAGGGATCAGTGCTGGGCCCCATGCTCTTTAACATCTTTGTTGATGATCTGGACGAGGACATTGAGTCCATCACCAGTAAATTTGCAGACGACACCAAGCTTGGGGCAGGATTTGATCTGCTGGAGGGTAGAGAAGCTCTGCAGAGGGACCTTGACAGGCTGGACAGATGGGCAGAGTCCAACGGCATGAGATTTAACACATCCAAGTGCCGGGTTCTGCACATTGGCCACAACAACCCCATGCAGAGCTACAGGCTGGGGTCAGAGTGGCTGGAGAGCAGCCAGGCAGAGAGGGACCTGGGGGTGCTGGTCGATGGTAGGCTGAACATGAGCCTGCAATGTGCCCAGGCAGCCAAGAGGGCCAATGGCATCCTGGCCTGCATCAGGAACAGTGTGGCCAGCAGGAGCAGGGAGGTCATTCTGCCCCTGTACACTGCACTGGTTAGGCCACGCCATGAGTGCATCTAGTTCTGGTCCCCTCAGTTTAGGAAGGATGTTGACTTGCTGGAACGTGTTCAGAAAAGGGCAACAAAGTTGGTGAGGGGCTTGGAACACAAGCCCTATGAGGGGAGACTGAGGGAGCTGGGGTTGCTTTGCCTGGAGTAGAGGAGACTCAGGGGTGACCTTATTGCTCTCTAAAAGGGGGGGTTGTAGACAGGCAGAGGTTGGTCTCTTCTCCCAGGCAACCAGTAGCAGAACAAGAGGACACAGTCTCAGGCTGCACCAGGGGTGGTTTAGGCTGGAGGTTAGGAGGAAGTTTTGCACAGAGAGAGTGATTGCCCACTGGAATGGGCTGCCTGAGGAGGTGGTGGAGTCACCGTCACTGGAGGTCTTCAGTAGGAGACTTGACAGGGTGCTTGGTTGCATGGTTTAGTTGATTAGGTGGTGTTGGATGATAGGTTGGACACGATGATCGTGAAGGTCTCTTCCAACCTGGTTTATTCTATTCTATTCTATTCTATTCTATTCTATTCTATTCTATTCTATTCTATTCTATTCTATTCTATTCTATTCCATTCTATAACATTCAGAGGGGCATTGACAGCCTGGAGAAATAGATGAAAAAGAACCATATGAAGTGCAAAAAAGGGAATTGCAATGTTCTACTCAAGGGCAGTGAGAATTCCAAGTAACAGTATATCCTAGGAGCTGACAAGGAGTGGAAAGCAACATTGCAGAGGAGGCCCTGAGGTCTCAGTGGACAACAAGCAGTCCACGATCCAGCAATGTTCCCATGCAGCAAAGAAGGCAAACAGCCTTCTGTACTGCATTAGGAAGAGGGTTGCCAGTAGTAAGAGAGAGGCAATCCTTCCCCTCTGCTTTGTACTGGGAAGACACTTCCAAATCTCTGTGTCCAGCTCTGAATTCCCTAGAACAAGAACACATGTACACACTAAAGAGAGCCCAGTGAAGTGTCACAAAAATGATTAAGGGGCTGTATTATTCAACAAGAGCCTGAGATATTTTGAAGTGTTCAGCCTGGAGAAAAGAAGGTTGGAGAAGATCTTACTCATGTGTGTAAGTATTTGATGAGGGGGTGTAATAAATAAGACCAAGATGGATGCAGTTGTGCATACCAACAGGGCAGGGAGAAATAGGCAGAACAAAATAAACAGGAGACCAAACCAAATAAACTATAAAATTCAATCCAAACACAAGGAATTTTTTATTTTTTTTACTGTGAGACTGGCTAGACACTGGAACGGGTTGCCCATGGAATTTGTGGGTTATGTTTTTGTCAGTATTCCAAAGCTGACTGGACAAATCTGAGCTACCTGCTCTGACAAACCAGCTTTCAGCACAGGGTGGTAGGCTAGACAATCTCCAGAGGTTCCTTCCAGCATTAACCACTATGTATGTGTTTCTGTGAAACTGTAAGATTGTAATTGTGGGATTGAGTTTATATGAATCTGACCAGCTTCATCTATTGACTTCAACACGTTCATTAACATTCCTTATCCTGTGACAGGAATAGGTTAATTTGTGTTTGATCAGAAGTACCCAGCTAGCTGATAAGAGAGGCCAAAGCTGTGAAAGACAAGAGGCTGCAAGTTTTCTGTTTTATAAATAAAGTAGGGCTAGGAATTTGTTATCCCACTCGCCAACCAAAAATGCCTTTCAAATGTCCTCGTAGAGGACAAACAGACCTGAAGGAAGATGAAGAGGATGAAGGCAAATGCTGGGCAGGGGGTGCCATGAGGGCTTTTGCCCCCAAAGCCCAGCCTCCTGGGACATCTTGGCCTGACATCATGGGATGCTGGCCCCATTTAAACCAGGTACCCCCAATGGTGGGGTGGGTTTTAGCAGCTGCACCAACCCTCTGTTGAGCAGTGGGGACTCCTGCTGGGATTGGGATGCCGACTGTCACCCACCATTCTGAAATCTCCAGAGCCTGGTAATATGTGTCTAGCTCTTTGTTTTGTGCCTAGCTTTCTGTTTGTGATTCTTTGGAGCTGTGGGTAACACGGGTCTACCCTTCTGTTTGTGCTTTCCTTTTGGTTTCACTGCTCCGTTACACAATGTAAACTTGCCTGCCCTTGAATAAAAGCACACTGTGCCTTCACAGCACCTATGGTAAGCTGTGTTGATTCCTGAAACAAAGAACCCACTAAAACACTATCCACAACACATATACCAACAATATATAATAAATTGAAGATCTCAGATCATTAATAATGTAAATCCATATTTATTTATTTGCATGTGATAACAAAAAATATGAAATAAATGGTGATAAGTGTGATATAGTTTTTTATCAAATTGATAAGCCAGAAATATGAAAAATATGCATATGATTTATTAGATATAAAATATTATTATTATGAGCCAATTTGATTCTGGTTCATTTGCCCGGTCAATGATAGGTTAATTACACACAATAGGAGGCTAATAAACAGTGGAATAACAGTCTGGAAAATCAGAACTTGGAATACAGAGGAACAAACTGGAAACTACTTATACATGCAAAACAAACAGCGATGCTGCCTCAGGTCGTGAGACACCTCAGGTTCATAATGGAGCTAACCAAGATTTAAACAAGCTATAAACATTAGAAATGGCCAAGTAAATTAGCACGAGTTACACACAAACCACCAAGCTGTTAACTACCAAAATCTTTGCAGGATGAAGTGATGCTCTGAGTTTGTAATTGTAATCCAAAGGGCAGAAATAATCCAAAAGGGTAGTATCCAAAATTAGAGAAAGCGAGAGAGAGTGAGACGCATTGCTGTGGTGGAGATCTAAACACTATGCTGCTAGGACAAAAGAAGCTAATTGCCCTGAAGACAGGGGCAAGTAGGTGCTTGTCGCCACCCTGAATCCCGTTAATGAACAGGGGGGAGAAGGAGACACACAGAGAGAGAGAGAGAGAGAGAACAAAGAACAATGAACATGTGGGCTCTTGAAATCTTCCCCTACAAATTCCCCTTTTGAAAAGTGAAGAGCGGAATGGCACATTAGTTATTCAAATCCTGCCAGTCAGTTCAAAATGTCTGGCAGGCAAAACTGCACACGCCTTCTCAAATACCCTCTGACATGTGCCATTGCCTCTCTGAAATGTGAGGCTTGGGGACCAGCTTCCATCCCCTCCAGGCAGCGTTAAGGGTGCTTGCCTATTGCCTCCTCTACCTCAAACCCAGACCCTGCAACAGAGAGGGAGGAGAAAGGGCAGTGGCTGAAACAGGTTTAGCTGGCTTGTTAATGCCTCTTCCAGGACAAAGTGATATATGGAATTAAAGTAGAGAATACATTTTACTCCATGAAGTGAATAGGAGCTTGGATTTCCATTTCAACAAGGATGTGTACAATGACAATGGATAATGTCAGACTCCTGGGATCTTCATGGAACATACTAAAATGAAGCTTCATGATAAGCTTAGAGGTTAACCAAAAAATACATAACTAAATGAACTCCTGACATCTCTGCTACATTTTGTGTTCTTCTTGGGCCTTTACTTTGTGTTGGTAAAGCTAATCAGCTTGTGGTATGGCTGCATCTTCTTTTCATTCATCACAGTGCTTATGTACCTAGGAAAAGAAAATGAAATTCAAAGTAACTTACATTTCCAAAGAGCTTCACGACGTCTTTCTACAAATACAGTGCATGTCCAGCCTCTCCCAGTTTTGCAAGCTGAAGTACCCCATAAACTGCTTCATCCTCTCAGAAGGCAAGAAATGTCAGAGGAGCTTGGTAGCTCATCCTCTTGCCCCATCCTCCATCTTCATAAAGGAAATGCTAGCTGTGTCTAGTAAGGCCAAGCTGGAAAGAGATGCTCCAACTCTGCCACTGAAGTGGAATCTCATGACCAGGCAGTAAAGCAACTACAGAGGCACATCGTTGTTATGAGACAGAGCACAATGTCATGGACATAGCTTTTTATGACCAGTCCCTACTCAGGAAATGGGTATTCCAGTGTGCTAAAATTCATGGCACCTGTTTTTGACTCTTTCCTGAAAAATCTGTTTCAAAACCATCTCTGTCAATTACAGGAGCACACAGATTCTGGGCACACAACTGAGATTAAAGCATGCCAGGTGTATCAGCCAAACTGAAAGAGGAAAACATTTTAAAAGGAAAGATAAAGAGAAAAGGCATTTGCATGTCCTTTAGATGAATAACTATAACAATCTTAGCACTGCTAAAGAACTCTATTTCAGATACCATTAGCATACTAAACATCTGCATATATAAATCATACATGTTGCATTTCTCTACTCTTCTAAGCACATTTCTTCTCTTCAGGCAGAATGCAGCATATTTAATAGACTTGTTCAGGTCATGATGTATTCCAAAGTGATATGCAGCAGTTGTTTTACAAAACATTGGTTTGCAGCTCAGTATAATTTCCTGACACATCACATATTAATACAAGACACTGACTGCATGCCTTTTAAGAATAATATTGCCATAAAGAGAAAAAAGGCAGAAATATGGTTTTGCTTGAGTTTACATTGGTAAAGAAAAAGTTTTACTGCACTAGAATAGAGACTTTCACTATATTCCAAATTTTTCCCTTTATGCTCCAGCAGGAAAGTGGATAGTTGCTCAGGTAACCTTGCCACAGCACATTGTAGGAGGAAAGAAGGGCAGGGTGAGGACTCTCTGTTACATGTGGAATATAAAGCAGCCTGTTCCAGGGTTCTGTCACCCTCATAGTGAATTTTTTTCCTCATGTTCACATGAAACTTCTTTTGCCTCTAATTCCACCCATTGCCCCTTGTCCTGTCATTGGGCATCACTGAGAAGAGCCTGGCTCCATCCTCTTGGTACTCACCCTTTACGTATTTATAAACATTAATGAGATCACCTCTCAGAAAAGAAATAAGGTCAAAGCAATGGGAAATCAGAAAGTGGGACATACATGGCAGAATAGTTGATAGGGAAAAGGATGGAACAAATAAAATACGTATCTTCAAAACCAAACATATATGAAAAGGGTACGAGAACTTTGAATATGTATCAGTTAGGACCTTTGAATGGTTTGAGGTTTTGATCTTCCTTTGGAGAAGACATATTACCGCCGTGCTTTCAAACTGGAAGTTATGAATGTAGATTGAAAAACAGTGATAAACTACAACCTGGAAAAACTTTGGCTTTTGGCTGTTTGTTAAATATAGGAGCAGAGGGTGTTTTAGTTAAGTGGAATTTTTTCTTAACCATCTGTTTCACTTCTTGAATTAACATTAAAGTCTTCCCTAGAGTGATTTTGGAGTATTAAATAATTGTCCTTCAAGAAGGCAGCCAAAACAACAGATGAGATTGGCTCTAATCAACATGAGTGATGTCCAAAGGGGGCTCTGGGCAGTAGCAGCAGGAGTATCCAGCAATGTCTCTTCTTCAAGCATGCTGCACATTAAGTTGTGTGGATGTTAAAGTTGTAAATACTAAAATTTAAAAAAAAACCAAAACTGTTATTACCTTCTAGCACCATGTAAAATGTACAAGGAGGGAGAGGAAGAGGGAGACAGAGAAATGCAATTTTTAATAACTTCCTCTTGAAAATTAATTATTGTTATCAAGAAAATTCATCTAGCAGACCAAATAGCATTTATTCTTTGCAAGTTTTCGTCTTAGAATATTTCTGAGGGAAACTCTTTTAAAGAGGGTAACTTTCCTTAAAGTACTGTAATGTACTGCAATGTCTGGCAGTAGAGCTCTGTTTCCTATAAAGACCATTTTAATATGACAAATGAAGGTTGAAGGGTAAGATACCCACATACATTTGCACTATCCAAATATTAGTACAAGTTTTTCATTAACCATTTATTACCATTTAACTTGTAACAGATCAGGTATTCATTTCTGTGCATAGCATCCCTAACAGAGTTCCTCCAGTCTCTTGCTATAACCTTCCAGAAACCCCTAAAGAGGTTTCAGTTATTTGCTCATCCCTGGCCACTGGATCCTCATTGGAAGCTGTAGAAGAACAGCCTAGAGCATATTTCAGTTATGAAACTCAGTATACGGCAAAGTTCAGTAACAATGTGGAGGCAGACATCCAGACTCGTTGTGGCAATATCTATGATGCTGTTTAAGCAGATTACATGGTGATATTTTCCTCTTTCACCGAGGTTTCACTCTTCACTAAACTTTGTAAAGCTTCCTGGAGATTTGAACAATGACATGAAGATAAACAAATAAAGGATAGTCGGTTTATATACTTCTTCTGAAGGCTGTTCATCACATCACTCTGCTTATTAAAGTATTGGGAGAATGAATGCTGTGAATTACTATAACCTTCTTCTTTTACGCTTTATGACCAACTGTAGAATTTTTCCTCTGCTGAACTTCTTCTCAAAAGCAAGTTTCAGTTTGCCTTTGTAAATGCATTCCTTTTATATGTATTTTTCCTCTTTTTTTGTTGTTTTTACTGTGAGCCATCTCTACTTTCCAAGAGCACTGAGAGCCATCCATGACTTCATAGTTGGGCCTATGAATCTCACAGTTCAAGTCTTAACTTCAATAGGATTACTGTTCCTTAAGCTGTTAATGGCCAGAAACTGAGGCCATGATGGTAATGAGATACTAGGCTTAGGGGATTAATTGCTGTGAATCCACCAACAGCTAGGATTGTTTAGTCTTATTGTTCATTCCACATCACTTAACCTGCAGCAGAATAACAGCTGCCTTTTGCAGATCAGGGTATGCCAAAAGAAGTTTCTTTTTTTATGATCCAGAACATCATATCCAGGGCATCATTGCTTATTGCTAAGCATGTACATGTTGTAGGGCCAATATGGGATGCTGAACTACCCCTCTTTTCTTTTTCTTTAACTCTCCAGTTACTTACAATATAGCTCCCTTCTCTATCCCTCTCTGCCAGAGACGGCTGTACAATTATCTCAAATATTCAAAGCTGCACAAGCTTTTTGCTTGAAATTAATTTTCTTTGGATTAGACAGGAAAGGTTTGTGAGCTCAGCTGTTGTTCAGGTAAGAGAACATGAAGGCAAGCCAGACAAAAAAACCTTCAGATGCACAGGATAATTCCTCAAGATCCTGCATATGCCTAGTGTTTTATAGGTGTGTTCCTAAACTGTCATTCTCACTGTATAAGCAGAGTAAGTAAGGACACTTAGGTACTACAAGGAAATTTCTCATAATGTCCAGCCTAAACCTCCCCTAGTTCAGTCTGAGACCATTCCCTCTTGTTTTATCACTAGTTACTTGTGAGAAGAGAGCAATATCCACCTCATGACAGCCTTCAGGTAGTTGCAGAGTGCTATAACATCTCCCCCTCAACCTGCTTTCCTCCAGACTAAACAGCCACAGTTCCCTCAGATGCTTCTCATAAGACTTGTTCTGTAGGCCATTCACTAGCTTAGTCACCTTTCTTTGGATACTCTCCAGCACCTCAATGTCTGTCTTCTATTGAGGTGCCCAAAGCTGAACACCACACTTAGAGACGTGGCCTCACCAGTGCAGAGTACAGAGGGAAAATCACCTCCCTGGTCATGCTGGCCACACTATTCCTGATGCAGGCCAGGATGCTGTTGACTTTCTTGGCCACCTGAGCACACTGCTGGCTCATATTCAGATGCTTGTTGATCCAGGTCCCTTTCCACAGGACAGTTCTCCAGGCACCCCGCCCCAACCCAGTAGCATTGCATGGGGGTTGTTGTGGTCCAGGTGCAGGAGTGAGAACTTGGCCTTGTTCAATCTCATGCAGCTGATCTCAGCCCATTGATCCATCCTGTCCATGTCTCTCTGAAGAGCATCTTTACCCTAAAGAAGATCAACATTCCAAATCAACATTTCACTTCTCTCTCTTCTTTATGATTGCATATTAAATGAAACCATGACTGTGAAAATAATTAATTTATCTAGAAGTCCTGTGTGGGACCTGTGGCCAGAATGCAGCTTGAAACTTAGGCATTCTCAGACTGGAACAAATTTTAGCAGATTTGGAGAGCTTGTAAATGCCGTATCATCATGAGAACATATATCATTATCAGTATAGAATAGAATTAACCAAGTTGGAAAAGACCTTCGAGATCATCAAGTCCAACCTATCACTCAACACCACCTTGTCAACTAAACCATGGCACCAAGCACCCATCCAGTCTCTTCCTAAACACCTCCAGTGATGGTGACTCCACCGCCTCCCTGGGCAGCCCATTCCAATGACCAATTACTCTTTCTGTGAAGAACTTCTTCCTAATGAGCATGTATTGGCAAGCACTCTTTTCTTTGTTCCTACGTCCATTAATTTTAATGTTAATTTTGTTTATAGCACAAGAAAATCTGCATGCAAGGAAAACCAGTGTGTATCACATTTTAATGAGAAATAAATGGGTAATCAGGCAATGCATTTTAGGGCAAATATAACATCTACTGTGTCACTGAAAGGCATGGGAGCATAAGCCAAATCACTTGGAAATGTGCTACCTGGAGAGGGTTATGAAAACAACTTTATATGTAAAACAACGTGCAGCAGTCAGACTTGCTTGTGAGTTTAAGAGATCTTACAGATAGAAACATGAGATCAGCAGCAGCCACCAAAAGCTTCACATTTGCCACACACCTCTTTCACACTATACTGTGTTTCTGTATATAGCAATTAACAATAACCTATTCAAAAGACTTTAAATGTGCAAGAGAAAGGACAGCAAAACACATTTTCCCAGAAGATTGTTGTAGAGTTTTGTTACAAGGAGAAGCACATGCTAATGTCACTTTACTTTTTGGTCCCCAGCTAGTTCTGGTGCTAAGGAAACCAGACCTCGAATGTCTCATATTTCATCTGTAGCTGGTATGAGTCTGAATATTAAAATCTACCATGAAAATTTAATCAAATTTTAAACACCATAAGCTCAGGTCTTCACTCTCTGAAGGGCAATTAAAGTTAAACATTTTCCTTTATCATTTCTATACATTCAGGAAAATAAGGATCTGTTCTTTGCCACACAATTGGTCTTTTACAGAATCACAGAATGCTAGGGCTTGCAATGGACCTCTGAGTATCATCTAGTCCAAGGTGGGTTTTCAACATTTCCAGAGAAGGAGACTCCACTACTTTTATAGGTAGTCTGTTCTAGTGTTCTGTCACTGTTCCTGTGTTTCATTTTGTGCCCCTTGTCGTCTCACAGTGCACCACTGAAAACAGTCTAACCATATCCTTTTGAATTTCACCCTTTAGATATTGATAAGCGTTGATCAGATTCCCTCTCCGTCCTCTCATTTCCAGGCTACAGAAAGACAGATCTTTCAGTCTGTCCTTGTAAGGGAGATGCTCCAGTTCCTTATTTTTCTTTGCAGCCCTCCACAGAACTCTGTACAGTAATTTCCTATCTCTCTTGAACTGGAAAGCCCAGAACTGGACAGGTACTCCATATGTGGCACCAATAAGGCCTCACCAGCATTGAATACAAGGGGACAATCACCTCCCTACTCCTGCTGGACACAGCATTTCTAATACAAGCTAGGATAGCATTGGCTTTCTTGGCCAGCTGGGCACACTGCTTGCTCATGTTCAGCTGCCTGTGAATTAGAACCCCCAGGTCTCTTCCTGCTCCCAAGCCCCCAGGTAAGCTCCACAGATCCCAGAAGTATTTTTTAATTGCTTTTGTACTCCTGTCCATTGCCTCATCACTCCCAAACTGTACAACAAGCAGCGGGTAACAGTCTGATGGCTGCACCAGACTGTGGAGTCTCTTAGAAATGTCCCTAACCCTGCCTCCATTCCCCCCAGATCTTAGGTCTCTTTCTTTTTCCAGGTGACAAGAGGACATGGGATCCCCTGCTTCTTGTGCCACCCTCACCTGCTGTCCCTCCCTCAGGAACTGCAGAGCCCAGCTCCACAAACCTATCTCCTCTTCATATTCCCTTGTAGTCCTTAGCCTCACAACTTCTTCCTTCAGCTCAGCCACCAGGCTAGGCAGATCGTTCACCTGCTCATATCTAATACATGTGTTGTTCTCTGCCACCCTCCACTGCAAGTGCCAGGCTCTGGCACACTCCACAGCCAAGGGCCTGGACAACTACAATGCAGAACCTCTGTCTGGGTACCCACAGTTCTACTGACAACAGCCCTCAGCCTGGTTGTAACCGTGGCTGTATCTCCGCATTGACTGACTTCACAGGCTGCCGGGACACACCCAGATGACTCGCCCTGCTTGTTGATTGACTTTCTTTGATGCACGGGGATCACAGCTCCCTGCACTCTTTGAATGCTTAAGTACCTTGCAGTGGCTGCCCCTCCGCCCGCGCCTCTCCCCACCTCCCTCACAAAAGAAACTGGAACCGTTTAGGGGCCACACTTCCCTGAGCTTCTCAGCTATGAAAAGCTTTACCTTTACATTGAAAAAGCTGCCGATCTCCCAGTCTGCCACTGGGACAAGGCTGGTGCGATGTTTTCTTGGCTGTTCTTGAGCGGGTAAAATGTTGCGACGCCAATATATAAAATGAAAAGTAAAATTACCCCAATTGCATGGTGTACATCAATTCATATAATTAAACAATGGGAAATTATTTTCAAATTCCTTCATAATATGTTAGATTTTCTCAAATTATCCTAATGTGTCAAAAGTTACATTAACATACAGATTTCCTGCCTGATTACACACTTTAGAAGCTTCTATTTGTTAGCACTTGAACTTTAAGCCCTGTATCAGGCTCCTCCTGCCTTAATTACAAATTTTACTCACTTGCTCCTTTTCTTTTCTTACAAGCAGAGAAAAAAGACTATTCAATTCACTTTAACTTTCTTATAGAGCCATTTCCTCCACAAAAAAGGCACAGGGATTGCTGAGCACTCAAAACCAGTGCCAAGTATTCTACTCTATCTATTCGCCTACAATTTTTAAAGTCAGTGTCTGTAAGGTTGGATTCTTTTAATCTATGGAATTGAAAATAAATATCCCCTGTATTATGTTGATTTATCTCATTTTAAAATCTGTTTACTATTCTCCCCAGAAGTGCTTAAGGTGGGTTTCAAGTGTTAAAAGGATGATTATGAATTTTGAGTCACATTATCAATTCCTGAAAATTGATTCAGTGTTGTTTAGAAATATGACCATCACTCAATTCAGTAATAATATGCAGGGCATAAGGCATCCCAAAACACTTCTGTTATATCTCCTGGAAATCTAGCATTCTGACAGTGCAATATAGGGAAAAGTGTGGAAGTTGAGCCATGAATGTTACTCTTGCCATATGAATAAGTATGCTGTCAAGTAAATGGAGGCCTAATCCTCTTCAAGACAGTCTTAAAATGAAGAGGGACCATAGACTTCAGCAACAAGGGCAACGCTGGAATCACATGTTTCTGTCATCCTTTGTCCTTCCAGTTTCAAGCTACAAGTTTTTATCCTTCATCTGGAAACACTGCCATTTCCTCAGACCCTCAGTACATGCTAACTGCTAAATGCATTTGCTCCATGACGAAAAAATTGCACAGGCTTCTTCACTGCATTCCTGTCAAAGTGGAAGAGAGCAAGGAGATATCAATCAGTTTGCAAATGGAGGCACTTGACACATTTTCTTATGTTCTTATTTTCTGGGAAATTACATATTCAACATTTCTGAATTTAATTACAGTTGGATTACTAAAATGGGAAAAGGTAACTTTATAAGGATTTGTCAGGACATTCTGAATTTTAAAGAAACAATTATGTCTCTATTTTTCCCTGGTTCCCATTAAAAGCTGCACTGAAACCTTCTCTCAAGATCAGTCAGGTTACTATACTGGAAATGCTACAGCATGGCAATTCCTATTCACTTTATGAGCAAAATATGACACAGCATTATCAGTTAGGTAGAACGTATTGAATGCATAAATATAATGAAGTTCAGAACTAGTTAAAAGTGGTCACAGAAAAAGTATGCTGATAGTCTCCCCTCTAACCTCTCCTCTCTGAGGTCCTGTTTCTTACCTACACCAAATGCCATTGGACACTGCTAGCCAGCTGACACTGTGATGCTGTAACCATGTTTCTTTTCAGGGGTCATTTCTTATAAAGATAGAGGTTGTCAAATTGAAGGGGAATATGCAAACACTAAAAATGCTATCAGTAATTACTAAGGCAAATCCAAAAATCCTGATGTTAAAATTAGACACTTTGGTTTACATTTCTGCCTTTCTGTGGAGAAAACACCCATCTTAACAGCTTGCTTGCAATGAAAATATTTAAACAGGTATACAATCTTTAAAAAGACACTATTTAAATCCAAATACAAATCAGAGGTGCAAACTGAAATCCATGAAATCAGATCTGAAATATGTGAGAGACTGTAAAGATGAAGTAAAAATATTTTACAGATACATTTTGCAGGTGGATTTTTTTTTTTTTTGCAGAGTGTTTTGCAGGTAGAATTATTTTGCAGTGTGTTTTGAAGTAGACAGACATTATCTTTAACTCATGCTTATCTCACCAGGATTAAAAATGCTTTATTTCCAAAACATGAAACAGTAACTCTGTGTGTGGAGAATTAAAAGTTTGCAAAATATTATCAGTTCAGACAACAAGAGGAATGTCAAGCACGTATTTAAGTGGCATAGAACATGTTCTCTGATGGCTTAGAATTTAAAAAAAATATATAATTTTCAAAAGGATTTGTCCAGAGAAGGGATGGAAAAATTTTTAAATCAAATAGAAGATACCAAAACTGCAACCGAAGCTTCCACAGCTTAAATTAAAACCCTGACTTATTGTAATATCTAAGAGAAAATGTAAAAATAATAGCAGTAGAAAACCATTTTACTGATAGCAACTTTCAGGTAGCCTTCCTTGCTGCTTTAAGTGAATGTTGAAATGAAGAGTGATAAAGCATCACTCTTGTGGAAGGCACAAGTGCTGCTGCCAGCTGTAACTGCTGTGTTCCCAGAGGCTGTAAGATGACTAGAGGAAAGGGCAGTCTTGCACTCAGTGATTACATTTGCCTGCGTATATTACAGCTTGAGCAAGTCCCTTGAGAGACTCTCTCAAACTGTCTCCCGTGTCACCACCCCCACACCCCCCCCCCAGAAGATTAGGGTGAAAGGGGAAACACTGCATACTTAAATATTTTTGACGCTGGATTCTTGGAGAGGGCTAGAATATCCTTCTAGAGCTAGTACATGCTACAAAGGTCAAGAGTGTAAGCTGGGTCAAAAGCAAACCTAAAATAAATATTGAATACCACTGAATTCAATAGAAATTAACTTTGTTTCACCTGATCTAGGTACCTGATTAAGGTTTCAATACTATACAGTTAACTTTCAGACTATTCCTCCCCTACTTGAATGTCTCTTAGCATGGACACAGATACACATCCCTTGACAGAGATAGAGGATGAACATGAGTGACAAGAAATTAGTTTCCTCATATTTAAGTGGTCAGGTACTGCTCAATGAACAGTTCAGTGCTAAAACAGAGAGGGATTTTATGCCTTTCTCTCAAAACTAACCAGCAATCAAATGAAACCACATTTTAACTGACTTCAAAAATGACTGCAAGAGCTGTGAAAAAGCCAGAACAAAGTTGATGGCTCATGCAAACAAGGATGAACACTGTAGTTCATCAATTTTCATGATGAAAACCCATCAGAGTTTCTGGATGATGACAATGGCCCCAAACTACAAAACAACAATATACTACACTGAATTATCTGTGCAGTTTCTTCACTTTACAAAGCATGGAAAATGTGTCGGAGATGAGACAAAGATGGGACTCTTGACAGAGGAAGAGAGCAGTGCTTATTAACAGATTTTCCCTCTTCCCTCTCACATTGTCACAGCTGTCAGCTCATCTCAGATTATGGAAATGCTTTCACTCTTCCTTGCAGCATTAGCCTGTCATTAGTTTTACACTTAGCTCTTTCATCAGTGGCTCTTAATTACTGTAATTTTGTTCTACTCATGCAGAGTCCCTTTTTCACATTGAAGGCAATGACTCCAGCAGTTGTAAATGGAATTAACACAGAGGTAAAATGCTCCACCATACACAAATGATTAGGTACCCACATCATGGCTACCACTTCCCTACAGTTACTTCATGAGTTAAAGCTTTAATGTGAATTAATGAATGGCCCATGTCCAGCATGTGAGGAAGTGAAGGAGAACAAAACAGATTTCACTACATCTTGTCTAGACCTGGTTGTGGCTTCATTCCAGTTTCCTGGAGTTTTCTGCTGTCTGCTTCTCATTAGGCATTAGATGTCCCTTCCTTGCCAGTGCCAGTGACCATCAGGTTCTGGTGTTAACTGTATAATGGTTACAAGGATGGTTTGGGGGTGACACAGTTTGCTCACTTAGAGATGACGAAAAGTTAAAGAGAGTTATAAACAGATGTAATTCTGAAGATAACGTCCAGATGACAGCTTCAGAACAAGTATGTTCAAAGGTAGTGTCAGAGAAGGTTAGCACACAGAGAAGGGTCAAGAGAATTACTGGAAATATGGAAGGCCTGCCATATGAGGAAAGGCTGAGAGAACTGGGTTTGTTCAGCCTTTAGATTAAAAGGCTTAGGGAAGACCTTATTATCACATGCCAGGACATAAACAGTGTCTACCAGGATGATGAAGACTCTGTTTTTACCAGGAATCACATGGAAAAGACAAGGGGCAATGCATGTCAGTTACTGCCACAGAGATTCCAGTTAGAATCCAGAAGAAAATTTTTCATGAGAAGAGTTAGGCATTAGAATAATCTCTCTAGAGAAGTAGTAGATTCCCCTACATAGGTCAGGTTTAGGACTCAGCTTGACAAAGTGCTGGGCCACCGTGTTTAAACTAGACTATCACCTAGAAAATTTGTACCAGATGATCCCAGATCCTTGGAGTCCCTTCCAACATTGAATTCTGTGATTTCTGTGTGTAAAGACAACTTTATAAGACAACTGTGCTTAAATTTGGAGATTTTTCTCTTATTGAACTGTGAAGGCAAATGCTCTCTTACTGGTACTGTTTCCCCCCCTTCTTTTTCAGGCAAGAGATGTCAAAGGCAAAAGTCTGTAAAGTGTTTACATGACCAAATTAATTGCACTCTTAAACCTGATAGAGGGATATTTAAAATGGAAGAACTACACAATAGTAGAGGTAATCCTCTCTAAACAGACATAGAGAACAGCTTTCCAGAACATACATTTTTTGCTATTGAATGCTTTAGCTATAAGCTTCTCAACTCCATTCAACTGCACTCTGTGTTGCAAGGGGACTTAGATGCAGGATTCATTGAGCTTGTGAATTCCATGGTTAGAAACCATGTTTCTTTATTTGCAAATATAAAAATAGCTGTCAGCTATTTTTTTGGTTTCTTTATTTGGTATTTCTACCTACTACTGAAACATTTGTATGTGAAGTGAAGTGATTGGAAGCAACTGTAACTGAAATTCCTGCACTGTTCAAGTTCACATGTCTGCAATGACTGTTTCCATACCTTGCAAGAGATTCTATAATATCATTTTATAGATAAAAGTTTTATCTCTGCAAAGTTGTACTCATGAGAACTTAAATTAGAATTCTGTTAAAGAAAGCCAATGGTATCCTGGGTTGTATTAGAAGGGGTGTGGTCAGTAGGTCAAGAGAGCTTCTCCTCCCTCTGTGCTCTGCCCTGGTGAGGCCACATCTGGAATATTGTGTCCAGTTCTTCAAGAAAGAACTCTTGAAGGCACAGGAATTGGCTGTCCCAGTGTGATGGAAGATGAGCTGATGAGGGAGACAGCTGGACTGGATGGGCAAGGAGATTCTAAAGAAATTGAGGGGAAAAAAGAGCATGTGCCCCCTTTGGAAAAAAAGGGAGATATCCCAGGAAGAGTTTAAGGACATTGCTAGGTCATGAAGGGAAAAAATTGGAGTAGCAAAAGCCCATTTAGACTTTAGACTGGTCACTGCTGTCAAGGAGAATAAAAAATGTTTCTATAAATATATTAATGGCAAAACAAGAGGCAAGGACAACCTCCACTCTTTTTCGGATGCAGAGTATATAGTAACAAAATATGAGGAAAAGGCAGAGGTACTTAATACCTTCTTTGTCTCAATCTTCAATAGTGGGAGCAGTTGTCTTCAGGGCAAGTGTCCTCCTGAACTGGCAGATGGAACCAGGGACCAGTATAGTCTCCCTGTAATCCAGGAGAAAGCAGTAAGGGACCTGCTGAGACACTTGGATCCTCACAAGTCCATGGGACCAGATGGGATCCATCCTAGGGTGCTGAGAGAGCTGGCAGATGAGCTGGCCAAGCCACTCTCCGTCATTCATGAACAGTCCTGGCTCACTGGAGAGGTTCCAGATAACTGGAAGCTGGCCAATGTGATGCCCATCCACAAGAAGGGACAGAAGGAGGAGCCATGAAATTACAGACCTGTCAGCCTGATCTCAGTGCCAGGCAAGATTATGGAACAGCTCATCTGGAGTGCAATCACACAGCACCTACAGGATGGTCAAGGAATCAGGCCCAGCCAGCACGGATTTAGGAAGGGCAGGTCCTGCCTCTCCAGCCTGATCTCCTTCTATGACCAGGTGACCCACCTGGTGGATGTGGGGAAGGCTGTGGATGTAGTCTATCTGGACTTCAGCAAAGCCCTTGACACCATCTGCCACAACAAAATCCTGGCAAAGCTGGCAGCTCATGGTTTGGACAGATTCACTCTGAAATGGGTCAAGAACTGGCTGGAAGGCCAGGCCCAGAGAGTGGTGGTGAATGGTGCCACATCCAGTTGGCAGCCAGTCACTAGTGGTGTCCCTCAGGGATCAGAGCTGGGCCCCATCCTGTTTAATATCTTTATTGATGATCTGGACAAGGGGATTGAGTCCATCATCAGTAAGTTTGCAGATGACACCAAGTTAGGAGCAGATTTCTATGTGTTGGAGGGTAGGAGGGCCCTGCAGAGGGACCTTGAGAGGCTGGATGGGTGGGCAGAGGCCAATGCGATGAGATTTAACAAGGCCAAGTGCAGGGTTCTACGCTTTGGCCACAACAACCTCAAGCAGTGATATAGGCTGGGGACAGAGTGGCTGGAGAGCAGCCAGGCAGAAAGGGACCTGGGGGTACTGGTTGATAGCAGGTTGAACATGAGCCAGCAGTGTGCCCAGGTGGCCAGGACAGGCAATGACATCCTGGCCTGTATCAGGAACAGTATGGCCAGCAGGACAAGGGAGGTTATTCTTCCCCTGTACTCAGCATTGCTCAGGCCACACCTTAAGTACTGTGTCCAGTTCTGTGCCCCTCAATTCAAGAGAGATGTTGAGATTCTGGAATGTGTCCAGAGAAAGGTGATGAAACTGGTGAGGGGCTGTTGTGGAGGGGGGTCTATAAAAGGATATTTTAATGTTCAATAAGCGGGGTGATTAATTAAATTATTAATAATTTATTAATCATAAAAATACCGCAAAAAAACAATTAAAACCTATTTACAGGTTCGAGGTGTTCGGTTGTGGAACAGATCCCTCACCAGCAGGGACAAGTAACAATTTAAGCAATATGTACAAAAATCCAGAAACAACAAACAGCACTTTAAACTGTAAAGAAAAGGAACCTCGGCAATGAAGCCGGCGATTGCCCACAACGGGGGGGGGAACTCCAGAATTCCCTAAGGCAACAGACCTTCAATAGATGCTTATAAAAATCAGATATTGTAATTACTCACTGATCCTGACACCTCCTGGCACACAGTAAGATCTAGACAAACCAAGATGGCGTCGACCACGTGGAAGCTGCAGGAGCATCGTTTCACTTTCTGTTGGTGTCTGCAGCTTATTGCAGATCTTTATTCCCAAAAGATCTGTAGCTGAAAGCTTTGTAGAGAGGAGGTTTCTTGGCTGTAATCCTTTGTAGCAGCGCTCGCTCCTTGCTCCAGTCAAACGAAACTGTCCCGGGGACTCAGCTCCTCTGGGGTTTCGCCTCTCGGCCCGGCAAGACGCGTTTTTGTCCTCTGGGCTTTACAACGCTGAAGCAGCGAGGGGTCTTTGTTGTCCCGTCTGGGCAAAGCTGAAACACAGTTCAGCTTCCAGGCGAAGCTTGTGCTTCCCTCCAGAAGGTGGACAACTGCAAGACGACCCTCTGGCTCTTTGGGCTGGTACTTATAGATTTCCCGAGGCAATAATGGCCAGTAGCAACACAGATCTAGGGGTGAAACCCTGGTATTGCAACCTGTAGAAAACCACATTTTCAAACGTGGCCAAAGGCACACCCACCTGGCTCATTGTCTGACTCAAGAGCCATTCAGGACAGGGGCCTAGAACACAAGCCCTGTGAGGAGTGGAGCTGGGGTTGTTTAGCCTGGAGAAGAGGAGGCTCAAAGGAGACCTCATTGCTGTCTACAACTACATGAAGGGAGGTTGTAGCAAGGTGGGTTCAGTCTGTGATAGATTGGACTGGATGATCTTGGAGGTCTTTTCCAACCTGGTTGATTCTATGATTCTATGAAAGAAGCAGAATGGACCTGGATATCTGTCAAATAGGATATGAAGGAAATGAAATGAAGATACATTAATCAGCAATGGCAAGCAGAATCTGCTTCAAACATCTATATGAGATGCTTATTTGAAAACAGAACAGAGTTTGGCAGTGCTATCTTATGTTGATGATGAAACCAAGGTCGTCTGTGTGGAAGTGAGTGAAGCTTCTGAAATGCAGAAAAGCAGCATTCACTCTAAAGAATACAGAAGATTGTGGGCTGGTATGTTGTTGAATTCATAACTTATGTTTACATTAAATTAATAATGAAAAAATTTATTGCAATTTCTGTTATGGATTTTCCTGGGTATATAACTATTCTCACCCTAACTTTGAGTTCTAACACAGCTTCCATTGATTTTGTAAAGCTTAGCCAAAGTTTCTTCAGACAATAAATACAATTGCCTTTGTCAAAAATGTACACTTCATGTGAGTTACAATCTCTTTAATAAAACTCTAGGAAACTGCATTCTGCAAAATGGAGCATATGTTTTATGACAAAGGTTACTAAAGCCAGACAGGTACCTTCCACAAACCACTACTTTTAATTGAAATTGATAATGCTGAAAATGGGATGATTTCTATAGGGTCCATGGTGATAGTGATGATGATGTTTAATGGCATACTATGTCTAGGGAAGGCATCCTGATCTCATAGGGTTTAGCAGGTTGTCAGATTGCATTGCTTTGATTAAACTTTGAGCTGTAAACTGATTGTTCTCATGACTGAGAATATATCAAGTGACAAAGTGAGTCACATTTGAATCCTTTGGCATTTGTTCAAGAAAAATCTTGTGACTGGAGGAGTTTACCACTAGCTACTCCCAGCAAGGTCTTTTAAGCCAGTTCATCTCTGACAGTACCAACTGTAAGAACATTCTTCCCAGCTGCAGTATAGAGCACATTTTGACATCTTGTCCTGCCCAGACTGGCCCAAGGACTACAGTTTGCAGAGTCTCCCATCTAATGTGTTCAAAGGCTTTTCACTGTTCAGGGCCCCATCGAAAACTGTTCTTCTTCCAAGTTTTGTGCTAGAGAGGACTCATGATCAGACTGTAGTCTGGGATATACATCTGCCAGAAACCTGCAAACCCCAAGAAATCCTGGGTTTGCTTTTTACTGGTGGGAGAAGACATAGCAGCTATCTTGTTAATCACATTCATTGGGTGATGGTGATGGCAGAGAGGGTTTTGCTGATCACCCCTTGGCTCCCCAACTGATGAATCAGTTTATGGATGGGAATCAGGGGGTCTCAGATGGTGTGATACTGCCACTGGTGGACTACCATGGTAGTGATTGGAGCCTGCTGTTCCTTTAACCCTAATCAACTCCACCACAGAAGGGTCTTCAAGAGCCTGAGCAAAGTGGACAACTATTCCATTTCCTCTGCATGTAAGGCAGCTATGCCAAAGGCCCACCAGTATCCTCTTGGATTCTTGAAATATCTCCTCTGAGGTAGTCCATACAAAAGCAGCCAACCATGATTCACTCATATGGATGAATTAAAGTAGTATAGTTTTCAGAAATATTTTCTAAAAGTTAATAATGATTAAAAAAGGATATGTTGCATGACAGTTTGTGTAGAATATGGTCTACTGCAATCTGTTTTATCAGTCTGATTTAGTGCTTTTGTATGTCTGCAAAAAGAACTTTATAAATCACTTCACTTTTATATGGAAGTTCATTTGTGTATCAAAGCAGGATAAACACATCCTGCTTTGAAGGACTGCTTTCCAGTTTTGAAGGAACTGAAAGCATTTAGAAATGGCAACTAAATCATTGAGCCTGTATTTCTTCACCCCCCACCAATTTCATTCATTCAAAGGGGGTGAGAAAGAACAGACAATTCTGGTTCAAAGCAAGTCAAGGAGGTAAAAATGCCAGCAAAATCCTAAATAACCATGAGCTAATGGTTTAAAATACAAAGGGAAAGGGAAAGGGAAAACAAGGGAAAGGCAAAAGGTGGGGAAGGGAAGGGAAGGGAAGGGAAGGGAAGGGAAGGGAAGGGAAGGGAAGGGAAGGGAAGGGAAGGGAAGGGAAGGGAAGGGAAGGGAAGGGAAGGGAAGGGAAGGGAAGGGAAGGGAAGGGAAGGGAAGGGAAGGGAAGGGAAGGGAAGGGAAGGGAAGGGAAGGGAAGGGAAGGGAAGGGAAGGGAAGGGAAGGGAAGGGAAGGGAAGGGAAGGGAAGGGAAGGGAAGGGAAGGGAAGGGAAGGGAAGGGAAGGGGAGGGAAGGGAAGGGAAGGGAAGGGAAGGGAAGGGGAGGGAAGGAAAAAAGGAAAGGGTATCAGTGCCACAGTCTGGCTGGAGACCAGCGGTGTACCCCATCAGTCTGTACTAGGTCTAGCCTTGTTCAACATTAATCCTCTTTGTGATGAGGTACAGTGAACCTGCAATTAGTTTGCTGGTAACTCCAAACTGTGAGAGTCTGATAAACTAAAGAGTCATGCTATCATCCAGAGGGATCTTGACAGGCTGGAGAAATGGGTTGACAGGTCACAAAGTTCAACATGGAGAACTGGAAATTCCTACCCTTGGAAAGGAACAACTGCATGCACCAATACATGTTTGAGGCCACTTAGACAGAAACTGGCTTTGCAGAAAAGGCCTTGGGCATCCTGGTAGACACAAAATTGCACATAGGTCAGCATTACATCTTTGTGGCAAAGAAGGCTAATGGTATCCTGGTCTTCATTACAAGGAGTGGTACCAGCAGGTAGGAAGAAGTGACTCTTCCTGTCTTCTCAGCACTGGTGAGGCCTGCAGCATAATAAAGAGATGGACCTACTGGAGAGAGTTCAATGGTCACAAAGATCATGAAGGGAGTTGAGCTGAGATAGATGGATGTGCTTAGTGTGGAGAGGCTTAGGTGGATCCTATTAATGTACTGAAGAGGATGGACCCATGCTCTTTCCAGTGGTGCCCAGTGTGTGATATGGTGGAAGGGCACATATGCCCAGAAATATGCCCCAAAACAAGCATAAAGCACATCCCTACATGTTTTGCTCAAACCCCTTTCCCACCTCCCAGCTGGAGTGGCATGCTTCAGCACAGAGCTGAAGACAAAGGCCAGTTGTCACCAAGGCTGGTGAGCACAGACTTGCCTGAGCTTGTTAACTGTGCCCTCACCTTGTGGTAAATAAGAATCATGCACCCAGCTTATAGGATGCTTGTGTTGTCCTCACATACTGGGCATCTTCCATGTATGGGTGTAAACTACCTAAATGCCATGCTGTAGGTTAATTTGTTCACCAACTCGTGCTACTGGCCAACAAATTTCTTGGACATTGTTAACTACAAGCCAAGAACTTGCCTTGCTGGCAAACCAGAAAAGCCTCTTCAAGCCAAGTCTTGCCTGTTATCCAGAACCTCATGCCCTGCCTTGCCTTACCTGAAATACGAAACCTGCCAAGAGCCCTTCACACAAGCCATCCGGAACCCCAGCCAGCCTCAACGCGTTGTAAAAGCCCCACCAGTTGAAAGAAGCTGGCTAGCCATGCAGAAGGGGCAAAGCCTGTGTGAGCTAAGCCCCAGAGAATCATGCCCCCTCCAAACCATAGCCAGGTGGAAAATGGGTGGTGAACCCAGCCGGCAAAGCAGGCACCACCTGTGAGTTGGGAACGGTCCGTGCAGAGTGCCGGAGCCCTGAACAGAGACCCGCTCACCTCGAGCAGCGAGTCACCGCTGTCCCCAGCCAGCCTAGTCTGAGAACCAATGGAAACACGAGCCAGGAAAAGTCCTGCTCTCCTGTGCCAGCTCTTAAGCCACAGGAAGGGACTGCTGCCCAAGAGGCAGCGCAGGGCTGTCCCTTGAGCTTAGCACTGGGACGTGCCAACTGCCAAGCCCCAGGGAAATCGCAGGAAAAGCAGCAGCCAAGAGAAATGAAATCGGCGCCATTTGCTCATTTCATGCCAAGAGCTGGCTACAGCCTGAGGAAGGGGAAAGGCCATTCTGCATCTCCCATGCTCTGGAAAGCTGCTCTGGGGGATGCTTCACTCCCCACTGCACTAAGCTTCACTCCCCACTGCACTAAGCTTCACACCCCCCACTGCGTTCTGCAAACTCTGCAGGGCAATTGTACCTGGAAAACCGCATGTCCATAGCCTTCCAGGTGAACTTGCCGTTTGGCAGCATTCAGCGCACCCAGATCGCATTAGCCCAAATTGGCAGACCGTATGGTTGCCGAGCAGCAAACTCAAGCTGCCTGCAACCCACAAAAGAGATCTGCCTCTCTGTGTCCACGGAGGGAACGCCTCGGAGACTACCGTGGCACCAGGGAGCCCCTCAAGCCCTGGAAGCAACCACTTTTCTTCTCAGGTACCATCTTCTATAAACCCCTCGGAGGCAAAGCTGCCCCCCAAGACCATGCTACAAAAGCAAGCTGCAAAAGCCAACAGAGAGTAAAACTGCAAACTGCCGGAGCCGGCAGCGTCCACATGTTTGATTCCATTTTGTTTCGTTTAAAAGCCCCTGTGTACCGCATGTACCGTAATCTCTGCATTATAAGTGCAGCAGCCCTGGTAAATGCTGAAGACATAATATTGTGAGTAATTGGTTTATTTCTGTAAGTCTCTTTGTAAAAGGTTCTCTTGCCGGCCGCTTTGCTTAGCGGCATTGACTTCCCTAGTGGGCAACCCGGCCACGTGTCTGTTTCATAGTTTGGATTACTGTTTGCATTTTCTGGTTTTGTTAATACTGTTTAAATAGTTGCCTATACCGTTTTGTGGGAATCACTAACCACAACTCTACACCCGTACCTGTAAATATACGGTGACCCTTTATATTAAAAATAGTAATTAATATTTTTATTAATATCTCAGCTGCGTATTAATAATCATAACTACAACAACAGGACAAGAGGCAATAGGCACAAACTGAAACACAGGACATTCCACGTAACCATCAGTGAATCACTTTTTATTGTGAAGGTTACTGAGCATTGGCACAGGTTGCTCAGGGAGGTGATGGAGTCTCCATCCTTGGAGATATTCAAGAGCTGTCTGGATGTAGTTCCAGCTGCAGGGGCAATCAACTGCATGTGTCTCTGCTTGAGCTGAGCACTGTTTTGGACTAAAATACCTTCAGAGATCCCTTCCAACTTCAACTAATACTGTGACTTTGTGAATGCCAGGCCTCTGACACCAGTGGGAAAGTCTGGAGCAAGAAAAACTATCCTAGGTGGAGAAGAACCAGATTCAGAAATATTTGAACAAGGTGTGTTTACAAAAGTCCGTGAAACCAGGTAGGACACATTTCTGAATGCTTGGGGAGCTGTCTGGTATCACAAGGCCATTCTTGATCACTTTTGAAAGATTATGACAATCAAGAAGGTTCTTTAGAACTGGGAGAAAGCAAATGCTGCCACCCCACCTAGTAAGATCTAGCACCATCTGCAACAGGTGAATCCCCAGCCTACACTGGTACATGGGGTCGTTCTTTCCCAGATGCAAGACTTCATGCTTGCCCTTGTTCTATTTAATTTAATTTTTCTCCAGACAACTCTCCAGCCTGTCTAGGTCCAACAACACGACTCTCTGGTGTGTCAGCTGCTCCAGAATATTGCGTCTAGTTCTGGGCCCCTCAGTTCAAGAATGGGAACTGTTTGTAAGAGTCCAGCACAGAGTCACAAAGATGATTAAGGGAGAGGAACATCTCCCTTATGAGGAAAGGCTGAGGGAGCTGGGTCTCTTTAGCTTGGAAGAGGCTGAGGGGTGACCTCATTCATGTTTATAAATATTTGAAAAGCAAGTGTTAGGAGCATGGAACCAGGATCTTCTCAGTGATGTCCAATGATAGGACAAGGGGCAGTGGGTACAAGCTGAAGCATAGGTGGCTCTGCTTAAACATAAGCAAAACTTTTTCACTGAGGGGGTGACAGAGCACTGAAACAGGCTGCCCAGATAGGTTGTGGAGTCTCCTTCTCTGGAGACATTCAAACCCATCTCAATACATTCACATGTGACCTACTCTCGGTGATCCTACTCTGGCAGAGGGGTTGGACTTGATGATCTTTCAAATTCCACCTTCCAACATCTAACATTCTGTGATTCTGTGTAAATACAGGCTGGACAGTTTCTTCTTGATCCTCTGTGGGAGATGAAGCTAATAAAGCTGGAAAACATTTCTAAACATACGAAGGACAAGCAAATGGCTGGGAGGAGTCAGCATGGATTATCAATCATTCCTGACCAACCTGTTATTCTTCTAAAATGAAATAACCAACCTGGTGACTAAGGGGAGGACAGCAGAGGTTGTTTATTTGGACTTTATTTGTCTTTCAAGAGTTCCATAACATCCTCACAGGCAAACTGAAGATCTACAGACTAGACAAAGGGACACTGAGGTGGGATGTAAACTATCTGAATGGCCCAGTGCAAGTCCAGGTTCAGGTCAGTCACTAGTGGTGTACCTAGATACCAGTCAATATTTGGATCAACATGGTCTCACATCTGTAGCAGTACATCCAAAGCCCCTCCCTGCCTCACAAAGCTGGGCTGGGGGGAAGAAGAGAAGCTGGGATGGAGGAAGTCAGTGGGGAGACACCTCCCCTCATCCAGGGCTGTCGATCAGTAGGCTCACATGAACCCTTTCCCCAAGCCTCATGCCCTGACAAGAAGCCTGGGCAAAGGACAGATGTTTATCTATTCCTGGCGCCCACTTCTACTGTCTGTCTTTGGAAATGCTCTTCTGGTGATGTGTGACAAAATTAGACTTGGTTTTCATTAAAACAGAACAGTTGCAGGGAGAGCAAGTTCTTTGACTTGGATTTCTCCTCCCCACATGTGTGGAATAGCAGCTATAGCAGTTCAGGAGAACTCTCTGATAAAAAGGGACAAAAAGAGGAATTTCTACAATCAGTAAACAGCATTGTATCTGATATAGTCCTGCTGTTTTTTGATTTATCTTTTCCAAATACTATTCTCAAATTATCTGTAACCATTACTATTGTGAAGATAACCCACAGCCAAACTACTGACCCTTTATAACCTTTGTATTATGTTACAAGGGACACAGAGCAGATATGTAAATAAATATATATTTTAAAATAAATTTCTCACTTTGTTTCCCCTTATTCATAACAACATCTTCATTAAAAACCTGGAGGATGGGACTGAGTGCATCTTCAGCAAAACTGCAGGTCATACAAAATTGGTAGGGATCATTAATATAGCAGGTGACTACTAACATTCAGTGGGACAGGCTAGAGAAAGTGACTAATAAGCAGCTCATAACATTCAAAAAAGGAAAATACAATGTTCTGCTCATGGGCAGCAATAATCTCAGGCAACAGTACACACTAGGAGTTGGCAAGAACTGCAAAGAAGCTTTGCAGAGAAGGACCTCAGGTCTCAGTGGGCAAGCAGACCATGGGTGGAAATACACTCCTGCAGAAAAACTTAATAGCCTTCTGCAGTGTATTAAAAAGACCAGTAGGAAGACCAGAAGGAATAGAAAGTTGATCCGTCCCCTCTACTCAACACTGGAGAGAAACCTCTGGGTCCAGTTCTCAGTTCACCTGGGTTTGCTAGAACAGCAACACATGAACAAATTGGAGTGAGTCCAATAAAGGACCAAAAAGTTAATTAAGGGACCAGAGTACGTCATGCAAGGATATGCTGAGAGACTTGGGAGCCTAGAGAGGAGGAGGCTCATGGAGATCTTATCCATGTGTATAAATATTTGATAGGGGGAGGCAGGGGGGGAGGGAATAAAGAAAACAGAGACAGACTCTTGGTGGCAGTGCCTAGTGGTTCTGGTTGAACAGATACAGGTTGCCCTTTGAGCTTGTGGGCCCTCCACCTGTGAAGATATTAAAAAAAAAACCCTGGACATACTTATGTGCAACTTGTACTGGGTTATTCTGCTTTGAACAGGGGCTTGGACAAGATAATCTCCAGAGGACACTTCCAATCTCAGCCATTTTGTGATTGTGTGTAATATAGTTGTCATGAGTATTAGCAAGAAAGAGTGTTATAAAAGTGTGACCTCAAAAAATCTGGTATGTCTCAGGATCTAAGCACCTCCCACTTCTCCAATATGTTCTCTCTGTATTTCAAGGATTTTCTTTGTGTCACTGAGCTCTTTAACATCTGCTGAATCAATGAGTCTTGCATCCATGAGCCCTAATTTTGGAGATGCATTTTAAAGTCTTGAAAGGTTTTATATTCCTGTTCCTGGCAAGAAACTCAAGATCTCAGAAGAAGAACTGAGGGAAGTGGTAATAAAATCCAGGATAGTTTAAAGAGAAGTGACAAGCAAATTGAAATGGCTTGCGACAAGGCTGGGAACTAATTCAATGAAGTGCTGCAGTTCAGCACTTTTACACAGCACTGACATCATTACAGTGTCTAACTTAATCACATCTGTATGAATAAACTACCAAGATGCTGAAAAATAATTTTACCTGCACTGTATAATTTTGAGTTAAATGCATAAACTCACAACAAAATCTATGCCCAAAATTTAATTCCTTGCCATGGCAATACTAAAAAATATATAGATTTCCTTAATCTTCTTAGTTTGCCATCATTACATAAGTGTACCAGAAGCTGTACTGAATGTTTTTCAGAAGATGTAACATTGGTGTCATCAGTTCTCCACCACTGAACTTCAGCTGTTAGTACGAGAAACAGATGTCCCAGAAAAAGAAAATCCCAGTAACACAGCATCGCATAGGTATTTACCATATAGCATGGGGTCATACAAACAAACATGGAAACAAATGCAGGTAGTTTAGTCTCTAATAAATATTTCAATATTAGCTTGGTATTTGCTCCTTAAGTCACCTCCCAGTAAAGCAGTGGGTCCACTCTGTGCTGCAGAAATGTTTCTTATAGCATGTTTCCCAGGTTTCTCAAACAATACTGCAAAACATTTTGTACCCAGTGCTTAACTGTTACATTTATGGTTGTTATTAAACTTTTCTAATTTTATCTTTTCTTCCTGTAGTTTCTTTCCTTCTATTTCTTGTGTTATTTTTCCCATCTACTCTAATGTCTATTCTAACTAAAATTTGTGTTTACACAGGTATTCTTGTTTTCTGCACTGTGTCTGAAGCTTCTTCTTTCAGACTCATATTCCATTATTTCTCCCCCTCTTTATTCTTGGCTCTTTCCCTTACATATGAAGGCTAGTAAAGCTGCTTACCCAAAGACTGAATTTGTACTTCACAAGTGAAAAAAAAATCTCAGTTTACTTGCCTCCTGATATGATTTTCCATGTACTTTCCTTAATATTGCCTACCGGTATCTACCTATCACATATACTGCATTTGTGCTTTCTTTCCATGAGGCTTAATGAATGGGCTTTTCCATCTGGTGCTAAGCTGAATCCAGGCAGAACTGGTAGCTTCCTGTGGGGCATAGCAACATGACAAGCATACAGAGAAAGAAGAAGGTGAGTGTCCTCTTCCATTTCTTGCATGCTCCCTTCTTTGTGCAGCCCCATGTTCTCTTAGAGGTGGCTCTCGTCCAAGGCTGTTCTTGGCTCAGTCTTGATCTCTCTGGTCTCTTCCATACTTGAGGGCATACTTGAGGGTATTCAGATTCAAGGATCCTTAAATACTTCATGGCAGAGTCATGACCAACATAATTCTACAAGCAATACAAATCTTCTGCTACCAGCAGTTCTGAAGAGGATACATAGCATTTCTCATTCAGTATTATGGGAGAATCTTGCTATATATGCTCCGGTATCAGCACATTCTGGGTGCATGGCCCATCACTTGGCCCTAGTTATTAAAAAAATTTGATCAGCTTATTGCAGAAAATATTCAGTCATAACTCAAATGCATTCTGGATTTCTCATCAAGCAAAACCATTGTATCAATGCAGCAATTCAAAGACCATAGGTGGACACACTTTATTTCCACCATGTAGCTGTGGTTGCTGGATTACACCAGTTGTATATTACCTCTTTCTCAGTTAAAGCTTTGATGTGCCACATGGTAGTGTAATATATAAAAGGAAAGGCTAGAGCACCCTAGGTACAAATAGAATAAAGTTGACAAAGATCTCACTCACAGTTAAGTAACATTAAAATGTGTCACATCCTAAAAAAAAAATAAAATAGTGAAAAATCCATAACTGACAGTGAAATCACTACTTCAGAGAACTTGGGCTTGCTGGTCAGTACAAACCAGATGTAAAAGCTCTGTAGTTTTGGCATTGCTCCAGATAGTTACAACATTCGTCACTGCATGTACATTGGAACACGCAGCAAAGCAAAAAGCTTTCAGGAAGAATAGAAGGCTGATTTCTACTTTAATAAAAGGTTTGCATTCTAATCTTTTAACATAGCAAAGACATACCTCTTGGTATTTACATCATTCCTATGCATCCTATCATCCATGAAACATTTTTTTACTGTGTTTCCCAATTAAATGCATTCCTCAGGTTTTTCTTCCACTGATACTAGCACTATGTTTGGACTCTGTGCCCACTCCCAGCAATCATACACTAGGAGCATGAAGATGGTACCCATGCTGCTTTGTACAAACTCAGGCTTCTACCTCTTATGTTCATCCAAGACAGCCAACTAGAATTGTCCTTGCCTGGAAGCAGATCTGAGTTTTGATTTTGAGGCTGAACTACATTCAGCAGTTTTCTCCCTGGTCATTCATGGTTCAACCACCATCTTCAAAGCATTCAGTCAGCTTATCTTTTCCTTAGTCAGCAGCATATGGGTGTTTAAAAATAAGCATAGTTTACTGCTCTATATTAGCCTAATTAGGCAAGGGTGAGAATAAATTATGAAGGCTTCCCAAATAATCAGTAATAAAAACATTCATCTCAAACAAAAGCTCTTTTTTTATCTCTCTCCCCCCCCCCCCCCCCCCCGCCTTCATTTAATTCATTCTGTTTTTCTTGATGAAATCATCTAAAGGCATTTTGCCTGCTGTAAGTATTATGCACCTACATTATATAGCATACATCTCTTTTAGGAATATCTTCACATAGCCCATTGCAATGCTTGGGCCTCCTTTTTAAAGGAATGCCTAATTGGTGGGCCCAGAAATTGTGGCAGCAGATGCATTTGATCTATATACCTACCATCTAATATTATGCCACATCAGAGTGCCTCTGAATGGATGAACGGACAGAGTGTGCTCTCAGCAAGTTTGCTGATAACACAAAACTGGGAGAAGCGTCTGACACACCAGAAGGTTGTGCTGCCATTCAGGGAGGCCTGTACAGCCTGGAGAGTTGGGCAGAGCGTAACTTTCTGAAATTCACTACACACAAGCATAGGGAGGCACCCAGGAAGGAATAACCCCATGCATCAGTATAGGTTAGGGGCTGATCTGCTGGAAAGCAGCTCCGTGGAAAAAACCCTGAGAGTCCTGGTGGACAACAATTTCACCATAAGTAAGCAATGTGCCCTTGTGGTAGGAAAGGAATCAATGGGCACAAAATTGAACATAGGAAGTTACGTCTAAACATAAAGAGGAACTTCTTTACTTTGAGGGTGACAGTGCACTAGAAGAGGCTGCCCAAAGAGGTTGTGGAGTCTCCACCTCTGGAGTCATTCAAAACCTGCCTGCATGCTGTCATGTGCAACCTGCTCTAGGTGAAACTGATCTGGCAGAGGTATTTGACTAAATGATCCCTGGAGCTGCCTTCCTACCCCTATTATTCTGTGACTCTGTAAATCTGAGGATCTCAACTTAGGTAAGTCCAGGAAGCTGGATGCTATGCCTATAGCTTTGCAGCCACTTATAACCATTGCTAGACACTGCTGATTCGTGAACACTTCCAACCTGCAGAGCTGAGATCTTCACACCAGCACTACCAAAGAAATAAAATTCAGCAGTCTACAGTACATAATACCTACTTGATCTCTTACTACATGGCTACAGTTCCCACTAATGCTAAATAAACACTATACCAGCAAGGATGCTTTAAATTTGTCTTCAAAGTTCCTATAAATGGCAAAAAAACAAACAAACAACAACAACAAA